>NW_004949099.1:20964793-20982207 GCF_000317375.1 Microtus ochrogaster | reverse complement strand
GAAGAAGAAGAAGAAGAAGAAGAAGAAGAAGAAATGAGGCGAGAGAGATGGAGAGATGGCTCAGAGGTTAAGAGTAATGATTTCTCTTCAGGTTAAGTTCTCAGTGTCTAGCTTAAGAGGCTCACAACCTTCCTAACTCTAGGGAATCCAGCACACTCCTCTGGCCTCCATAGGCACTGCATATACCCACACATAGTTAAAATAAAATATTTTAAAAATAAAACAGAATCACTCTCTACAGAGTGGAATCCATGAAGTATAAATAAATTGCTCGAGTTATATACCACAGCATCACTGAAAGTCTAGTTGGGTAAATTTCCCCTTTTGTTGCAACTTCTCACTTCTTGTGTGTGTGTGTGTATGGGTGTGCATGGGTATGTGTGTGTGTGTGTGTGTGTGTGTGTAATGAATGTTCATGTATGAAGGCGGGTGCGCATGTGCCATGGCTATTTTAGGCATCTTTCCTCGCCTTCCACATTGTGTGTGACTATTGTGTACCCCAGAATAGGTGGTCTCTGAGCTCCCTGGGAATATCCTATCACTGCCTCCCATCTCTCCAGAGGTACACTATGATCACAGAGCACACAACTGAGTTCTGCTTTATGTGGGTTCTGGGGATTTGAACTAAAATCCTCTACTTGGGTTGTTAAGTAACCATTTCATTTGTTTCAGGTTTTAAAATAAACCTCGTGCAAATCGGTCTGACCAATGACTTTTTCTTGACGGAGGCAGCATCATTTTTAGGCTGAAAAGGAACTAAAAACCATTTCACTGGCTTATCTCCTGTGGTTTTTATGTTTTAATTTATCCCTTTATTTGTAATTTATATTTTATTTTGAACGGTCTTTCTCTAATGCGATACAGTGTCTCATGTGCCACTAGACACATTTGAAATCAATATTCTGAACCTTGGTTCTTACAAATGAAAAATACTCCATCGAAAACATTGGTCCATGCATGAAAATTACATTTTTAGACTAATTATATGCGTTCATTTCCTAGTCTCTTTCTTGTGAATATAAGCTTTAGAAAATGAACATTTATCATTGGAAAGATACAGATGCTCAGTGTCTTACTATAATGCTTATCCATTGTGTAAGCAATTCTAATTGGTACCACACAAACAGGGATGAATCGAGTATGACTATAAATTTATTGTTAGACAGAAATTAAGAAATGTTTATTGCTTTCCACCCTACATTTATTTGAGGATACTCCTAAAGACTCAGTAGCTGTTTCTATTTTTGGGTGGCACCTCATGCGTTACATGTTTGACAGCCTTGTGCTTTCTCAGTGCAAGACTCTGTAAGTGTTGCGCTCATATGCAGGATTTTATAAAGCCTACGGGAGAGGGAGAAACCCAGTCAGATGCAACTCAGGTCTATTGTCACTGAATCCAGTAGAGCCAGATGATTAACAGTTGGGAGAAAACGATGCAAGGGTGATTATAAGGTAAATGCCTCAGAAGAGAAAGATTTTAATACTAAAGAGGAGGAGAGGCACTTGGCGAAACAATGTCAACCTTCATGGACTTTTGTTTGTCAGCAGCCTCTATCTTGATTACTATACAAGAGAATTCAAACAAAATAATGGATAGTGTATCCTCTATCAGTTCAATTCGCCAGAAGAAGCTTATGCTCGCCCCCAAATCAATTGCTGCTTGGTTTCTGCTGAGCACACTCTTGCGTTCTATGCAGCGGCATCTATAACTGAGTGTTGATAATTCTGGAAGAATTTTTTATAACTTTTGTCTCATTTTTCAAGCTAAATCTCAGCTCACACATTTCCCTGCTTGCCATGAATTCTTTTTCCCTCTTTTAATTTTGAATTTTTTTCCAGTGCTCACCCTACCTTCAATAATAAGACATCTATCATTTCCAGTAATATATTGGAAGAAATTACAGAAGCCATCAAATTCACCAAGTTTTTGCAAGTAAGAAAATAAAGATCAAATGAGATTGTTACCTGTCCTGAGGTTACAAACTACACATAGCATTTTAGTGGTGTGTAAACTCACTCTGTGCCTAGACAAAACAGATGGCTCGTCTGAAGTTACCTGATGGGGCTTCTGAATTTGAAACCACTGCTTCAAATAAGAGCAGTAAGGTTCCTGTCTTGTCCCACACTGTCTTGGTCACCCTTATGTTCTCAGAGGAAGAATCTGAGAACAGGGTTTCTGAATTTCTTATCCTCCAGATTGTCCTTCTCCGTGTACCCCACCAATCTCTTCCAGCTCAGTGTTTACTTTCATTTTCTCTTTCACTTACTGTAATCTGTGGTGGATCAGTATGTAATTAATTCAAATTGCCAACATGTCATTATAATAATCTTCCCAAGGATCCTGCAGGGGCGCTGATTTGACACATTCACTGTGTGTACACAGGAAACTGCCTGGCTGTGTTGGCTTTCTTCAAGCTTTGTGAATGATCAAATAGATCAAACTCTGTCATTCTCCCCTCTCTCTCCACTTTGGACTCCTGTCACTCCATGTAGTGCTTCAGCCTTCCCGTTTAGCCCACACCGGTTAGCCAGACAAGGACTACAAATGTCTTCCATCCAAACCTATGTGCTTCTAAAAAAAAAAAAAAAAAAAACTGAATTGACCTTTTAATAAGTGGGTTGCTTACTTATAAATCCAAACTTCTAGTTTCTCTTGAAAAAGAGGGATGGGGGTTGGTGAGCTGACTCAGTGGGTAAAATGCTTGTTACACAAGTGTGAAGAATTATAATCACCATATAAGGGCCATGCAGGCATGGTCGCCTGTTTGTAATATTAGCTCTATAGGCAGAGACAGGATATCCCCAGAGCAAGCTGGCTAGGTAAACTTGCGTAAACATAGGTCTAATGGAGAGATCCTGCCTCCATGAGTAAGATGGAAAGCAATGGAGGAAACCTGTCATTAGCCTTGGAACTACACACACACACATGAACACACACACACACACACACAAACGCACACTGCATGGAATGAAAAAAAAGAAATTTATGTCTTGGCAATGCTGAAGCATGCATGGGCAGCTCGTATATGTGGTTCTGTTGAACTTGTCCGTATTGGGTTTTATGTTCTAAGTTGATGAAGACAACTGATCGGGTCTCTTCCTCAAGAGGACACCAGATCTCATTACAGATGGTTGTGAGCCATTAAGTGGTTGCTGGGAATTCAACTCAGAACCTTTGGAAGATAAGGCAGTGTATCTGTATACATACATAAAAATGTATATACGTATTTCAGTCATAAACACAAATACAGGATTTTAAAAAATGGGTAGATCTTACCATTGCTTTTCTATCTTTGGCATCCAGTTAAGGTTTAGTAACAACCACGCCCTCTCCCCTTCATATTTATTTATTTATTTGGTCTTTTGGGACAGGGTTTCTCTGTAGACCCGACTGACCTTGAACTCACTGAAACCCATCTGCCTGTACCTCCCAAGTGCTATGCCATCACCACATGGCAACCATATCCCTTTTATTGGATGCCTAGTCTGTAGTTTTCCCCAGTGTCATTATTTCCTAAAAACAAAACAAAAAACAACTTTTATCATTTGCTGCTGTATATTTGTGCTCATCTCTTTCTTCCAATGCAGTTAAGATAAAATATCTTGTATCTGTGTCTCAAGAGAAAGTAAAAATGAAAAAGACAGAAATGGCGCTGCATGTCTCTCAGAAAATGGGGCCATCTTCTAATGGTCATTTGTTTCAACAATTCACTCAAGGCACCTGGTACTACATTTGTCAAACCCTGACTCATCTTACTGCTCCAACTTCATGTGGTGTTTGTATTTTTTAGGAATCACTGAGAATCAGAACCAGAGATAAAGAGAGTCAGTGAGAAAAGGAAAAATCTGGGGAAGAGATTTACCGTACTATCCTGGGAATGTAGACTGTAAGAGTTCCCAAGATCTGCCACCTACAACCAGGTGTCATAGTCCCAACCTGAGTCCTAAGACATGAGACTTGGAGAACCAATGCCACAAGTACAAGTCCCAACCTCACGGCCTGACAATCAGGGACACAGAGAAGAGGCAAAGGATGATACCCCAACTCTTACAGTCAGGCAGCAAGAAAGAATAAATCTGACTGTCTCTTATTCCACTTTTGTTTGTGTCCCCAGTGAATTAGATGATGCCCACCCATGTCAGTGACAGCCGTGGACTTTATTCAATCTACCAATTCAAATGCTAATTTCTTCTAAATACACCTTAATAAGCTCTCCCTGGAGCAATGTCTAACAAACTAGCTGTGCACTCTGTAGTGTAGTCCAGATGAGGCACAAAATTAAATACAACTCTGTTCTTATAAAAATTCCAAACTATTAATCTATAAAGTAATGTAGCAGAAAATTCATATATGCTTTGTACATTGAAATAATATATTGACAGATATATTATTTCCACATTTGGAAATATAAGAACACACCAATAATTTTAAAACAAAAAGATTATTTTACACACACACACACAAACACACACACACCATAATCTTGTGCCTTGTTAACATATAGGAATTTTGGATCTGCTAAACTTTACATGAAAAGATGACATACAGTGTAGTTGGGCCCTAACATCTCCCTCGGGGGAGGCTCAGCATCAACGACATAGACACTGGGAGTCAGGTGAAAAGCAAACAGAAGACTCATTTATTTAGCAACAGGGAAAAACCTTTTAATCCAGCACCCATTGACAATACATGGTTGTCCCTCATGGGCTAGGCACAATCAGGACCTCTAAAAGCATCAGGCAGACTCCAGGTTGGCTCCTCTTGACCTGGTAGCCCTTAACTTCCTACAATAGAGTATAAGGGTCTCCTATATTTTGTACTTAAAAATTACCCTAAAACAGTGAGAATGTGTCTCAGTAGAGTGCTTGCTTGCATACTCAGGTCCTTAGATTGATCACCATTATCGCATGTATACACATGTACACATACAGTCAACACATGCAAATGTACACACATGTGATTATCTATAAATGTTTACTTTCAGCATCACTCTTCTTTCTCCATGCTTCACACTAGCATCACGAAGAGATGCCAAGCCTTCTGAAACTGATTTAATCCTAATAGAAATGTTTTACCTGCTTTATCTTGATAAGAGGAGCCTAATGCCTTTTTCCTTTCCCTAGTAGTGAAATCTGTAGAATGTGTAACTGTATTGATAGTTGGGACCAATTCAAATGTTGGGAGGATTTTCATTGTTGTTGTTTTTAATATTCTAACTTGGGACTATATTGAAAATCCCATAGGTCAAGTTCCTCATCAAGGCTTTAGTGAAATGATTTAAAAAAAAAAAAAACTAGTACACCATTATAACAGCCATGACAAGAGAGTTAAAAGCTCTTCGGTGTGCTTATCGCTGACCTTCATCTATTATCTTCAAGGGAAGCTAATGAAACTTAAGCTCCAGAGAGATGATATTATCTACTTCTTGATAAATCTGGTTAATGAATAAGTAATGAGCAGAATTCTTAAAGAAAATGAAACTCCTGGGAAGTCTTAAAGAAAAAATTTAACATTGCAATTTAGGGATTTGTTTACCTCATAACTATGAGAATGATAATTAGCCCACAGTTTCTGAGCTAGTTTTCTTCATTACTAAATAATTTAGTATAAAGAAAACCTCCAACATAGAGGTCTGCAATGACCAGCATGGTCTCAGTATGAATCCCTAAAACCTTAGCTGTAGTGATTTGAATGAGAATGTCCCACATAGGCTCATTTGTGTGAATGCTTGGCTCCCAGTTGGAACTGTTTGGGAAGGATTAGGTGGTGTAGGAGGTCCTTCTAACTATGTGTTCCTTTCACTGGTTGAATAAAGAAACTGCCTTGACCTTTTGATGGGGCAGAACTTAGGTGGAGTAGACCGAACTGGATGCTGGGAAGAAGGGCAGTGTGGCAGATGCCATAAAGCTCCTGCCTGACTGACACTCATTAGAATTCTTTCCTGGTCAGCCAGGACCTCGTGGTGAACACAGATTAATAGAAATGGGTTAGATCAAGATGTGAGAATTAGCCAATGAGAAATTAGAGCTAATGGCCCAGGCAGTAATTTAATTAATACAATTTCTGTGTGGTTATTTCGGGGGCTAAACTAGCTGGGCAGAAGGACACAGCCTGCTTGCCTCGTACAACAATTAGGAAGTGTGGTCTTGTTGGCGGTAGTATGTCACTGGGTTGGGCTTTAAAGTTTCAAAACCCAGGCTCCCCCTGCCCCTGCTGTGGATCGGCTGTAAACTCTTAGGTATTGCTCCAGTGCCATGCTTGCCCACCTGCTGCCATGCTCCATACCATGACGGTCATGAATTTTAACCCTTGGGAACCATGAGCCCCAAAATAAGTGCTTCCTTTTTTAAGTTGCCTTGGTCATGGTGTTTTGTCACTGCAATAGAAAAGTAACTAAGACCTGTGCTTTACCTGACCACTGACTGGGATACTCATGTCACAATATCAAACAATAAGGAACACACTAGGAAAGAAGGGTGTTGTAGAAAGGAACCAAGCAGAAGTGTTAGACATCTCTTCATTCAAAATGATGTGTGAAGTGATGAGAATGATAGATGATGGCATTATGCCCAGTGACAGAGTCTAGTTTGTATGTGTGAACCTGCTATTGCTTATGGAGAACAGAGATCAAATAAGAATGCTTACTAACCCCATGCTTCAAGTTTATTAGAATGTCTTGTACCTCCCCTAACCATTGCTTACTCCTGAAGTGTAGAATTTTTTTATTACTTGGTTCCTATTAGGGTGTGTGTATATATGTGTGTGTGCGCGTGTCTATGTCTGTGTGTGTGCATACCACAATGTGATGGTCACAGGACAACTTTCAGGAATCTGTCCTCTGAGTCCACCTTGAGTCCTTGGGATTCAACTCACTTTGCAAGGCTGGGGTGCCAAGCTCTTCTGCCTGTTGAGCCAACACGCCAGCACCAGAAATGTGGGATTCTTCTAGAACACAAGGCCCAGTCACCACCCAGCCTTCACAGATTTACTTTAAATGGGTTTTCAACCATTCTCCTCAGGATAGAGTAAATATTAAAGGCTAAGGGGATGCATTCAATTTCTAGTTCTACCGTTAACTGTGTGGCTGTGGATAGAGTAATGAAATTTATTTTAAACTCAATTTCTTTGCTGCTATAAGGGGGCTCCATTCACTATAGATTTTAAGAAAGATGAAGTGAAACTTGGGTCAGTGCCTGGCATGCAGTAGGCGTATGTAAGAGTAAAAGGAAGGTAGACTGGAGGTGTGTGGCTATGATTTTCCCTCCATTGCTCCTGTTGTCAGCTACTAAGTGACTCCCACGCTCATTGGTAGGATCTCTGCTAGAATAACATCGCTCTGTGTAAACAGTGTCCCTGTGTGGTCATCAGACAATGCACAGGTAACTTTCTGTGTGCTAAAACACATAACAGACTCTGATGAAATTGACACTTCACCTCCTTGCTGTTTCTGTGAACTATTCTGGTGTTATCTCAGAATATGTTAAAGGGAGAACCACTGGAAGGCTAGTGTTTGAAAGGATGGAACATCCTAGGGCTCATACACTGTAAAACGAGGACACTAGCACTCCCCTACCTCTGGTTTCCAGCCTTGGAGATCATGGAACTAATTCTCGCTGTGATGCTTGTTTATAATCCACGGTCCTTATTTTTCCTGTAACTGCTGTGTCTATTATATCTGAAAAGCAGATTTGAGGGATTTCTGTCTATTTTAAGACATCATGTTGCATACAATTCAATAATCTTCTTCCAGATCTATCTCTTCTTGAAATTTTCATGGTTTGATATTTAAACCTGAAAGAGATGTCCCAATAAAGAAAGTTAAGGCTGGGGCATTGCTGGGAACAATAGGAGTTATTCTGGCTTCTCCTTCCAGAACTTATCATAATGATATTTGTGCTGATATCACATACTACTTGAGGCTAGGTAATGTATAAAGAAAAGAGGGGCCTTTTAGCTTGCAGATCTGATGTTAGAGAAGGCCAAACAGGGATGGTTGCATCTGATAGAGCATCATATTACATTATAGCATGACAGGTGGCCACATGAGGACAATTCATGGCAGAGAGGTCTCACACCTGCAGAAGTGGGATCAGATAAACATCAGGAATGACATGATTTAGGGAAGCCTGCTCATATTCACTCAAGAAGTACTCTAGCTTCCCCAAAACACATTCATCCTCTTAAAAACCCCACTACCCTACATGACTCCAAATTTCAAAACTAGGACAAACCATGTCCCAATCACAGCATCTGTGGACTACAGTTCTCTGGACCAACTACACAGGCATGACAGTTGCTCAGAGTATATGACTTCATGGGGTTGGGGATTTCTCCTAATTTCAAAAGTGACCTCTGTTTTCGGAAGGTAATAAATCATTGCAAGACCCAACATACAAAGGTATTCGATATTTGTTATGCAACAACACCAAATATATCTAACACTACTAGACTGTACTCTTAACAAAAAAAAATAGGGAAGTTAAAAAGTGGTGTACACATCTAAAAAGAACTCTCAACAGAAGAATTTCAAATAGCCAAGAAACATTTAAAGAAATGTTGAACAATCTTAGCCATCGGGGAAATGCAAATAAAAATGACTCCAAGATTCCATCTTACACCTGTCAGAATGGCTTAGAGCAAAAACATAAGTGACAGTTCATGCTAGAAAGAATGTGGACCAAGAAGGGCACGCTTTCATTACTAGTCAGAGTTCAAACTTGCACGGTCACTTTGGAAATCAATATGAGAGTTCCTCAGAAATTGGGGAATTGATCTACCCCAAGCCTCAGCTATACCATTCTTGGGCATATACCCAAATGATGCTCAATCATACTCCAAGGACACTTGCTCAGCTATGTTCACAGCAGCTTTATCCGTAATAGCCAGAACTTGAACAAAACCTAGATGCCCCTCAACTGAAGAATGGATAATGAAAATGTGCTATGTTTATGTGATGAAGTATTACTCAGTTATTAAAAACAATGACATAATGAAATTTGCGGGCAAATGGATAAAGCTAGAAAAATAGATCATCCTGAGTGAGGTAACCTAAACCTGGAAAGACAAGCATGGTTTTTGCTCACTTAAAAGTGGGTATTTGCTATAAAATAAAAGATAACCATGCTACAATCCGCAGATCCAGAAAGGCCAGGTAACAAGTAGGGCTCAGGGAGGATGCTTGTGCAGCGCACCACGCCCATCGGTGCTCTATGTGCCACCATACCATTCGTGAACCGGGCAAGGGGCTGGAGATTGAAACACACACAGACTCGCAGAGAGCCACGGGTTATCCTTGATGCCAAAATGCCCCCCAAGAATGCCCCCTTTATTGTGTCCAGGAACAGCTTATATAGGGATAGCCACACCCCAGCCAAACGCACCAGAAACCATTCCCCCGCCATCGGGAACTCCTGAGGGTCTCATGCTCAGAGCAGCTGTAGGCATTAAGATCAGGGGAAAACAAGTTGTTTACAAGAAATTCAGGATCTGGGGGGTTTAACAGCTCCCAACATGCTTAAATCTTCCTTGGAAGGGGAAATAGCTAAATTTCAAGGATGGCCTAGGGGTAGGTGGGGATTCTAACATGAGGAGTTGGTTGAGGTGGATGGAGAGAGAGAGAGTACTGAAAGAGATGACTGGGAAAGGAGGGCATTTCAAGTGAAGTAGGAACCAGTGCAAGGGAAACTCTCAGGAATCACAAGGATGACCCAATGATAGACTCCTAGAAATAGGAGATATGAAGCCCCAACTGGCCACCTCCTTGTCTAGACAAGACTTCCAGTAGAAGACACCAACCCCAGCGACATTATCTTCAGCCTACAGTCTATCCTGCCTATGGGTTGTGCTGGGGTAAAGGTGGGACAGAGATTATGCGAGTGACAAACAGATAACGAGTCCATCTTGAGACCCAAGCTACAAGAATGAGCCCACCTCTGACACTCCCTGGAGCTCCAGGAGCCAGAGGCTGGCTGGATGGCCCAGGAGACCTAGGATGGAACCAAACATGACTGATGGGGAAAAGAACATCAATATAATGATACTTAAAGATTTTCTGCTATAGGTATAGAATACTCATATATTGGTACCTAGTCCAGTTGTCATCAGAGAGGCTTTATACAGCAATTTATGGGATCTGATGCAGAGACTCACAACCAAACATGAGGTAGAGCTTGGGAACCCTGCATAAGATGGGGAGGAAGGATTGTAAGAGCCAAAGTGTTCAGGGACAGCACAAGAAAAACCACAGAATCAACTCCTAGGGGCTCACAGAGACTGATCTGACTGCCAGGACCCTGCATGGAACTGACTTAGGCCCTCTGCATATATGTGACAGTTGGACAGTGAGTTCCTCTTGTGGAAGCCTTAACTGTGGGAGCAAGAGCTGTCTCAGACACTTTTGTTGGCTTTTGGCCTTTTCCTCACACTGGGCTGCCTTGTGCAGCATTAATAGGAGAGGAGGTGCCTAATCTTATTGCAGTTTAATATGCCATGTTTTGTTGCTATCTATTAGAAGCCTGCCTTTTTCTGAATAGAAATGGAGGAGGAGTGAGGGGGGGTGGCACAGAGAGGAGGTCATGGGAAGGGCTAGGAGGAGATTAGGGAGGGAGTATGTAGCCAGTATGTAAATAAATAAAGAAATTTTTAAAGCATAATAGATAGATAGATAGATAGATAGATAGATAGATAGATAGATAGATAGATAGATAGATAGGATGGGAACTGGGGTGGCTCAGTGGGTAGGAACATTTACTGCCCATGTATTGAGAACCCTCACTCACATTATAGCATAGTGGTGGCTTAAATAAGAATGGCCCCCATAGGCTCATATATTTAAATGCTTAGTGTGGTTGTTTGAAAGAAAATGGTTCCCAAAGGGAATGACACTATTAGGAAGTATGACTTTGTTGGAGTAGGTGTGGTTTTGTTGGAGGAAATGTGTCACTGTGGAGGCAGGCTTTGAGGTTTCTGCTCAAGTCAAGCTACACCCAATGAGATAGTTCACTTCCTTTTGCCTTTGGATTAAGATGTAAGGACTCTCAGCTCTAGCACCATGTCTGCTTGCATGCTGCCTTGCCTGCTACCACAACAATGTAAAAAACCTCTGAACTGTAAGCAAGCCACCACAATTCAATGTTTATATGATGTTTATAATGTTTTATAAATTTTTATAAAGTTTTGTAAATGTTTTTCTTTATAAGTTGCCATGGTCACGGTGTTTCTTCATAGCAATAGAAACCCTGAGACACTTAGTCATCAGGGAGTGGCACTGTTTGAAAGGATTAAGAGGTGTGGCCTTATTAGAAGAAGTGTGTCAGTGGAGATGAGTTTTGAGGTTTTCAAAACAAGCCCAAGCCAGGCCCAGTGGCTCTTTCATCCTGCTGCCTGTTCTGCAGATCTGGATGCAGAACTCTCAGCTATTTCTCTAGCATCATGTCTGCCTGCATGCCACCAAGTTCCCCTCCTTGATGAAAATGAACCAAGCCTTTGAAACTGCAAGCACACCTCAATTTAATGCTTTCTTTATATGAGTTGGTATAGCCATAGTATCTCTTCCCAACAATAGAACACTGACTAAGACAAGTGCCCACATAACAAAGCTAGGCATGGACATGAGTGTTCTGATAACCCTAGGAATGGGGCGGCAGACGGGAGGGCTGGGGACTGCTAGAAGCTAGCCTAGTTCCAGGTTCAGTAACAGACTCTGTTTCCATGGAGTAAGTGCTAGAGCAGGATGGGCACTTCACACACATAGAGCACACATACACCACAACACAAACACACACAGTTGTCAATATGAGTCAGACAGAGTAGCCTGAAATACCAGTGCTTGGGAGACTGAGGCAGGGGCATTGTGAATTAGAGGCCATCCTGGGATACTCAGTAGGTTTGAGATCAACTACATAGCAAGACCCTGTATCAGGAAACCCGAGAGAAAATAGTAGATAATTTTATATTATGTGTGTTATATCAGAATTTTTTTAAAGTCTGAGTATTATTTAGAGATAGATCCAAGGACCTCTTCATAAGAGGTACACTAAGCCTCCCCCAAAAGAGTACTCATGGGAGCTTTATAAGCTTCATGGCCTATAAAGATTTTGGATTTCAGATTCAAAGTCTTGGAAATGGCTACCTCAGTTCCCTTTCAACTCTCACACTCTGTGACTTAACTGGATAGATCTGAGAGGGGAAAGGGTAACAGCAGTAGGAAGAAGATGGAACCTATGAGCTCAGTGCTCCGAAAACCTGCCTCTCACCCCGGGGCTCTCAGCCTCTGCTTTTCATCAGCAATAAAACTTACCCAGAGACATTTTTATCATGTCCTGCTGGAACAGATCAAAAACGTATATATCAGGTGGATTTACTCCCATATATTTTCAATGAGTTGACAGTCTCTTCTTAACTGAAATATGGCCGTGGTGATTTCATCACGGTTGTAATGCAGCCCACTTTGTGCATCCAAGTGATAAATGGCTGATCCGCACATTGGTAAATAAGGAAACAGACATCAGCTGCACCACGTAGTTAATGGGAATCAGTTTTATGTGATGTGCCGTACATCCTAGAGCTTAGAAAAAGGTTACGACACGTCTTGCTTACACTGCCAGCTCCTGTGGGTGTTTAAGCTCTTGTGCTGCCTGTCTATTAGGAAAATGGTTCTCAGGTCATTGTGCTAAAGAGTTATTCTCAGGGAAACTCAAACATCTGGTTCCATCCCTTAGATAGCATTTGTGGAGGCATTGGTTAGCCTTGTTGTAGTCTAGGTGGCTATTTGAGATCACCATTTCAAACTAATCACTTTACAAATGTCTGAGGTAGGTTTTATGGATTCCATATGAGCTAGATTCATTGAATTGTTAATCCTGGAATTTAAAAACATCCAAGGCTATGCCCACCTGCAATGTCTTTTCTTTTGAGGGTTTGTGTGTCCTATCTTTTAAATAGACAAAATAAACTGAGTATCGTTCTGAGACAGTCATAATTAGCTTCCATTGTCAACTTGACTCTCCTGGGAAGAGGGACCATCAAAAGAAGAATTACCTCTATCCGACTGGCCTGTGGCCATTTCTGTGGGGGCATTTTCTTAATTGGTAATTGATTTAGGCATGGCCAGCCCACTGCAAGTGATAGCATCTCAAGGCATGTAAAATTAGCTGAATGTAAGCCTGGAAGCAGGCCATGATATGATCACTCATTGTTTCCTGCTTCAATTCCTTCCTCCACGTTCCTGCCTTGAGTTTCTGACATGGTTTTCCTGGATCATGGACAGCAATCTCTAAGTCAAATAAACCCTTTCTTTTCGCTAAAGTTTGTTTTGCTTCATATTAAGGTCTGTATCATGGTATTACTTAATACACAGAAATCACTTTCTCAATCCACTGTAGAAACAAACAAAGCCCATAGTAAACTTGCCTCTTAAAATCTTCAAAAAAATATTGGGGACATAAGGAAAACTGAGATTTCTTCCTCAAAACCCCCACCACTACCAGTTTTTCTACAAATAGAGCTGGATCATGGTCATGACTTTGACCAAACACTGTTAGGATTGGCAGGTTGTTTTGTTTTCCTCTTTGGCCAGGTCGAGGAAAATGAAACTGAGTAAGGCAGTCCTTACGACCATGTCGTACATAGGAGCTATACTAGGTTGAGTCCAAGCTGTGCCCACCTTTGTAGTCTACTTTCACCATGAAGCATTTCTCTAAACACTAATGTTTAAAGACTTACACGTATACTGCAGCATGTCATAAGAGCATACCCTACAGGCTGGCATCAATAAAAGGGCTAACAGATCATTTTTATCTTCATCATGGGTTCCTCCAGAGCATATGCTCATTGAGTAGAGTAGCAGATAGGGAAGCCTACTATATATAAATTTAAGATAGTTTGTCTTGTTTTATCATTTGCTAAATACATTGTCTTTTTTAAATTTAAATAGCTTTCTTTTGGGTTTTACTCCATGCAAAGAAGTGCACGTCAAGCTGAACTGTGAAGCTGCTATCAAGGGCCAGGGGAGGGGGGCGTCCTACTTCTTTCCCAGTGAGTTGGCTCACTGGGAAAATAGAAATTGAACAGGGCCTGGAGGAAGGTGAGGATTAAATATTCAAAAACTGAAAGACCTCTGCCAGAGGAAAGGACAAGAAAATGCTTGCTAGTGGCTATGAGTTGCTTGCATCCAATAACACACACAGCCTGCCTGTAAGCAAAGGTACAAATGTTTGGAGTAGGTAATCACAAGATTCAATGACCACACTGGGTTTGTTTTTTAAAATTATTTTGAAGAGAATACATGGAGTTTCCCTTGGGTTTTCAAGTGAAAGGGATGTGAGAAATGCAAGAGCTTCTAAATCTCAAAAGCATTAGAAATAGCAAGTCAAGGAGTCTGACAGACAAGAAGCACAAATCTGAGGTCATCAAAATGTAGAAAGTTGGGGGTGCTAGGGAGTTGGATTTACAGTTAAGAGTGATTATTCAGTTCCCTGCACCAACATTGGGTAGTCCATGTACCTGCAACTCCAGCTCCAGGGAATCAGATGCCCACTATGGATTCCAAGGGCACCTGCACTCGTGTGGCATGCATTCACATGCATACATATGAATAAAAATGATTTTTAAATAGATGTAAAAGAAGGAAAGCCAAAGAGGAAGAAAAGATATCCTCTGTAGACGAGATCTGCAAATTTAACAGCTAACTTCACTGTAGGTTGGGCAGCTCATAAAGAATGGATTAAAACTTGGGTTCCTGTTTGTTTGTCTCCACAGCTAGATTCTTTGTGTCCCCAGAGAGAAGGGACTCTGCATTTCTGTCTCCTCAGGTGTCAATGTGCTCCTCAGATCAAATCAGAAGCTAAACAAATGCTTGCACTCTCCCAACCTATTTCCCACCTACACATTAATTTTTTGTCTGTTGCCAAAAACTGCTGTTTAGAAAGTGGGAAGATGCTAGGTCAGCATGACCAAGAAACAGAAGACTTTTTCTTTCTGGGTCATATTAACATGGGTGACCAGTTAAACAGAAAAATGGAGAAGGACATTGCTAGCAGACTGGAAAATTGGTTTGCTGTGTAGGTAGCAGCTTGAAGGATTTCTATGCTTTGTTTTGCTTGGTTATTGCCTTTTAGTAGTTTGAAGAACGGAAAGCTCAGAAGTGGTCCTTTGATCCACCTTTTTTAATGTTCTAAGACTCCTCACTCCTGTGGCTACATTTTCAGGCTCTTTGCTTACAGCTTTCTGAGGTCAGGGGATCACTGCTTTGACATGCTTGGACTGTTCTCACTGTTGAAAATTTCCACAGCTATTAGCTTTTTCTGTGTTTTCAGTGTCACACGCGCGCGCACACACACACACACATACACACACACACTCAGCCTATTTTCTGCCATCTTATGTTTATGAGCCTTTGAAAACCTGGGGTTACTTTAAAAATCAGAAACTTTTAAAAAAATATCTTGGGAGATTTGATTAATGTGTCACCCACATCCAGCAGGAATCACATCAGGTAAAATCCAAGCCCAGAGATGGATTTTACTTCTTTGTTTCTATCTTTCTTTCATTCTTCCTTCTCTTTTTGTGAGACAGATTCTAGATTCCTGAAACTTACAATCCTCCAGCTTCGGTCTCTAGAGCATTAGAATTATAAGGAGTGTGTCCTGTGCCTGGCTTTCACATAAAACAGGAAGGTGAGATTTTATATTTGCAGTAGCTGTCCTCAGTCACCATGGCAATCCACACAGCAAAAGGGACATGGAAGAGTCGGGTTAAGGGTGTCGTCTCATGCTTTGATGCTTTTAAGCTGATCATGCTAATGATTAATTCAGCTGGGTATCATTTGACAATCTGCTTTTTTGCTTATCTCTGGAGTCATTTTGGGGATTAGGTGATATCATGAAAAATAACAGATATGTTCTAAACCATTTAGCTGATGCAATAAAAAGAGAACAATTCTAAAAGCCACATTGTAAATCTATGACTTCATGAAAAATGACGCTGGGTCTCATTGACATGGCCACTTCCTTGAGCAGGTGGCCAGTGGTAGAGCTACTACTCTCTAGTAGAAAGCTTTCAATAATTCACAGTTCGCTTCTAACACTGGACCCTAGGAGGGGATGCACCAAGTTATGCCATCTCATGTGGCGATGGTCTGCAATTTCCCATGGTACTTCTTTTCCCAGCGTGAAGAAGTTACTCTCTTTCACAGCCTAGTCTTCTTTTACTTCCCTAAGGCTTTCATTGTTGGTCCATGCGTTCTCAGCTCCTTCAAATAACCAGCTATTGGATGTATGACCATGATTGAGCATGGTCTCCAAAAGGCCAATGTCCCCTCCTTGCCAGGTTTCCTAGATTGCTTGTCCCCTACCACTGTTCTCTACAAACCCTGCTTTGTCACAGTCCCTGTCAAGACAGGGTACTTGGTATCAAGCTAGCATTAGCACTAACTAATGAGACCGGGACTTCTGGTGTGTTCTTATTAACACATTCAGAGAAACTGTTGGTTTGGATGAGCACAAGTTTCCTGGTCCACATAGGCATGGTACATCTGTGTAGTTTTATCCTTTGGACTTCAGTGAGAGGCTTTAGGCACATCCCCAGCAAAAATTTATTTTAGTGCTGACGACTCCTGAATGTTTTGTGGTTTGTAAATACCAAAATCCTGTTGAAAGTTTTGAAGACGATGGAGTGAACAGCACAAGGTCCTGAGTCCAATCCCTGAACCTCTACCACCACAACAAAAAGTCCTTTCAGATGTCAGACCCAAGTATCTCATCAGAGGGCAGTCTGTGTCTGAGGTGAGCTCATCCTGTAAGGCACTTGCTATCCTCACTGAGATCCTCAGGGGAATCAACCACGAGCTCAGCACTGAGCAGAGCACCTGACCAATCTTTCCCTTTGTAGTGAGAGATGGAACTTCATATCAAAGATTCAAATGTAACCATTCCAAACAATTCACACATATAAATCTAAATTCAGTCATAGAACATGTCCTGGTAGGCTTACTACCTGGTAGAATCAGCTCACAGGGTGCATGTCTCTGTGCCCACTGTGGATGTCACAGCCCTGGAGGGACCAGCATTTCTGTAAGCTCATTCAAGGAATTTAGTGCTCCCGAAGTGGCTGTATTTTTCAAGCTTCCAAACGTGCCCCTGAGGTGCCTTAAAAGATTAAGCTCGCCTCGTTCACAGGAAGTAGATTTCCTTTAAAATTCTCATTTCAAATGTATGTAGTAAAGTATTCTGATTTGCCCCATGAGTACAAGAGAAACAAAGAGAATAGAAATCATGATACAGAAAATATTAAAAAGCAAAAATGCTTCTCCTACTTCATGCTCTGGCTTTGTGGGAGCCTAGCCAGTTTGGATGTTCACCTTCCTAGACCAGGATGGAGGGGGGAGGACTTTGGACTTTCCACAGGGCAGGGAACC
>NW_004949099.1:20957702-20964023 GCF_000317375.1 Microtus ochrogaster | reverse complement strand
AGAATCCATGTTATAGTAATAATAATAATAATAATAATAATAATAATAATAATAATAATAATAATAAAGGGCATGTTGATGTACTTGCAATTCAAGGACTGGACAGCTGAGAAGGTTGAGACAGTCTTTCGGGGGCTCACTGATCATCGAGCCCAACTAAATCAACAAGTTCCTCCTCAGTAAGAGGCTTTGTCTCAAAAAATGGGGTGGGTAGTGCCTGAGGATTGACAGGCATTGGCCTTTCCCTACATACATGTGAGCACACACACACACTAAAAGATTCAGAGACAGACAGACAGACAGACAGACACAGTTCCCAAATACTTTGAAATTAGAAAAGTTGTCAACTCATCCGGGAATGGGTCTTCTAAAGACACTATCTAAGAGACTCTGCTTACGTCAACCCCTTATATTAGAATTCTACAGCTAAGGAGAAAGTTTCTGTTCTTCTGAGGTCATCCAGGTAACTCAAAGTTGAAATTACAGATAATTTTTTGTGAGGAATGCAGCTCTCCCATGTTTTGTAGGCACTCCTGTAAGAAGGGCACCTTTGAAAAAGTCTACTGTTTGAAATACTCTGAAAATTTTCTATGGGGCCCAAGAGATATGTAATAGCCTACCTTATACTTCCCATCTCCTACATGAATATTACAGTGTTAGAGTGCTTATTACTTGCAGACATCAATATATCCCCATTTAGTATGATTCAACTCAACGATTTTCCTGTCTTTGATATGGTGATATGCATTCAGTAGACACTACTGCTGAAATGGTAAAGTTTGAGCCTTTCCCAAGCTAGCAATATGTGGTTAATACTCTCTTGAGATACTGAGCAATAGCAACCAGCTGCAGCACCCAGTAAGTTATGTGATGCATGCAGTCTGTTGTATGCTGTTTGCTGGGAAACTTGAATACTGGCTTGAATGAGTCCATTGAATAGTCTGGCTTTGCGATATTTTCAACTTCTAATGATTTTAATGCGAACCAACTCTCTGATAAGTTAAAAGTACCTCGAACTACATAAGTCAATGTGACAGAGCCCTCAATCCTGATTGCTTCAAGGGTCAGAAGGTAATGTTAGGTTTTGCTAAAGTTCTGTGAAAACCTTGGTCCTTTGTTGCTAGTTCTGGTGTTTTATTTTTAAATAGAACCATTAAGTCAAAACTTTGTCAATCAGTTCAGACTAAACTGTAAGAAGCCCTTGTGGGCAGAATGCAGCCTGAGGACAGCCCATCTGAAACTGCTTGGTGTTTGGTAGTTGTCTTGGTTTTCTTTATTTACTCTGTGAGTCATAGTGGTGAAAATCCTCCACATTTCCTCAGAACAGTCAGACAGAGATTCAAGAGACCGGGATAGTTTCTGACCCAGTGAGTAAATGATAGAAAAAAAGGATTCCTTGTTTTGTGGTCCCTTTTTCGCATCACATCAACCATGTGTCTGTTGTTGCTTCTCCTTTCATTCACATTGGCACCCATATCTCTGTTTTAGGAAGCCCTTGTGATTGTATTGGCCCACACATGGAGTCCTTAGATTCTTTCTTTTTCAAGATACTTACACCTCTGCAAAGTGCCCATTGCCATATGAGCTATATATTCACAGGGCTTGAGAACTGGAGTTTTCTACCACAGAATGACCAGAGATTGCCTGCTTTATTCACAGTGAAGGTTATTATGGAGCCAGCAATTCAGAACACGCATGATCTGGTAACTTGGAAGAATGTAAGTACTTAAACTTGAATGTTCAGGATGGGAAGCAGTCTTGGCAACAATGCCAGTGCAAAGCTCTTGGGTAAGACTTTAAAGATTGCAGAAGGCAGGGTATACAAAGGCCGTTCCTTTCATGCTCCTGAGAACAGCTGACTTGCATTTATTCTTTGTCCAAGAGAAATGTCACTAAAAGACCTATCCATTCTTTGAAGGTTAAATTATCATTTTTAATATCACTCTGTATTTAACTTGTTTGGTCTTACCGGTCTTCTAAATGGGACTTAAAAGAAGACTTGAAAAAGTCACTATGCTACCTATACAGGATTTAAAAATAAGGTGCTACTCCTAATTTTATTAAACCTAGGTGATTTTTGCAGTAAGGGGAAGACACAGAATTTGTAGAATGGGAACTGGAGGCTCATTCCTAGCCTCTAGCCAACCACCCTACCCTTTCACTTCCTTACTAACACACAAGAGCAGCCATGTATATATTAGTTAGAAGTCAACAAAAACTATATTGGAAGAGGTTTTGCAAAGCACATATCACCTAGACACAGGATTATAAAATTTAGAGGCAAAGTGATCTCTAGGAGCAGACTCCAGGGCCTTCCTTTTCTAGGGACTCAGAGGTCCTGGAAGGTCACCCAGAAGATCCCATTGCTAATGTAGCAGTTGAGACTGGCAGCCACATCCGAGAGTATCACTAAAGAGGTACACTCCACCATGCCAAGTAGGAAATATTAACTGTTCTCAGCCCCAAATAATGAAACCTGACTTCACCAAGGTGTTTCTCCCCTGATCCCTTTCATTAAGGTTCCACAGTGTGAGGCGAACCAGTTAGCCAAATGTGAAGATTGAGTTATTCACGCCTATGCTCTGGTGGAATGGAATGGAAATGTAGGTGATGTACATGCAGCACAAGGATAATCATGAGAATATCTGTAGCTCTGTAGGAATGACAATCTGCAGAAGTCATAATTCAAAAATTTAAAAAAAAAAACAAGACCAATAGTGGCAGTAAGCATTATGAGAGCAACGGCTAGAGTAGAGCTGTATTGGGAGTGAGATGGGGAACTCTACATCGAACGGAAGGCCACCTAAAGGGAATGATTGAGAAACAATAAATAAGTCCATATATTGGATTTTTAAAAGCAATCCCAAAAGTTCCAGAGAGTTACCTAGAGAAACAATCAGGAAAAGAGATCAGAATGTCAAAGGCATAAAGAGTGAAGAGCAGGGGTTTCATCCCACTAATGAAAGGGTGACAATGAGGATGATTCAGCAGGGAAATGTGTAGCAATGCAGGTGCATCTAGTGCATTGTGGGGAAGGGGAGTCCAGAAGAGGTAAGATCAAAGCCATGTTAGTCATATTTTGAACCATAAAAAGGACATGCCGTTGGGCAGTGGTGGCACACGCCTTTAATCACTGCACTTTGAAGGCAGAGGCAGGCGGATCTTTGTGAGTTCAAGGCTAGCTTGGTTTACAAGAGCTAGTTTTAGGATTTATTTATTATGTATACAACATTCTGCCTCAATATATGCCCGCACGCCAGAGGAGGGCGCCAGATCTCATTACAGATGGTTGTAAGCCACCATGTGGTTGCTGGGAATTGAACTCAGGACCTCTGGAAGAGCAGCCAGTGCTCTTAACCTCTGAGCCATCTCTCCAGCCCAAGAGCTAGTTTTAGGATAAGCCCCAAAGCTACAGAGAAACCCTGTCTCAAAAAACCCAACTAACCAAACAAACAAGCAGCAAGAACATGCCACAAAGGGTAAGGCTACTGACTGAGGACCAAGGTATTTTCCCTTTTCTGTTTGCTTATTACTTAATTGCTTAGTAATATTATTAAAAAGATAGGGGAATGGTTAAACTAGTAGAAAATACTTGTAAAAATGAAGGAATCCATTTTGTTAACTTCATTACATGGAGTCAAATCTTCTAGCTGACACAACACACACAGTCAATATTGGTTTTCATGTACAAGTTTGGGGGTGTTTTCTTTTTTAAACTTCCAATTGAGTATTTTTTTTTAAAAAAAAATCATTTCTGCATATACTTTCATTTTGTTCTTCCCTGAAATAGTAAAGAGAGAAAGAAATAGCGCAATTCTCAAAACATTACCACCACTGCCACCACTCCCACACCCCTTTCTCTGTAAATATCAACCACGCCATCTTGTGGCTTATAGATCTTCATGTTTCTGATTTTAGTCACATTTTCATCTGTGCACACACTAAAATTTCTCATTATCTTCAATCATTAAATAAAAGATGGATCCTGGTGTAATAAACATGGACTCTTTTGCGGTGTTAATGAACTAGATTCTCATTGTAAAATATTTATTATGAAATGAAGGGCAATTACAAAGATATCAGATGCAAAATCCTTATCCGACATGTATGCCTTAATACTGGCTTATGAACTGGGAAGCATCTCTGTGATCACAGCTATGAAGGCCTCTGTCTTATGTTCAGACTAACGCCACTTATCTTCATTCTTCTCTGCATTGTCTCCTCTTTGCTTCTCTGGGTGAAAAATCTCTGTGACTGTTGTGAACTGGTGCTTGTTCAAAGAATTTAATAAAACTGGATTGGATACATACCTCTGGTACTTTCAAAAGATGCAGCAATTCAGGTCATGTTGCCGAAAGCGAGACTCGGGATAAGACATCCATTATTCAGTGATGTGTCATTAGTCATGAGAAGCCCTCTTACAAAAGCTGTGGTCTTTACCAATGAACTGGTACCTCTCCACATCAACAGTCAAGTCAGAACAGCTGGGAAATTCACATTTTGATGTTTGCCAGATTCTGTGGGGTTATTAAGTGACATTTAGATAACCGATTTAAGCCCTGCCACTGGGAGGCTCATTATCTGCTGAATAAGCGGATTTCCGTGCATAGAAAGGAAGTGTTGGGAGTCTGTCTTCTTGAATATGAACTTAGGTCACATCAAACATGCCTTCAATGATACCTGATTTTATACTTTGAATTCTGATAACTGCTATTCACATACATACATACACACACACACACACACACACACACACATACACACACACACACAGAGGGTTTTTATGTTAAAAGAATCTATTTGTGAGCAAGAGGATATGATAGAAAGGTAGAAACAGAATTGTACATGAGTTCAAATTTGACATTCAATACATTTTCAGCTTGGCAGACTTCGTCGCGCTTAGAGAGCATGTTTATAGGCTCCCAGATGTTTGTTAAGGGGAATGTTCACTTCATTAGAAGGCTGATAGCTTCCCCCCAAAGAAACCAAAGCACAGACAATTGGAATGAAGCCTAGACATATGGAAGGGCATGCCCTGAATGGCTGCTATTCACCTCCTTCCCTCCCCCAGCTCTTGCTTCAGATCCCAGAGAATGATGTGGAGGGCAGGAACATGGTGTCTACTAGCCAAACTGAGGTTATTTGTCACTTGACACTAATACAGCATATGTTAATGTTGTCTTGGGAGTCTGCTAAATTGCAGAGATCAAGGTTGCTTCTTCCTACCTCTGTAGATGTGCAAGAGCAAGGAACCTGACATTCCAGGTGCACATGAGATCCAGGGCACACTTTTGAATGTCTTGATCTACTACTTTTAATCCTGGGAGAGCAAGCGCTGAGTTGATCTCATCAGTGTATCATAGGTCCTCCTGACACACTGTATGGTGACTGTAAGTGTGGATGACAGATGAAAGGTACAAATTCACACACTTAAAGGGTGGACAAGAGCAGAAGATAGATCCTTAAAGGTTCCAAGGTCCAAGGATCCTCGGTATTTCTTAAGCTTCTGGTACATCATATTTTGAGCCCCTTAATTTTGTGTGACCTTTTTTTGAAATACCATCTCCCTTTGGCAACTGAGTAATTTTGTCACTTGGGATTAAAAATGGTTCTTTTGTAAAATGGCAAACCATCCTGACATTTCATCTTCAAGCCTTTTAACAAAATTCTGTTCTTGTACAAGGCTATTCATCCAGCAGAACAGAGATGTCTATCTGGTTTTATAAAACAAAGCACAATTTTTTATTGTGAGTATCCAAGCAGAAGAGCCAAAGAGGAAGAAGCGCTATCAAGAAGCTGTGTGACTTGGCAACTTTGAACAAGTAATACACTTGACTGGGCCCTATTTTCCCCTTCTGGAGAAGTGCATTCCATGGCCCCTTGGGCTCTTCATATTATTTATCTTAAAGTTTTAAACTTCCCTCCCATACCTCACATTTTGATGTAAAAAGAAGGCCGTTGTACAGGCCTCCACTCATATTGTTGGATAACAGTTTACCCAAAGGTGTCTGCATTCTGATCCACATAATCTATGAACTAGCTTCTCTCCTAACATGGCACAGGCAACTTTATACACTTGGTGAGGTCAGTTCTCATCACAGTATAGTTACAAAAGAAGAGAACTGTTCCCAGCTGCAGCTATGGGAAGATGAACATATAAGGATGGGAGAAGGGTCAGAGAGAGGCAACATGGGGCACCCTAAACATGGAGAAGGAAGACAATGGTCCAAAGAATGTGAACAGCCTCTCTAAGCTAGAAAAGGAAAGGTCCTTTTTTTAATTTTTAAAAGAAATAATTTTTTTTTTTTGTTTTTCGAGACA
>NW_004949099.1:20908794-20957602 GCF_000317375.1 Microtus ochrogaster | reverse complement strand
CGTGTCCTGGAACTAGCTCTGTAGACCAGGCTGGTCTCGAACTCACAGAGATCCGCCTGCCTCTGCCTCCCGAGTGCTGGGATAATTTTTTAAAATTTTAATTAAAATTAAAAATTTAAAACAATCTTATTTTACATATCAATTCCAATTCCCTCTCCCTCCTGCCCTCCCAGTCCCCCCCACTTCTCCACACCCCAACCCCCATTCACTCCTCAGAGAGGCTGGGGCGTCCCAGGGAGGCAAGATCAAGGTCAAGGTCCTCCCTCCTGTACCTAGGCTGAGCAAGGTATCCTGAAGCACAACTAATAAAAATCAGAAAGAGAAATTGGTCTTCAACCTGAAGATCTGAAAAGCAAAACAGCCAGCCACTGGCTCTTACCTAGACCTCAGTCTGAAATGGCGATCCTGCCTCCAGGAATCTCCCAATGAGACTGTCCCTGAGAGCTGTCTTCCAGGTCCTACATTCCTCCTCAGGGCTGGTACCAAAGAAAAGCATACACCACTGGGATTAAAGGCACGCACCACCTGATTTCCATGGCAGCTAGAATGGTCACTTGGATTAAAAGTGCTTTTCATTAATAGCTACTGAGATTAACGGTGTGTTTTACCATAATCCTGTCTGTAAGGCTGAGCAGTGGGGATGCTACACTCTCAGATCTTCAGTCAGTCTTCCTTTATTAAATATAATTGAAATGCTATTACATTATCCCTCCATAGGGCTCCAAAGAGCTAGATCATGCCCTAGGGATAAATACTGGTTCCATTGCTAGTGGCCCCACAAACTGTCCATGCCACACAACTGTCACCCACATTCAGAGGGCCTAGTTCAGTCTTATGCTGGGTCCCCAGCTGTCAGTCTGGGGTCAAGGAGCTCAATAAGGCAAGGTCTTTTAAGGAATTTCCAGAAAATAAAATTGCCAACAGTTTTATTATAGCCCAATGAAATGACAGGGTTGTAAATATTCATTGCTCAAACTTATAAGTCATGTTTATTTCTTGTTATAGCAGTTTTAAAAAGTTAATAATCATATCCTAAAATTACAAAAAACAGGCAAGAGTCCAGTACTGTGTAGAGCTTACTGTGGCAAGCCATGGCCTATTATAAATTTATCAACAGCGTTGTTTGGCCTGTGTATCATACTTACAAGGGGTCCAAAATTTAGATTTTTTGGTATTGATTTACAAGTATTTCATCTAAATCATGTACGTATATAAATTATGTATATGGGAACACACACATATATGTGTATTTTCGTGTGTATGCATGCATATGTGCAATGTACGCAGTTAGATACAGTCAGACATCAATTTTTCAGCATGCTCTAGGGGTGAAGAACACTGAATGCCCTAAAAACACAGTTGGCAAATGCCACCACAGCTGAGCTCATGGGGGTGGGTGAGCAGAGCACACACAGCACAAAACCATGCAGAATCAGTCTTTACTATGCAGCCTTGGGTTATAAAGGTTTGAGAAACTCGGAGGCTCAAACTAGCATTTATACGCAAGAGAAATTGGAGTAAAGTGCTTGTCATACAAGCATAAGTACACGTATTCAATCCCCAGAACCCCATTTTTAAAAAAAATGGACATGATGTTACATTCATACTTACAATACCAGCACTAGAAAGGTAGAGACAAGTGAATTTTTGGGTTCCAAAACGTGAGTTCCAGGCCAATATATTTTTATTATACATACATACATATGTATAAGTGTATATATGTGTATGTACATATATGTGTATATATATATATACATATATATATATGGATGCTTTGCTCACATGCATGTTTGTGCACCACTTGTTTGCCTATAGTTACAGAGACCAGAGCAGGACACCAGATCTCCCTGGAATTGGAGTTACAAATAGTTGTAAGCCACCATGTGGATGCTGGGAATCAACCTGTGGTTCTTGGCAAGAGCAGTCAGTGTTCTTAACCATTAAGCCATTTCTGTAGATCCCCTCCTTTAAAGTATTTTACAAGTAATTTAGCCTAAATTATTTGGATATATTTGGATAAATTTGATGTTATCACTGGTGTGTTTTTTCACGAGGTGAGCATTTATTAACATCTAGGATGTTAGAGCTGAGAAACTTGGGTTACCTCATTTTTCTCCAAAATGATACAAAAGGAAACAGCCCACAAGGTTAAAGGTTGATCGCAACAATACAGCCAGAATTTCATGAGTGTTAACTCTTGGCCCAGACTCTTTCTCCTCTGCTCACTGGAATTTAGATGATGGCCTTATAAGAATATCCTATACCTTGCTCAGTTTTGATATGGGGGGCAGGGGAGTTGGACTTGGTTCTGCCTCAGATTGGTATACCAGACTCTGTTGACTCCTTAAGAGAGGCCTTATCCCCTCTGAGGAATAAATGGGGGTTAGGTGGGGAAGAGGGAGAGGGGAAGGGAGGGAGAGCTGGGCTTGATATGTAAAATGAAAAAAATATTTAAATAAAAAATTCACAAAAAAGAATATAGTAAAAGTCTCATAAATGCTTTTATAAATTAGCACCATGTACAATCATTGCCATCAGTCTGAAAATATGCTTCCTAGGTCAGAGCTCATGATTTGTAAGAGATGGAGTGGTTTTTTTCACCCAACTCTTGGGTGAAAAAGTAAAAGACATCCCACTTGCTCCAGGGATTGTGACATGAAAGGCCCTAACTGCTCTGATAATCTCTGCTCCCACACCGTATTTGAAAAACTATGGATTTCTCACTTTCTTTCATCTCCCACATAATACCATATTATCATATTGTCAGCAATTACTCAGTGTAATATACTTAAAATTAGAAAAGCTGGTCATTCAGAGCCATTTTTATATTAAACTTTACACGAAGATATTATTACAATCCTTGAGACCCCAGAAACTTTGCTGGAGCAGTTTCCTAGATCTTTACTCTGATTTTAATAAATTCAGTCCTTGAAAGGAGAAACAAAATAAATCTCTACCTGCTGCGTGATACAATTGTAAAAAAAAATTCATTTCACTGTTGATACTTAAGGGGCAGTGGGATTTCAGACTGAAGGCATCTGCATTCCATGGGGATACTTGTTATTTGTCCCATGCTAATTTTAAATCTTATCCTGGAAATGAAATGTGTAACTAAGAAGAATTGTGTTAAATGATCTCTATACATTAAATAATCACTTTCAGAGACTGATCATTTAGTACACTAGTCTGAAAATTTGATGAACACGATGGACTTTTTCTTCGAATAGTTCTGAATGCACTCAAAGACTGTGCAGTGACTTGAAGTTATCACAGGAGATACGATTTGGGATTGAAAGCGTGATTGTTGGATCACCTCATTAATGATAGACAACCATCCTTTACCAACAGCTATAGCTCATTTTGTGAATATTGTGTACTAATTGAGAGTTCTAAAGCGATGTTCGGACCTGGTAGAAAAGCATGATGTTATTGATTAGTGATGTCTACACTGACTAGAGAGGAGACTGATTAGCTGATACCAAAGTCACTTCCTTTCTTTTGCAGTTCCAGACCCCTCCATTTTAAGGATGAGTGTCCAGAATAAATGAGCTGATCTGTGGTAAAGCTGGCCAAGCCACTACTATTTCTGTCATAGCACTCAAGTGCTGCAATTGTCAATAAAAACATCCCGGAAATGGAAAAATAAATAACTTTTTACTTTTGGCTATCTAAAAGCATTGGCAGGGAAAAAAAAGTCATTTAAGCGTAAAACTTATTTGGATAGTGACATTCTTTACCTAGGTAACTGGTGACAGTTCACTGCCTAGTAAAAAAAGAATTTGAAGCTAGTTTTTCTGCGAGGCACCATGCAGTTTAAATTGGAAGTATGATTTCAGAATTAATTTTCAAACACACAAGAAATATGTTTGAATGTCTTCCCTATACAAGATACTCTATTAGATCAGTGAGAACAGTAATGAATGGTTTGAGCAAATATTCCACAGCTTTCACTCAACAGCTATTTAGTGAGCAGTTGCTGGAGCCAGGCAATGCCTTGGCCCTGAAAATTCAAAATAAACTAAAATTCTTCAGTAATAAAGTTGTAAGCTTACTTACCAATATATAACATCCTAAGTAATGAATAAAACATACTTTGTTTTGTCTTGTGACTTAAGCCTATAGGAAGCTGCAAGAAACCAATGACAAGTGCCACATTCTGAAGAAAGTTAAAGCTTAGTAAGTAAGAAACTTTCAAAATAAATTTTCAGAATAAATGCTGAATGAAGTTCATAAATGTCAGACTTTAAATACTTTAAAACCTTTTATTGAATTTAACACATACATAAATCAAAAATTTTAAATGAATGAAATCATTTCACCTATGAAACCATCAGTCATGCCCAGAAATAGAATCTTATCAATACCAATGTTCCCTTTTCCTCTCCCACTCAGTGACCCTACATTAGGTCAAGGTTAACTACAATATTATTTCAACATCAGATTCATTTTTTTTCTTTTCATTTACTCTTCTCTCATATATCCTGACTACAGCCTCCCTCCCTCCACTCCTCCCAGTTCCCCACCCAGACTCTCCCCCAAGATCCCTTTTCTATTTCCCTTCAGTCAAGAGCACGCCTCCCAGTGATTTCAATGAAACACAACATAACAAGATGCAGTAAGAATAGACACAAACCCTCATGTCAAGGTTGGACAAGGCATTCAAATAGGAGGAAGAGGGTCCCAAGAGCAGGAGAAAGAATCAGAGTCACTCCTTACTTCCACTATTAGGAGTACCACAAACACTCCAAGCTAAACAATCACAGCATGTGCGCATACCCATGAAGCCTCCATGATTGCTGCTTCAGTATCCATGAGCCCCTATGAACCCTGCTTATTCTGCAGTCTGTGCTCTCCTGGTGTCCTCAACCATGCTGGCTCCTACAATCCTTCCCTAATGTTTGGGTGTGAGTATCTGCCATTTCACTTTTCTAGTTATTAATTGTCTCTTTTGAATGGAATTATATGCACTGTTTTATAGATGGCTTCCTTTACTCAACAGTATTTTTATCTATTACCTTCACTATGAGTACCTGTAGTTTGTCTAATGTCTTTGTCATCTAATGTCATAAAGAATATGCATACTGACTCAGTATTTTTCTGAGTCTAAAAGCATTTTCCATATTACTAAGGAAATTGAATATTTTCTCATATTTTGGGGGCATTTAGACATCATCTCTTATGAGCTTTTCACTCAATTTTCAAGTTTCACTCAATTTTCTTTATTACTATTTTATTTTCCTTTATTTTTTTGTTTGGTGGTACTCAAAGTATGAGCTTGAGTATATCCTTGGTAAACACAGACACATGCACAGACACATACACACACACACACACAACAAATTAGTCAGGATAAAGACTCAAAACACATATGCTACCCCAGTTATGTGGAAAGAGAGGTTGCAACATGAAGAATGACTATATAGGAGATAGAGATTCTTAAGTGGGTAAGTAAAAACCAAAATGAAAACATTAAGACATTGTGGAGGCAGCATTTTGCAAGAAGCAGCTATGTCCAAATAAACCAAGAATGATGTTATAAAACTCAGAAATTAGTAGAGGGATGAGTTGAGCTGAAATTTTGGGCTCAGGATTGCTGCTTCTCAGCTAGTATTGGGTCTTGGAGGGATTGCAAGTCAACCTCTGTGAATGTTGGGGATGGTTACTGTAAAAACACATTGGCACTGCTGTCGTGTACATGCAGACTTAGATTGATGCTCCCAGATGCCAGATAGAGAACAGAAGGTTGGAGTCCTTTCCACCTGCATCCTTAAGTTACCTTCCTTCTAGAAGCTCATAGTGGCCTCCAATGTCACAAAAAAGAATGGTAGATTAGAGCTGATAGACCAGATTAATTTATGGCAAGAGAACAAAAAAGCAAATCAAGGAGGTTGAAGAAGTATTCACTCCATGGGGAATGCCATCTTGCCAGGAGTGTTGGTTAGCAGTTATTAATAGCTAGGTTTTAGTGGTTCCTGCTCTGTTCTCAGGCTTCTTCACATTTTCCTATTTCTTATCACAAGCATCCTTGAAGATGTGAACTATCAGAAATTGGATATAACTCAGTGGGAGATCCCATGCTGATAAACTATCCTCCATCTTAAGCATAAAAGCCATATTATAGTAGAGACAAACTAGGTTCATTCCTGCTTATGATTAAATATCTGTCTCTCAAGGACTGGTCTACGCCCCACCCATAACCTTAACTACAAACAGTTTTGTACTGTTTGTTTTAGGAAATGGCAACCATGCCTTTGTTTCAAAAGGTTATTATGATAGCCTGTTGTTATAGTCACCTTATTATGACCACCTTGCAAATATGTCTTTGTCTCATGGGATTGCTATAGCCAACTTGTTATGTTTATATTCTACTTCTGTCATTCTGCCTATTTGCCTGCCAAATCTTCCCATTGGAAACTGCCTTCTCCTGAACTGTAAAACTCCTTATCTTACCCATGTCCAGAGCCGATCGCTTGACCGCTGCTGTTAGGGAAAGACAGCCTATGACCATGAATTAAAAAAAAAAATCTTTATTTGGCCATGATTATTTGGATCACTGGTCTTTCTCCTTGAATTTGTGGGATTAACAAAGCATAGCATGCACAAGGCACTGGCTTCCAGTCCTAGCACTTCCTACCCTCAATTGGAAATATCATTTCCACTTAAGGATTTGATGTGGACACAGAGGCCAGCAATTTAAGATTCCTACCAGGGACATACAACCAAGAAGGGCCAGATACAGCAGGTAACATCTCAAATTCAAAAATAAAGGTAATTTACAGTAAAGAAAAAAGTATTAAAAGCTTATAGTAAGTGATAAATAAAAGTTAATAACAGGTCTCCTGGCTTAAGAAAATTTTAGAGTAATCAATACTTTGTGGTCGTATGAGCTCATATAGACATGACATCCACATTTTTCTTCCTTTACTGTTTGTATAGTCTTTATCAGTTTTTAGTTGGTATTTTAAGAATCTTTGCTACTGTGTGAGAATAACCACAGAATCTGTTGATGTAGATTATATTTCCTGACAGCTTTTGTTTTCTGCGCTTTGCTGTTGCAGATGACAGTCAACTTTGAGTGAGAACTTCTGTCCTGCCTCGGAGACTGGAGGTTCATGCTGACCTGAAAGATGATTGAACCTTCCCTCTGAGGCATTCCTTTCTGGCTTGAGTTAAATTCTACCGTTTCTTATCAACATCCTATACTTTATGCTTCACTGAGCATACAACGATGACTGAGATGTAATCTCCAACCTCCATGCCCATTCTGCAGAGCAAGTCAAGTAGAAAAGAAGAGCAAAATGGCACATGGCATGGAGGTTGTAGCCCCCAAGTTCAACACTCAGGCTGCAGAGGCAGAATATCTTAAGTCTGAGGCCTGGGCTATGTAGTCACGTCAAGCCTGGACTATATCATGAAATTCTGTTTCACAAAACTAAATAAAAAAGAAAGGAAGAAATGGAAGAAGGAGGGAGGGAGGAATGGTCTCAAAATAATGTAATAAATGTCTTTTTTTCTTTGAAAGATGTCAGAAAAGATTTCCAGCTAAGAGCCAATTGAATTGAGTGAGACATAAACTATTTTTTTAGGAAAAGGGTTAAATTATAAGCATTTTGTATTCTCTCTATTCATCAATTATATCTCTACCTGAGGTGTTTGGGCCAGTTGCTGCCACCAGTAAGATTTATGCATGACTGTTTCAGAACAATAAGAGTTTCACTACTTATTTTTTCCAGCCCAAGGCTTGCAGAGAGAAGGGTTGTGCAGGAGAAGGGTAAGTTGCGGGATGCTCTGCTTTGCCTGTGGAAGCCCCGCATAAATTCAAAGCAGCAGAGGCTGTGCCTTGGTTAGAATATGGTGGCTTCCCAAGTACCTTGAGCCAACCTGGGCAGATGCCAGATGATGAGAAAATGGCCACATGGCAAAAAACTCAGAAGACATTAGGCTGGGCTACAAATCGTGATTCTCTCATTGTCTAGACCCTGACTCGGGACAGCAATGCAGGAGCCCTAATTCAACCCACCTTGAACATGCCTGCTCTGCAAAGCAAAGGGCCATGAGAAGACGACAGACAGGGTAAGTGCAATAGCATCGTGGTCTCTGAAAATCAACCCAGGGAATGATCAACCCCAGCAAATACCTGCATATTTTCAGCAGCATACAGCAAAAGCAGCAATAAAACGAATCCACCTTAAGACAGCGCTGATGCTATGGAAGTGAGAGGTACAGAAGCAGAGCTTCCTTCCAGAAAGCACCAGGAATCGTTCTACTTCAGGCTTGTGTGTGCTCAGTAGAAGACTTACAATATTGCCAAAACATTGGGTGGCTGCCAGACTTCTTGACAGACTGCAAAATTGAAGTCTGTAGCAAAGTTTGATTACGCCCCAGTTTTATTTTGGGAAAATCAAATTTTAAATCATCTGTATTTGTAAATTTTACTAATAAGAAGGCTTTAAGTTAAACATCAAAATAATAACCCATGAGATCACTGGTTACATTCCCTGCTGTGGTCACACAATCCCTGACAAGTAAAGGAAGGAATGCTGCCTCATAGTTTGGGGGTAGAGTCCATTACTCTGGGGAAGTCAGGGCAGCAGGCGCAGGGGCTAGCTGGTCACATTGTGTCCACAATCAGGAAGCAGAGGGAGATGAAAATGTTAGTACTCAACAGGACCCTAGTCAGTGGAATGGTGCCATCCATAATTTCCACCTTTATTAATTAGAAACTCACAAACGCATTCAGAAGTTTCTCTCTTAGGTAATTCTACATGCTGTCATCCTGTCAAGTTGACAGTCAATACATTAACCATCAAAGCCTACAGTCTTCAAAGAAAAGCCTAGGATCTGGGTTGGAGCCAACAGTTGGCTCATGGCCTATTGAGTGTGTGTGTGTGTGTGTGTATGTGCGCGCGCTAGTATGTTTTGATACTCGGTCCCCAGGTTGGTAATGCTGTTTGGGAAGGTTTTGTCATCTTTGTGAAGTAGAGCCTTGCTTGAAGAAGTGGATCACCAAATGGCAAGTCTTGAGGTTCCACTTCTTGTCCGATCTCCCTGCCCCCCCCATCAAAAAGATATAATCAAACAGCTCCATTTGCCCTGAAGCAGCAACTGAGAGATGTTTCCACCATGTCTTATCCGCCATGATGGATTGTAGTCTCAAAGCTCTGACAAAATAACTTCCCCACTTTAAGGTGCTTCTTGCTGGGTCACCGCGACAAGAAAGGTGACTAATAGTTTTTGCAGAACAAAAAAGTGACTTAAGTGAAAACAACATTCATGTGCTAAAGCAAGCAAAGGCACATGGGGCAAGAAGAAGCAAGAAGGTGGTCACAGATTCATAGGAAGAGGAGGAGTCTGAAGTTGACCTAGGCAGTAGTTGAGCAAGTTCCAGAAGGACAAAAGTCAGCATGACAGAGTGAACACAGACGTAAGGAGGATTAAAGAGACAAAGCTGCAGAGACGTGGAAACTGAGATGCTGAAAATCCTTCACGCTGCGCTTCTGTCATACACGGAAACCAACTTGTGATCATAACATATTGGGATAGGTTGGGAACAGACTTCTCAAGAATGCCATAAAATTCAAAGAAACCACACGCAAAGCACACATGTCAATTTTGAATCAGAGTTAAGTGTTTAACAAACACCTGCTCACCCATGAGTGACAGAGCAGAAGTAACTCCTGAATAAGACCCAAGAGCCTGCCAGGCTGCCAGGAATGCCTAGTACAGTCATGCTGGTTCCATTCTGTGATGGTGGCTGGTGAAGGCATAAAGCAGCTAAAGAACTACTGCCACCTAGTGACGTGACTGTGTCATAGCACAATACCTTGCTCAGTTTTCCATGTCACCTGTATAAACAAACTAGGGCACTGTCAGTCACATCACTAATAGACAATTATTATATTATGCATTGCTAGTTTATATATGCACTGTAATATATTTTAATGGATATGCTAGAGAATATTCCTTCTGCTTGCCTTTTTTTTCTTTTAAGTTAAATTCAAACGGCTTCAGGCAGATCCTTCTCAAAGTATTCCAGCAGAGGCTTTGTGAACATAGGTCACAGTTCAAATGTCACTGCCCTGAGGACTCTCCAGAGAGACAGGATACAGAAGTGGAACAGAGTGGTGGTAAGTCTGACCCTGTGTAGGCTTCGAGTAATGTGTGTGTGTGTTTGTAACTTAATCTTAACCAAAAAGGAAATCAGCTTAGAAATTTTAAATATGTAATTTAAAATATAAAACTAAATTATAAAATTTAAATTTTAAAAGTGCTATGGTAATACAATGTGTTTCTGTTTCTAAATAGAGTCAAAAATATTTTTAATAGCTTATAAGGTTAAAAGATGTCAGTATTCTAATGATTCCTGAAGAAAATGTTTTTACAAATTTAGAATAGTCTGTGTGTATCATATCTACAAAGTCTACAGGAGTGCGCACAAGGTCTCCTATCTTTATATACTTTCACCACTCACTCACCAACTCACCCAGAATAACTTCTATGTGCTGGAAGCTTCAGCAGAGCATCGGCCTTTTGCTGTGTGCCAGTTGTCGAACTTGGTACCATATCCTCACTCTGATTAGTTCCACAGTACTTAACATTATAATATAACTGCCTATCATATTCAGAACAGCAATACTGTATGCAAGTTTTAGCTTAGGAGTGATGGACTAGACCATGTAGCCTAGAAGTTCAGCAAGCTATATACTCAAGTTTATATAAAATCGAAATCACTTAAAGCTGTATTCTTTGAGTTTATTCCTGTGGCTAAATGAGACATAATCAACCATGCATGAAACTGGAAGCTCTTCTCTGTCCCTACCAGTCCCACTGGATTGGTTTATCTCCCGTCTGCCGGTCCCCACAACCACTTATAAAATAATCACTCTGAGGCTTAATATTAATTATAATTTCTTGGTCAATGCCTTAGGCTTCTTTCTGTTTAGCTCCACATATAAATTAAACCATTTCTAATAATCTGTGTATCACCACGTACTCCATGGCTTACTGGTAATACTCTTTTTTTTTAAAGATTTATTTATTTATTAAGCATACAATGTACTGCTGGCAAAAAAGGCACCAGGTCTCATTATATTACAGATGGTTGTGAGCCACCATGTGGTTGCTGGGAATTGAACTCGGGACCTCTGGAAGAGCAGCCAGTGCTCTTACCCTCTGAGCCATCTCTCCAGCCCCTACTGGTAATACTCTTGCATCTTACTCCTTCATTGGTTGGTGGTGTCTCCCTGACTCTATCGTCTTTTTCCCTCTATTTGTCTGCTTGCGTTTCCCACTTATCCATATTCTGCCCTGCCATAGGCCAAAGCAGATTCTTTATTAACCAATGGAAATAAAACATATTCACAGCATACAGAGGGGTATCCCACATCACACACATCCATGAAAAATATGCATCTAACCCTGTCCTGTGGCAAATGTTGCTGATATGAACTGATTCCACTTCTATGATGAATCTTATTCTTCCACCCCAGCTTAGACAGCGCCCTAGGATCTGCTTTAGTCAAGTAGGCATTGCTATGCTTCACTCTGAAGTGAGGGCATTTACATGGCAGTGATTCATTCCAAGCCTTTGCCTTCTCCTTGTAGCGGCTAGTGATTGTAGAAGAAAATTTCAGCAGGGAGGTGGTGCAATAGGAAAGTAACCTAATGATGGAGAGTCCCCATATGGATGTTATTTGAGCAAAACGTGAACCTCTGCTGCAATGAACAGCTGGTGTTTTGTCATCATAGCAAAATATCAGACGACTTGAATACAGTCAACTCTTACACATAACACCACAAAAACGGTCACAGAGAAAGATGTGGACCTTATGAGCTATAACGTAAGGGAATAAGTGGAGCCTGAGGTCCCTTCCTGTTCCATGCTCCCTCTCTGCAATGATCCTCAGCTGTGGTGAGAGTGTCACGTGCCATTGGGAAGCTCCAGGTGAGTCAGGAGAAAATAATTTTGTAGAAAACTTTAAAAACCATCAATTGCCCAGCACCTTACCATCTTGCAAAATCCTCACTACTTTTTTTACCTGTCAAATCAGAGATGGATGCGGTGGGAGGAGGTCTCACTAAATTGAAACCTTAAGTATTGTCCCAAACAATCATTTTTCACAAATAACCCAAACTCTGTGGAAACTGCGTAGGCTCTGGAGGACCAGAAAATATTACAGCAGCTGTGAAAGCTGCACATAACAATTTCTTCAAACCCTGCCTTATTTTACATATGGCTGAAATATGAGAGTCATTAATAAAATTGTTGACACTGAAGAGGCTATGAAAGATGCACTGTCTCTGATTATAGTCCTGCTTACAGAGCAGGCTTCCCCCCTTTCTCCCCTATAGACCTGTGTAGAGCAGACAAGATATTTTAATCCACCGGTAACTTGGATTTACAGTCAGGGATGCTCAAGTACACAACTCACAGCAAGAGCTGCCAGACACAGCCCTTGACAGAAGTACACACACCAGCATATGATCATGGTTTGCTAATACTCAGGGCTTTGATCCAAGAAGCACAGTTGCTTAGGTTCTTTTATCCAGTGATATTGAAAGATGAAGGTATAGATAGATGAGTCCTTACTAAAGGGGTGAAATGAAAAAAAATTAAGATGATGAATTTGAATGGAGGAGAGATAGAAGAAGAGAACAGCAAAAGACATACAAATGAGGGTTCTGATGCTAGAGCATCGCAGAGAGAGAGAGAGAGAGAGAGAGAGAGAGAGAGAGAGAGAGAGAGAGAGAGAGAGAGAGAGAGAGAGAGAGAGAGAGAGAGAGAGAGAGAGAGAGAGAGAGAGAGAGAGAGAGAGAGAGAGAGAGGTGCTTTTCTAGGATTACAGTGGTCCTTTCTTGCCCAGACAGTTCTTGATTGACTAGGGGTCCCAACAATTTTAAGGGCACTTTTGAGAGAAGCATAGAAACTAAGAGCTTTCTTACTTAGAATCTAAACACTTAGGGTTAGGGAGGTACTCAGTTGGTAAAGTGCTTGTTGTTCAAGGACCCTAACTTAACCTCAAGAATCTTTATATAAATATTTTTAATCCAGACGCGGTGGTAAGCTTTACTTGTAATACCATCCAACACTTCAGTGGATCCCTGGGACTCACTGGGCAGTCAGCCCCACCTAAGAGTTTATTCCCCAGTCAGTGAAAGGCATTGTCTCAATAAACAAGGTGGGTGGCTCCTAAGTAATAAAACTCAAGGTTGATTTTTGGCTTCCACACTCACTGGCATACATGCTCCCCCATGCACCAAAAAGTGTGAATTCACACATGTACAAACAGACATAAAATAGAAACCAGATGCTTGCTATAGATAGAAGATTCTACAGAGAATGTATTGAAATTCAGCAAACTCTGTCTACATTGATCCTGGGCATATAAGTGTGTTCAGATATGCACATTTGTGAATCACCTGGCTGAACTCTTTTACTTCCTTCTTTCACACTCACCATCTCTTCCCCTTGCTCCCTGCTGCACATGCTCTCAGGCAGCCTAGACCTGAAAGACCCTTTCTCTAGCTGGAACAATACCTTAGTACCACCAGCTCATCACAATGCCTCATGCAGCTGCTTCTTAACTTGATCACAAAAGACATCAGGATTGTGCACTATTGCAAAGGACACAGCTTGGACACGATTTATTTTCTGGTTTTGACATTGGGTAAACTGAGTCCTGAGGATATAAAAGTGGCTTGGCCAAGGCCACAGAGTGATTCAGGGTCAGGAGGCAGAGCGATGTGGGATTGACTGCGGGCACTCTTGCAAAAAAGGTTTGCAGGTTGCGACTTTTCAATGGAACAAATTTTCTGCGAGTCGAAAGTCTGAAAACCTCAGACTCATTAGATTTCTGTGCTTCTTTTTCCTTTCCTCTCATTCTCCACCACCACTACCACCACTTCCTTCCTTATGTATACTACGTCATTCTGGGTTTTTCCTTCAGTGAAAACTTACTGGAAAGATGTTAACTGTCAGTGCTCAAACAATTCTCTTCTGGCATATTTTAATTGCTTTACCACACACTGATCCATTTTCTCTTAGTGAAGCCATTATGACTGGGCATGATTATATCCTGAGTTTTACTTTCCAGGTGACTGACTTTTGCTGTTTCTGCAAGCCTTTGCCTCTTACTGATACATGTTAATTTTGAGCTATTTATGAAGACTCCTGAAACTGTTTTAAAAATTAGTTGTATCCCAACTGTCCCTGGAAAAGTCGGTGTGTTTTCCGAATATTCCTTTCCATACTTCCTTTCAGAAGGTAATGCTGTATAAGGAAGTTTGTTTAGTTAAGGTGGATACTAAAAACTCAGCTTCACAATCTTGGTTTGGTGTGGGCAGCTTTAGCAGGGCTCTTGCTGTTCACGTGATCATTTCCAGCGCTCTCCGCTGTGTCGCTGACTGCCTGTTGGAGCCGCCAGGGGACGCTGTGGCCCGGACGCGAGGCGGCAACACGAAGCGGATCCTCCCCCTGCGTCCCGGCACCGCCCTGTCCCAGGCTCCTTTGCGGGTAAACAGACATGGCCGACGAGGGAGATCAGCCGGACGCTGCGCACAACATGGGCAACCACCTGCCGCTGCTGCCTGGTAACCTCCGGGACGGGCGCCTGGCCATGGGTGGAAAGCGAGGTCCGGGGCCGACCCCTCAGGGAGGACAAGGACAGCAACCGGGGTGCAGCGGCGAGTGGGGGAGCTTCTCATGAGCCCATATCGCTGCAGCGCAGCGTTTTCCCCCGGCCTCTGTCTCCTGCGCTGTGGGGGATGTTGGAGCGAGGGACTTTCGTCTCCTAGAGCAGGGACCCAATCCTTTGCATCTTTTTCCTTAGCAAGCCTCCACGGAAATGCTTTAGAACCCGGCGACGTCCGAAACCGGGTTACATTAGTAGCCGTTGCGTTTCCTGCACGTCTGTCTTTTTAATAAGACTGACAGCTAATATGTACTAAGCACACACACATCACGCGCCACGAAGTGAACGCTTTGTATGCGTTTCTGCTTTTGCTGCTACCCCTGTCACCTGTTCAGAACCTTGCTTGTAGGGGAGAGATGTATCGATGAGTTGTTACATGTCTGTATAGTTTAGTGATATGGAAGGTCACACAGTTGTAGAGACAGCTCTACGGGGTGCTTGTCAGCACCTCGGGTATTGTTTTATATATGGCTATCGGTCTGTCGAGGCCATATTTGGTGGTTTTTCTCTGGTATGAAAATAGTATGCTTGCATATTATCACTCAAGGGAGTGGTATTACCAGTTTCTCTTTCCTGTTCACTGTATGTCCCTATATACGTTGCAGTACTGAATATTAAAAGGGCATGAAGTAGTGGTCCATACTATTCCTAGAATGCTGTAGACAACACAGACTTTTACCTGAGGCTTTAGGTTATAAACCTGGCAGTGTGTTAGTATGAAAGTCGCCACCACACACACACCATTCTACTTTAGGGTTCACAGTTGTGGTGAGGCTAATGAGAATAATTATAATCTCGGGTGCAGATCATCTAGGGCCAGACAGGCAAGTGCTGTTAGGGTTTAGGTGGTTGTGTTTCATTCATTGCTATGCCTGAATTGAATACTAGGGTCTCCAACTCCTCCTGTGATTCGTCAGAGATAGGGACTATGCTGGGGTTAGAGGAATTGAACAATCTTGTGATACAGATTTACTTAGGATACAGTTGTGAACTAGGTTAGCTGTAAGTTGTTGAAAACTTGCATCTTTAGTCATTTGGGTTAGGAACTTTTTTGTGGGTTGTGAAGAAATAATTTAAGGTTTCAGTTAGTCACCTCGGGAAAGGTGTCCTTTGGGTATGAATCTGTTACTAGGTAATGGTTTATCCTGAAGGGGGGAAATGCTGGGTGCCATGCCAGGGCATAGAAGGCACTTTTGTCTGAGTCACTGGTTGTTTGTCAAGTTGTACTCGCTGAAGTTGGTAAAGGTAGGTAAGTCATCTTTCAGCAGAAGAGATGCCAGCGACATCAGCTCCACTGTGGATGTGCTTAAGATTTAGAGAGAGTGGCAGAGTCCAAGGAGGGTGCTCATGTTGTGTTGGCGTTCACCAGAGGCTGCTGTGAGTGTAGCAGTAGCTCTGAAAAGTCCCTGTGTGCTTTCTCAATTTAAGATGCTGGAAGTAAGAGACTCACAGATGTTGTAGATGTAGAATAATGGTTTTCCAAATTATAAGAGTTCAATTTCTGGGAAAACTTTGGGTTGCCCCCTGAGTCCATGTAGTGTAAGCTGCTTTGGAAAGTGATCATCTTTAGGTGCTAAAGAAATTGCCTAACGTTTTAGGTGTGAAGAATCTACCCTGGAAAAATGAAGTACTCAAAGATAAACATTTCCAAGTGGGAGAAGTGGCTTTTAGCTTTGTTTATGAGACTGGACACCATACATAACAAATCCCTTTAAAGAATAAAAGTAGAAAATGTCAAGTGTAAATTTTGTATAACTGCCGCCCTTGAATTCATAGCAGATATTTTAAGCTTGCTGTAGTAGAGAAGAGAATGGGTCTCTCCAAATGTCAAGTCAAATCTATGTTTTTTAGGGTTGCAGGTGAAATAATTACATTCATAATGTTTCTCTAATCATTTTAGCTTCATCTTATCTGTTGATGAAACTTTCCTATTGTCAAGAAAAACATGTTCAGAAATGTTAAGCATCAACTATCTGTATACAGCTTAACATAATTATGTTCTTGTCTCTAACAGAATATTATATCTAGGGATTCATAATAAATATAAAGTTCTAGGCATTTACTTTTTTGTAAAATCTTTGTGCTGTTAGGAACCTACTTACAGATGGTTTGATAGAAAAAAATAATTTCACAATGAAAAAGCTGACCAATTTGTAATCAAATCTAATGCATTTAAAAGTTTTGGAGGATATGTATATGTGTGTATACACACACACACACACACACACACACACACACACACACACACACATAAAGTTTAGTGCGTTTAGGATCTCATTTAGGCCAGTGTTTCAAGCTGGAGAACCCCTTGTAAGATGTACCTTAAGCAGTACAGGGTATTTAGCAGCATGCCTGACCAACAAATAGTCTGGATTTTTCTAGTTGTGACTGTCAAAGATATCTTAAGACAATTCCAAATATCATAAAGGGACAAAATTATCCTTGGGGTGGAAAATGCAGCCACAGTTGGCAGGAGGAGAACAGTTCCTACAAGATAGAGTAACACCTCTATAAAGTAGCAGTTTGTTTGGGGTTTTTTGGGCTTTCATCTCTGCCCTTGGTAGTATCAGGTTTTAAAGTAGATAGCTTACTTTTCAAATTTAGAAAAGTATGTGCAGATAGAGTTCTTAAATCTCCTTTAGAATGTATTTTTTCTTTCTGCCAACATTATTTTCAAATTTAAAATGACAAGGCAATGTTTGTATGAAAAGAGTGGCAAACATTTCATTTTTAAATTTGATGGTGACTGCCAGGAGAGGCGTCATCGTTTTTCTAGTGTAACCAGCAGATCTTTCTTGTCTGCTTATTTCTTTTTTGCTTTTTTTCACAGAGGAACTTCTTACAGCTAGAGTTTGAAATATCCTCAGAGATGAGTGTGTCCAAGCCTTTATTTTTTCTTCAGATAAAGCAGCTCAGCTTTAATCAGTTGGAATTTATTACATAAAGGGTCAGAATTATTTTGATGGAGAAGAGAAAAATATAGGAGAATTACACATAATCTAGCTGTTTCCCTTAGACGGCTGTGCCTGGTGATCCACTGTCTAAAAGTACAGTGTGAAAGAAGGGAAAGGGAATTTTGCTGTGAAGGAGTCTGGGGGCTGTGTCCCCAGCAGGTGATTGGGGGGAACATCAGCCCCTAGGTCAGCTTGACTGTATGTACCCCTGATATGAGGTGTGGAAACACAACGAGCCTCAGCTGAATCCTGAGAGTTCCATCAACCTGATCCTTATTGAGGAATGCTGTGTAAAGTACCTGATATGTACTCTGAATCATCTGGCTCTCCCTAGACAGGAGGGCAGAGGCAGCAAAAGAGCCATGACACCTAAATAGAATGTGATATCCTGGAGGGGAGTCTATAACAGGATATAAAAATTAGCTAAAATTCTAAGGAAATCCAAATAAAATAAGGAATTTAGTTAATAGTAATATGCCAGTATTAGTTGCAACAAGATCCCAAATGAATGTCCAGTGCTAACTGTGGAAGAACATAAAGTCTTGGCATACCAGAGTTCTGTTTTTCCAACATTCCTGTAAATCTTAACGTGTTCTAAAACAGTTGGTTTCTTAAACCAGGGAAAGGAGGAAGGCACTATGGTGGCAGAAAAAGCATAAGGTCTCTTTCTGCTGCCCCTGCATGGCTGTCTTTGTGTGAATGTCTTGCCTCTCAGGGCGGGGCATGTGAAAGCCACAGAGCTGCCTTTAAAAAAAAAAAAAAAAACACCTCATTTTTTTTTTCCTATTTCTTCTTCAGCAGAGAGCGAAGATGAGGAAGATGAAATTGAAATGGAAGTTGAAGACCAGGATAGTAGAGATGCCAGAAAACCAAACATCATAAACTTTGACACCAGCCTGCCAACGTCACATACAGTATGTAATTTTGCAATTGAGCTAATACAGTAGATGGACCTTTAATGTGCTTGGAGTTTCCTAAATGCCAGTGACTGACTGAAGGATCCCTGCATATTAGCTGACACTAGAACTTGTGGATGAGAATGGGCTCTTATCTCCCAGTACATAAGAATGTAATTTTACAAACTGAAGCAATGCAATACTATATTCTCCTGTGATTCTTGACTATTTTCTAATATGCAAACATACAGTCTTAACTTTTAAACTTATCCTGGGTGTGCCTCTTTGAGGAATTGTCTTCCTCTGAACAATTCTAATATGAACTAAGCCACCAAGAGTGTATTCTTGGTACTGCTGGGATGTGGGGTGGAATTCTGCTTACTAGCATTCTGTCATATGAGTTGTCATATTTTGACACAAAGGGGTTGTTGGTTAAAATAAGATATCTTAAAATACAAAATACTGAGAGATTCTTCATAAAATATTGGGAGATCTAATAGACAATATTAGATCAAAAATTAGAGTTTGATGGAGGTGTCCTTATATAACCAAGCTTATATAAATAAATGTGTGTGCTCTGTCTATGTAGTTCTTTGACTCTGCTCTACCCTTTAAGTTGCTACGGTGTATTAAGTGTCCTGACTCTGTGTTTTCTTGAGTAGTATCTGGGCGCTGATATGGAAGAGTTTCATGGGAGGACTTTGCATGATGATGACAGCTGTCAGGTAATTCCAGTCCTTCCTCAAGTGATGATGATCCTGATTCCTGGGCAGACATTACCACTACAGCTTTCCCACCCACAAGAAGTCAGCATGGTGCGGAATTTAATTCAAAAAGACAGAACCTTTGCAGTTCTTGCGTACAGGTAAGAGGTTAGGTGATCTGTTTACTGTGCTGCCCTCTGTGTTGTCACAGCAAGGTCAGGGTGGTTAACAAAGCCAACTGGAATTTTTCAGAAGATTAGAGTGTGAAGCAAACAATTTGTCAAAGCTCAAATTGGGAATATTATTCTCATTACTTTGTAAGTCAGACATTTACTTTTACAATTTAGCTGTCTGGCTGTTGAAAAGCTTGCATGCCTTTAATGGGAAACCTGCCTGGAATGCAAGTTCAGAACTGTTTTTATTCAGACAGCTAGGATTTTATATTTCATACTGAGGTTACTTTTCCCTTTCAAAACTCACAAAGTTGTACTAATACAAAACAGTGGTAAACTGAAGCGGTACTTCAAGTAGCCTTTGGCAAATGAAGGAAATGTTGTGGAGACAGGAAATGGAAACAGGAAGCCTCCCATCACCCCCAACACTCCCCACACACATGTGTTTAGCGCTGCTAATTAGCAGCAACCATCAGTGTCTAACAAAGTAAAAGAATGTGTACGTTGTGAAATGAGTTTAAAATTCTTTAGCCCTAGGTTATTTCAGTGACTCTAAAAATCTACCCTCATTCTAAAGTGCTCTCTGGAGCCTCCTGTGTTAGCTTTACAGTGAAGGTTCACTGCTGTAAACTGCTTTCCTGTCTATATTGCTTTTGCCGGTTTTGTGTATTTAAAGGCTAAAGCTGAAAACTCTTTTTGTACATTTTTCTCTTGGAAGTAATGCGCAAGAAAGGGAAGCACAGTTCGGAACCACAGCAGAGATTTATGCTTATCGAGAAGAGCAGGAGTTTGGAATTGAAGTAGTGAAAGTGAAAGCAATTGGACGGCAGAGGTTCAAGGTCCTTGAACTTAGAACACAGTCAGATGGGTAAGACACTTCAACATCATAGAGGGAGGTGGTTTTGTGGTCATTTGCTATTTTATAGCTTCACTAGTTGTTCTCTTTGCCTTCTATGGTGATGGCCATAGTTTCCAACCCTGATGTTTAGCAGACTTCCTTGTCCAGGGTAAACTGTTCAGGCTTCAGTTTCGGCCTCATCTCCTCTCCCAGGATGTGACTTAATATGGAGTGTGACTGTGGCATCGTTTAAAAATTATTTCTAGGCGACTGCAATATCCCTCCGGGTTTGAAACCACTAATATGAGGCACAGCTTTTGGGGGACTGAAGAGCTCTCTGCAGCACAGGAATAGAAGGCAAAGGCTGTGCTCATGGTGTTCCCCGGGACAGGGGTGGCAGTGGCAGCATTCCTGGGCTGTTTGAAAGCTACACTGAGTACATCTGCCAACTGCTACCCTGAGCTGTACCAGCCACCGAGGTTTGTGGCTGTTTGCAGTGGGAGTTCTGTATCATCCCAAGATGCCTTGATATGAAGAATGAAGAAATGCCATTGTCGCTGCCCTGTGTGACATTTACAAGATTCCTGGGAATCCTAGTGCAGTCACATGGTTAGCTTTTCATATGATCAGCTATTTTCTTTTCCCATTAAATTCTGCTAATTACCCCTCTTCCTAAAAAGGAAATGAATTCGAAGTAAGCATTTCTTTTTCCTGGTGTCATGTCTTAGGCACACATAGGAACCACTGTCATGTCTTAGGGGATAGTCTCTGGGGTCTACCTGTTGTAGGGAATCTAGCCTGTGGTCAGAACTGAAAATTCTGTCATACCTTTTTATTTAATATGTCATCTGAGCACAGGAAGGTTTGAAGGTTTTAGGGATCAACAAGAATGTGAGCTGCATTTGTTGTCTGTTACGTTCGTATTGTAAGCAGCTGTAAATAGTCATTTGCAGAAGTGCATGTGGTCAGGCAGCATTTCGGGACAAGAAAACAAGGATATTGGATGGGGTGTCCCAACTTGAGGGGCTTTTCTCCTGGTCCTTGCCTAGAACATTTCATTGTATAGACTCCAAGTCTTAAAAGGTTGTATGACTGAAACTCTCAATAGACAAGCTGCCAGAGAAGTGACTGAAACTTTTATGGTCTACATTTAGGACAGTGTTAGGTGAATGAGTACAAAGTGATCTAGGTATTGTAGTATTTTGTTACCGTGGATCTTGCTGACAACAACAGCTTTTAATTTACTTCCTATATACATTGAAGTTCATACAATTTGATTTTCTTTGACTATTATTTTCTAGATAAAAGAAATTGAGTTGGGAGAAAGTATATTTCTGTATGTGACTTTAATAATTAGTTGTGTGAAACTCCAAAACACAAGCTGGAAGAAGTCACTGTGAGAAAGTAGTTCAAGAGACACGGTTACAATCTAGTAAAGACCAACATCACACTGGCAAATGTGGACTAGTCCTAGAAAGGGGAGTTCTTTCTAGTATTCTATACACCTAGTATATATTAATTCTCTAGTGTTCCTTAGACCATATATATATATATGTGTGTGTGTGTGTGTGTGTGTTCTTTCTAGTATTCTATACACCTAGTATATATTAATCCTTTTTAGTATTCTATAGACCTACTACATATTAATTCTTTCTAGTATTCTATGCACCTAGTATATATTAAAGCCTCTCAATTTGAAAGCCCTCGTGGATTAAGATTTCCTTGCTTCCACTCCCACCCTGGTCTGAGACCACCGTCACTTAAATGACGAATTTAAGAAACCATGACGGTGGTCTAGGGCAGTCTCTTCTTTTTGCAAATGAAAATAAACTAAGTCCCAGTGAGGTTACTTGTCAAACATTGTGCAAGTAAAAGAGAAACAGCTGGTTTCATCCACATTCTGACTCCCAAACTAGCTGTCGACCGTTATACCAAAGTTTCTCCTTAGCACACTGGGAACTTAACTCTATGAAATAATCTGTGGTTTAAGATTCACTTTTTCGTTTTTGTTTTTGACCTAAATGACACTGCATAAATGAAGTACAGTGTTTGCTTCTAACCTTTCCTATTAAAAGTCTGTTTTTCAAATACATAGACTTTTTTAAAAAAATAACAAACTTTTTTTTCCTTTTTTTCAATAAAATAAAAAAAAATAACACATAGAAGGGTATATTTGACTTGGTGCAGGACTCTTCAGAAATCTTTCCTATAAGTGTACAGAAAAAGATTAATATCCTGTTGAAATTCTGAGATTTTTTATATATCATATCTGAAATAAGTAAATTTTAGTCAAAAAGTTTGAAATATATATTACAGACATTTTAGCTGAAACTTATATTAGAGTAACATTTTGATTTTGGGGGACATAAGGTTGTTTCTTTGGGTTTGCAAATTCATTTGGATGTAGATGCTCCTAGATTTTCTTTACACATTACCCATCTATATCTGTAAGTAGTTTCAACAAGCATTACAATAAATACAAAATCTTAAATTTTACAGTTTTCCCCCAATTTCACATGCTTTTGTAGTCTGTTATAAAATCATGTTGTTATAATCATAAAGTAACTGTCATAAACACCTAAGGAAGAACCAACACACACATACACACCCACCCAGGCATGTTGAACAGGACCACAAGGGCTTACTTGATCTATCCCTAGTTCTGAAAGACAAAGTTCTGCAGACAGAGACCTGGCATGATATAGAGGACACTGGTTCCACATTGTCTTTGGTGCAATACAATTTTGTCTAGAAACAGAGAGGGAGAATATGTATGTATGTATGCTTATCCAAAGTTTGTGTGTGGATATTAATGACAAAGAGTGTGTGAGCCTAGAGACTTGGGGATGGAGAGTTACCTAAGAATATCTATGAAATTAGATGTGTTAGGATAATCTGTAGGCTGTATGCTGAATTTTTAAAATAAATTTTGCTTCATTTGTGCCTACATATTTATCTGAAATGTATAGTTTCTTTTGATTCTACAAGTGAGAATGAAATCTAAATTATCTTATATTTTATATTAAGATTTATTAAACAATTGTTTTGAAAATTTCTTATACACATACATTACAAATATAGTATTTGTTCCATTTGTTTAAAGTGGGGAACTTGGAAAAAATCTTATTTAAAATTATATCAAGAAACTAAGATTATATATTCAAAATGAACAACATGCTTCTCTTTGTTTTAGAATCCAGCAAGCTAAAGTGCAAATTTTGCCAGAGTGTGTGTTGCCATCAACCATGTCTGCAGTTCAGTTAGAATCACTCAATAAGTGCCAGATATTTCCTTCAAAACCTGTCTCTTGGGAAGACCAATATTCATGTAAATGGTGGCAGAAATACCAGAAGGTGAGACACTAATTTTTTATGCATCTTCTAGAACTTAAGACAGGTTGCTTTTAAAGAGTCACGGCTGTCATGACATTTTCTAGACACTGTAGCTCACTTGGTCATAGGCAGGTTTAAAAAATAATTCACGAGGAGTTATTTATGAAAGATAACTCGCAGTAGTTGTGAAATATCACACAATTCTTAGACACTGTTGATATTATGCTTATCATGAATGTATTAATGGCCTGTGGCCCTTAATTCCATAGGAACCTTAGAAAACTCTAATCACATTATTTGGCTTTTGAGTTAAATGCAGCCTTGAAGAAGGGACAAGATTGTTTGGGCTGGCATTCAGTGACAGTAGAAAAGAACGCTGTCCTTAGACTTTTCAGAGGGAAAATTTTTGTCAGTTGTTTTGCAGCATGCTGCTGATTGCAGCAAAAATTGACTTGTGAGGGTAAGGCATTGCTTGTTTGGTGCTGGGAATGGAGGTCAGTGGTTGGAGTCTTGCCTAGAAGAAAGCCAAGGGTGCTTGTTTTGGCATTACATCTTATGTAGTCCATTGGCTACACAAGTTCACCTCTGAGGAGAAAAGCGAAACAGGTTCTGCTTCATGGGGAGATATGTACTTCACAGTAGGTGTATGTGTAAATAGCTTTAGGTATAAAACATGCTTCTTAAACTGATGATTTCCCCATAACGAAGAAATGTATAATAATTTCTACGTTTAGAAGTTGGGTTTTGGTACTTGCTAAAAATACAAAAAGATTATCTCCACTGTAAACATAAAAGTTCATGTAATCATCCCTACTCTTCTAAGTTAGATTAGGAAAGGTTTACATTTTGCTGTAGGTATAGCATGGCATCCTAAACTGATGTGAATTAGTATATAATATTCATGACAGGATCTATTTCTTTTTATTGTTCTATCACATTTAGTATTCTTTTAGAAGACTTCAGTTTCTAGAGAACTTTGGGCAGACTGGGTGCTTGATGTTTTCTAACTTTTAGGATACACAGTTTTATGTTCTATTAACCGTTCCTTCATAGTGCAGTATGCTTTGCTTAGTCTAATGCTCTACACAAGTATAATTAGACTGCTTAAACACATGCAAAAAGAACCTTGAAAGGAATATTTTAGAAACTTTGACATTGTTGCAGGCAGCTTTGGTTCATCTGTATAGTACTTCCTTTTCTAAACTGGGTATAGAGATTTTCAATATATCTTTATTTACTTATCAGCACAACAGTGGGGAATTAATGTTCATGATTATTTTAAGCATAATTCTTAGAGTACGTATGTCAAAAGGTTCTATCAAGGAGTGTTGTATTTTATTTAATCGGGCTCTTTAGTATGCCAATGAAGTGATTATGTGACAAATTAAACATATCAAGATGCCCGCTCCCTACATGTCATGTCAGTATTTAGTTGTTCATCTCAATGACTGGTATCTTCTCAGTAGGACTTATTTTGAAATTTATAATTCATATTGGGGCAGTAATGGGAATGCTTAACTATCTGAACTTTCTAAATTAACTCCTCTTTGAAAATTAGTAAGTATAGGATGGGACTGTAACTAATAACTGACTTAAGTCCTGTCCTGGCCACAAGACCTTGAAATTCTCAACCTGACCTTCAATTAAGCTATTACAGTTTGTGAAGTTTAACTTTTATGTTCCTTATTTGTTAAACTCTTCATATACTAGACAGAAGTGTCTCTGCATGTTTACATTGAATTTAGAAATTTTTTCCTTTGCAACTGGATTGTCACTGGCTCGATGGGCAAGGAAGCCACTGCTTGTGTGTTGACAGATCACCTGAATTCCTGAGTCTTCTGTCATCCTATGTTTGCGTTCAGCCCTCACTGACTGTGGGAAGAGTTGCCAAAGCCTTACCAGAAGGAACTAGGGAATGAGGTAGCACATGAGATTTTAAGAGATTTACAGAAAGCCTTTGTATTTTTCAGATTATTTCAAAGGTTTCCTCATTTAAGCTTATAATGTCTTAGCTTCTGAAATTTGGAATCTTGATCATGAGATCAAGAAAAAAAAAATGTTGCTAGCAAATGTATGTTGTGCCCAAGCAACTTGTAAACTTAGAGCTATTCAGTGCCCAACAGAATATAGACTCTAAAACAGGGAAGTGCTACAGGGATGGTTGGCCAGTTTGCTTGTAAGTTGGGACCCTGTAATGGGATGGCAAAAAGAATCATGTCCCCTGTAATTGAAGAATTTCTTTGACGAACTTACCAAATAAAATACTTTATATATTTAATAAGTATTATATATAGTCTATCACACTATTCAGACAGTAATATCCTAGGTCTTCTATTCATTCTCTACCACTGACCCACCCAGAACAATGAACAATCCTGCATAATCCATCCGTGGTAAGTCCCCCATGTTGGCATAACACTTCTTATTTTTTTGTATTTGTTAAGCATAGTTTGTAATACATGGGTATTTACCATTGTGTTTCAGTTGCTGGCATACTCAGTATAGTAATATGCCATGTGAGCTTGCAAAGTGTATAGTAACCACCCTGGTGCTCTGTGTTGAATGCTGTTTTTGACGAGCATTTCTCAGAGTGCACTGTCATTAAGGTGTTGAAAGTGTTTGCCATCTATAAGAATGCCTTTCAGATAACCACCTACCATAAGATTGTGAATACATTTCAGATAATCTATCGGTAAGCTTTTAAAAATTAGAAATTTTAGGTGTTACTGTTTGTAGTATTTGTACCTTTCCCTTGAATTTTCTTAAGTGACACTTTTTGTTTCAGAGAAAGTTTCACTGTGCAAATCTGACTTCATGGCCTCGCTGGCTGTATTCATTATATGACGCTGTAAGTAACTTACCAGTCCTGACTTGTATCTTAGCAAAATAGGATGACACATTTTTGGTTACTGAAATTATGGTCATGTGAAAGCCACACTATAAGATTTCTTACATCAGAATATTGTTTTCCAAACAAGTGCATTCCAATGTATCTCTATATCATTAGCATAGTAACTGATGCATCTACACAGGCTTGTGCTATCAGTTAAAAGTATGCACTGACAGGGGCTAGCAAAATCACTAAGAGACCGAATACTAGGATAACTTGAAGAATCTTGATTTGGAATACAATGAATGCCTTCAAAACCCAATCAGTTGCACTGTTGTTTGAGGCAGATGGGCATAAAAGAAACTATTACATAGTAAAGATTAAACAAATATTACTTGTATTTCTTAGTGAATCCCTGCCAAGAAATCTAAAGAACTGGAAAAATAAAACAAGTAATTTGAGCAAGTATGATTTATGTACCACTAAAAGAAAACACAGTTGCCCTCTGCCCTTCAGCAGCTCTTGAACCTTACAAAGGCACAGATGCACTCTGCAAAAACATGTTAATGCCTGGAAAGATAGCAATTTTCTGTAGTAACTAGTTGCTAAGTGGGGTGTGTAGCAAATGCACTGAGCCAGGAAAGGCTTGGGAAAGGTCAGAAGAGAGGCCAGTTCAAGCAGCAGTCTAAAACAGCATCCAGAGGCATTTAGAATCACATAGTCCTTGGAATAGACAGCCTAAGGGTGAGAAGCCGGGAAAGTTGACCTACTTGCTAGTCAAAGGAGTTAGAGGCAAGTAGTTCCACCTGTAAAAACATTGTGTCTGGTCTCAGATTTAGTACCAATGTATGGTTTTTAAAGGGGCTGAACCTTATTGTGGTTACTTTTATTTTAAACCAGGAAACATTAATGGATAGAATTAAGAAACAGCTACGTGAATGGGATGAAAATCTCAAAGATGATTCTCTTCCTGCGAATCCAATAGGTATGGCAAATACTACAAGCTATGGTATGTTGTTGGAAATTTTTTTTTAAAAAAAGCCTTTAATTCAAACTCACCTTTTATGAATTCTGAAAAGGCATTTGTATCTCTTTTACTTTGAAAAACATTTTTCAAGAAATTAATATTTTAAGCAATAGAATCTATTTTGTTAATTTTCTACCTAAATTTGAATTGCAGAAGTGGTTCTCATGTAGACACTTCCTGTTCTTTATAGAGCTTTTACAAGTAAATCTGGCTCCAGAACTTAGCTTTGTCATTTCTATATTTGTAAGTCAGTTTCATTCAAGTATGTTTGACTTAAAAGAAGGTAGCTAGAATATAAGTATATATTAATGATTCCTAAGTTTAAAGCCTGCATACCTCTCCCTGTCTTTTAAGACTTTTCTTACAGAGTAGCTGCTTGTCTTCCTATTGATGATGTGTTGAGAATTCAGCTCCTTAAAATTGGTAGTGCTATTCAACGACTTCGCTGTGAATTAGATATCATGAATAAAGTAAGTAAAGATGCATGTCTGTTGTGTAAATTGTCACACTGTTGAGATTAGGAGCTACCTCTGTTGTATAGGAATACAGTCATATACTGGAGAGGTACTTGTTTGCTTCTGGTTTGTACTGAAAAGCTTTTCTCAAATCTGAAATGTTCTGTAATTCAGACCATTCCAAATCTGGGGGATTAGGATGTTTAAACAATTAAGTCATACACATATGCACACACATAATATATATATATATATATACACACACACATGCAGTCAGTATACCTTTGAATAAGGTATAGTCAACCTGAAAATCTGAATTTTTGCAATCCTTAAATATTAATCCTAGACTTCATATAAATTTATCAGGTTGGAAGTGTGACATATAAAAGCCAAGATATTTGTACCCTAAAGAAGTTTATTCATGATTTGGTTAACAAGTCTGTTTTTGCACTTCAACTTTTTAGTGTACTTCCCTTTGCTGTAAACAGTGTCAAGAAACAGAAATAACAACCAAGAATGAAATATTTAGGTAAGCTCTTTATTACATTTAGTATACCTCTCTCAATACATTTTCAACTTCCTTTTAAAATTTTTCTTCCAGTGCCTAAAAAATATACTCAATAAAGAAAATAAACACAGGGAGTTAACTTGGCTTGGGTAAGGCTGTCTCCCAGGCTGGAAATATCTACAATATATATACAATATATTTTTCCCTCAAGTTTTGTTTTAAGCTTGAGGTACTGTATCTTCTGACAAGATGAGTGCTTCAAGCATTATCTTTCAACTAGTTATGCTACAAATGACCAAAATAGGGCATGCCTGAGTATGTGTTAATGCTGTGATACAGGAGTTTAACACTTTGATGAATTCAGTAGAATTATAAAATAAGACAGTAAATCAAGAAAGGAAACCGATGTCTTCAAAGCATCTGTCCAAAGATGAATAAATATGACCTTTTTATTAGGCTTTTTAAACAATAGTGTTTCCCTGGAATCACCAAAGAAAACTTTCAATCAAAAATAGAATACCTGCCAATCTCTTGTATATACAAAATTCAAAGATTAATATATATATTATATATTGAATACAATAATAAAGATATATATATCCCAGGAAGGAAAAATTGGAGTTACTGTTTTTTTCTTTTCATTATCTTATTCTTCATACTACTTCTTTGTTACAGTTTATCCCTATGTGGTCCAATGGCAGCATATGTGAACCCTCATGGATATGTACATGAGACACTGACTGTGTATAAAGCTTCCAACCTGAATCTGATAGGTCGGCCTTCTACAGTACACAGCTGGTTTCCTGGGTAATGTGGTTGTGTTCACTGTTTTTTATTGACTCCTCGTTTAGTCTTCAGTGTAGTGTCTAGAAATGATACAAAACAAATATGACAGGAATAATTTTAACTAATCTTCATTTCATCGATAGGTAGAAATGAACTTGGTGTTGTGTGTATCGTTGCATATGTTAGGGTAAAAAACTGAAGTATCTGTCAGCTCACTGCAGAACTTTATGATCCACTGTAACTACAATTATTGGTTGATCCACTAATATGTGACTCAAAGGCCTTAAGCAGGGACATAATAAGATGTAAAAACCAGAAAATCTTGGTTTACCTAGCCTGCTTTATTCTGGGCCACACCTTTACTTTGAAAGTGGCAGAGGAATTAGGGATTAGTGATTTTACTGCACCTGGAAAAAAACCCTCTTATTTGACATCATTCTTGAAGACTGTAAAACTAACAAAATATGTTAATGTAAACACTAAATGCAGAATACTCCATCTGAGGAAAATGGTAACTTGCTAACTTGAGAACAGAAGTGCCTTATTTTCAGGGTGGTCATGGGCTCTTTCCTTTACATTATATCATCTGTATCTCCAAGATCGCTGTTCTCTAACAATAATGTAGTAGAAAGCAGTGAGGTTAAGCCTGGACAGATGCAGTCCTTTGCAAACAGCAATATAAAGAAACTTATAGTGATAAAATTATCAAATCATAGTATCAATACAATATTGGTAAGGTAGCTTTGTAAATTCATGAAGTTTCAGAGAAATTTCCTGACAAGCCTAGATCAAAGGTTAAAATAAAAATAAGTTGCTTAGCTTGTGTTTTCCTTCATTTTGTAGGTATGCATGGACCATTGCCCAGTGTAAGATTTGTGCGAGCCACATTGGATGGAAATTTACAGCCACCAAAAAAGATATGTCACCTCAAAAGTTCTGGGGCTTAACTCGCTCTGCTCTGTTACCCACAATTCCAGAAACTGAAGATGAAATAAGTCCAGACAAAGTAATACTTTGTTTGTAAGTGCAAGTGCATTGTAGGAGTAACTTCCTAACAAATTATTTTCTCAAGTCAGATCTGCTCCAGAGGTCACTGTCTCTGATATGTGTATAGTGATTACAGCATTTGACTACCAAGTTCAAGAGCACACTTGTTCAGAGGATGAAAAAGCAGAGTAAAACACAAGGTTGGATTCAGAAGTATCAGCTTTAGTAGCTTGGTGCCATTAATTATCCTGTTGAATATGTGTCATTGATGGGATAAGAAAACATGTTTGAAATGATGAGAATGACTATGGGACAGGATTAGGGCACAGCTCCACTAAATGATGAATGTTCCAGAAGCTCAGTTGGCAAGCACAAGACAGAGGCAAAGCAGTGTATATTATTTTGAAAGGAACAAAGTCCTTTTAATTTTCTTTAGCTTGTCTGAGATACTAATTTGTAAATTTTGAAAATACTAAAGAGTAAAATAAGCAGTTTGAACAGAAAAAAATAGCATTTTGTGTATTTGCACTATTTATTTGCTAACCATCATGTGTAAGACCCTTTAAATAGTAATATATGTGCATTTTGCATTTAAGTGAACAGTATATCTTTCTGGGATTACATCCTTTAGGAAATAAAGGTTAAAGCAATTAAAGGGCATCTTTAAATAAAACTTACCAAAACTTAATACCTATGTCCAAACCTGCACTTTAGTTGAATTATGTAAAAGTCAAAAAGTAATTAAGTAAAATTTGAAGTACAGTAATAAAATGTAACTCCTCAATGTCACTTTTTAAGTTCCACTTGAGTTCATTTAAGCTGTAGTCATAAAGTGAGGGAATTCTGCTTTGTCCTTATGCAGTGTACTCTCATGATCCATACACTGTTTACCATTACTTGCTGACAGTACTGTTTAAAGGATAGCACTCCATCTGTATACTTCTACATGCTTAGGCAGGTAGTGACAACAAAAGGAGCTCCATGGTTAAACTCCCTCTTATTTGGGCTTCGTCATGAGTGATTTTATCAAACTCTAAGCCATATCCATCTGATTAGTAAAATAAATACTTGTGCTCACTATCTGTGGGACCTGATAGAAAGCTTTGCACACATAAGGAAATCACAAAGTCCTGTATAAATGAATGGCAATGTGGATTAATTTTAAAACTCAGCGAACAGCTAAGACAACATTAACTAGTTATTTAGCACACACAAGTGTTGACAGTTACCACATCCAGTCTAAACAAGTGACGGCTACAGTATTTTCATCGGCACTACTCCTAGAGACTTGGAGAATTCAGAGTTAAACCTGTATTGAGAGGACATAGACTTGCTCAGTTTTTCTATACTGCTATACAAGAATTTTTTTCTTGCTGCTGTTTCTTAGGATTTAAGTAAGAAACAGAAGGAGATAAAACCAGTCTTACCGAGATTTCCCACTATTTCATATGGAGCTCATTTTAAGTCTTTTTTATATAACTCAGAAGTTCATCTTTTTCCATTTGGTAACCACTTTTCTTCCACTGTTCACGCAACTGCTGTAACAAGGCTCCAATTTCCTTTCCTGAAGAAATACCCACTTTCCGGATATCATGTCCACTCACGGGGAATGGCGGGACAGACCACTGCTGCATCTCCTTGAGCAGACCATGCTCCCCTTGGTACTTCAGCAGCTCACATACACGGCCAATTGCATCCGGTTCCCTTGACTAAATGACACAATTTTTCACGATTAAATATTCACAATCTCATTCCACTATTTACTTATATAAAGTCTACCGTTAGAATAAAAAATGTTTCTCTGGTTAATGAAGAACTATTTTTATGACCAAACCTAATACATACTTACATCTATAACGAAGTCTTGATATGGTTTCAGTGGTTCTGAACTATCTGTTGCTTTAATCAAGTCTTTCCTGTTTTTAACTATAAATAAACCCAAGTTTTTCTCTTCTTTTGAAATTTTCAATCTCAAATCCAGTTTTGTGACATCATCTTGTACTTTGAATAAAGAGGCCAAAAGAGTCATTGGCTTTGGTGAAAAACCTTCAACATTTTTACTGACTTTGATAAATTCCTCTAAATTTGCATTAGCAGGTAAACCTGTATGGCAAAAAAAAAAAAAAAGACATTGTTTTTATCTATAAAACCCTAGTCATTGTTTTTAATTATAAAACCGTCACTTGTCTCTCATACCACGTAGTTTTTTGGGTTTTTGAGGCTTTCTCTGTATAGCTTTGGAGTGTGTCCTGGAACAGGCTAGCCAGATCCTGTCTGCCTCTCCTGAGTGCTGGGCTTAAAGGCATATGCCACCACTGCCCAGTCTACCATGAAGTATTTTTCCAGTAGTATTCTTTTTCCACTTTTTTTTCCTCAGCCCATCTGTCACTCTCAGCTCCTAGGAAACCCTATCATGTTCCTATTTTCCCTAGCAAGATGTAGCAGGAGGTCAGGAGTCATGGTGACGTCAAGTGCACAGCAGACGCTGTCTCAGTCATGCTCCTGTCCGCACCCACTCCTGCTCCGTAAGTCTGTCTTCCTGACTGACTTCATTTCTACGTGTTAAGTTTTCTTGTAGAAGGAGTAACTAGGTCTAACTGCTTTTTGATGATAACCCACCTGTGAAGCCAGTAAGTGGCACAGCTTCATCAAATCCAAGTGTTCACTGGACTATTCTTACCCATAAATTGTTAACCCTTAATCCCAATGTTTACCTTAGAATACAATTTCCCCACTAAAAATTCCTTAGCTATATAACACAAAACATTTTACCTCATGTACTTTAAACTAGGTCTTTTGTTGCTCAAAATTTTTACATAGTTGTATAACCTATGCTCACCTATGTGAGAAGCTACATCAAGATCATAGATCAGGTGGATCAAATGGTTTACATGGTTCCCAGTGAGAATTTTCTTCAGTTCTATCCAAATCCTCTCTCCTGATATTCCAGCCAAGCCTTTGGCATTTTCTGCAATCGCTTCTAGAGTCTCGGGGTCATGGTCACCAGGTGTGTCCACAATTCTGCCATAAAACCTGTAAGACATTTGACCTGTGACTTTTTTTCTTTAAGGGTTTTTAAAATGTTTTATTAAAGAGGAAAAAACTCTACAAGACAAGCCTCAGAATTTTGTTACTTCTATACCAACGTCTATCACCATATAAAGTATTTTTCCATTTTTTCCCGGGGTTGTCCCCCATACATCTAGGTGATGGGTCAACAAAACATAGACAGTGCGACAATTTCAAAGTTTTGCTGTTTGGTCTGTTTTTGACAGATTGTTTGCATATACTCGCTTAGAAAACTTGGATTTATTGACTAAATACTTATGCCCTGCTACACAGTATTCTGAGTGGGCCCAAAAAGTGGCCAGTGAATGTTACCAGATGCACACTACTCAGGTCGGCATTTTTTATTTAAGGTTACAATTTGGATTTTTTTAATCCCTGGTAAGAAGCCATCAAGATAAAACCTACAGAATGTTTGTAAATGTCACATCAGATGGGGCATTATAGAAGGAATTCAAAAATAATTGCAAAATGTATAAATGATCAAAAAGTATGAATCATGTCTAGTATTACTAGTCACCAGGGAAATGCACAGGAATCCTCCAGGGAGAATGGCTCTTATCAAAGGCAGCAAGTGCTAAACAAGTCAGACAGAAACACACTTGTAAAGCTAAGCAGAAGTAAACTAGCATAGGCACTGAAAAATGGGGAGAATCCTCTGAAGACAAACAGATCTACAACGGTTTATATCCAAAGAAAGTCAGGTCAGTATGAGGTGACCCCGGCTCTCCTGTGTTCCCTGTGGGTCACTTTTGAAAATAAACTGCTGAACAACTGTTAGAAAATGTAGCACATTGAACATGTGGTACAGTGGCCTGAAACTTATGGTTAGCCAAGGCTGGCCTTGAACTCATGACCTTCCTGCCTTAGGATCCCTCAGTGTTAGGATTATAGGCATATGCCACCACTCCTGATGCAATATCCTGTCAAGTATAGCAATAGATGAAGCCAGAGATGACTGTTAAATAATCTAGACACAAAAAGACTAGAAATGCATAATCTCATTATGTATCAATGTAGTCAAAGAAGGTGAGCCTAAACCGAGGATCAGCTGACTCATCAGTGGGCAATGATGATAGGTACACACACGAGATGACATCCTCATCACTGATGCAGACTGGAGTGACACAGATAACCAAAAAGCTTGAAGGAGTATGATGTTTTCTCATAAACATGCTATGTGTTTGAGGGCAGACAGGAGCTTTACCTTAAATTACAGTGTATCACATTACATATACATGTATAGAAGTTGAAAGTCATGCCTACAAAAATTAAAATCCCTGCTACCCACAAATCTATCCATGCATCTTACACTCACCAAGTTTATCCATCTTTTAAGTATATTTATCTATATTCTGATTTATTTCGCCACTCATTTAATAGCATTTTCTTTTTGTCAATGTCGTTTTGTGGTGAGGCATCTGGGCAGGTCTGTCCCAGAGCATCTCAGACTCTGCAGTTCTGTGAAGGCAGACACTTTAAGTCATCCTCACTGTGATCAGAGCACCCAGCACTGTGCATGGTGAGGACTCAAATCACAATGAAGCAAAATACATTAATAACTTAAAGCTTTCATATAGAACATTCCACAAAGGATGGTTTATGTATATTTTCAAAGTCAAAGGGTGCTACCTCATCACAGAAGACAGGTACTTGGGGGTCTCTATTTTATATTTCTGCTGATATGCACTACACAAAACAGGACTGTGCTCAAAGGCAAAAAAACCTGAAATTTTCTGTTGTTAAAATTTACAAATTCTTACCTGAAATATCTTAAAATTCGAAGATAGTCTTCTTGAATTCTCTGGTTAGCATGTCCGACAAATCGAATTTTTTTATTTTTTAAATCTTCATAACCATTAAAATAATCAAACAAGGTACCATCAAAACCTATTCATTATAAAAGAGGGAAGAAAAATCACTGGCAAGAATTTAGAGTGGGAAGGAAAAAGAATCTGAAAACTACCACACAGTAAAAATTCAATAAGGCTAAAAATTACAAATGAACAAAATCAATTTACTAAATTCGTATAAAATGGGAAGGGGAAGATACCAGACAAGCTAATTTTCATATTAATACAGAACACCACCAGCAATGAAAACATATATTGGTAAAATATGAATAGAAGGAAAGACCCTGCCTCAAAAGTATTGGTGGAAAATAATACAGAGCACTCAATACCGTTTTCCATCCTCTGTGTACATGCATACATGTGCATATACACATATGCATACACCCATAAACATAAATAAATCTTAAGCATAGTAATATAGTAGACAAAAACTATTTGAAAACAAAAATATGCTTATTGGTAAGAAAAAGAAGAAAGCCAGCATGCATCTTACAGAAAATTACAAGCTTCAATAATATTCTGGGGAAAATATATCAGTACCTAAAGAGGCTAATGTCTCATTTCCCTAATATGCAAATGCTGTTTTGAAATAAACAGACCCAAGATGGTAAAATACCTATTATCTCAGCATCAGAACCCTAAGAGAAGAATTTTTAAGATGGCCTGAACACATCCTCAAAATTGAAAATAACAAAAAGCAAAACAAATAAAACACAGGTTAAAAAAATAAAATCCAGCAATCTTAAAAAATAACATTTTAACCTTAGTCACAAGGTTTTGAAAAGCTTTTCAGATTTCTCTCAGACTGGATAATATCTGGCAAGTCTTTAAGTGTTTCTGGGCTGTTTTGGATTTATACATAAGAATCTTGATTTATATGACAATTTCCAAAAGTTCCATATGAAAACAAAGCAAAAATGGAGAAAAGAATGCTAAACAAGCAAAATAAGACTATAGCGTGTATCTTAAGATCATGTTCTAATACAAGAATGGCAGGATGGCTAACTCTCCCAAGCTACCATGTACAGGCCCCTCATTTCCATCTCTAGTAATGCAAAAAGAAACAGGGAAGGGTGATAATGCCTTTGGAAGCAAAGTAACGAGCCATTAGCATCCATACTATTAATGTTTGAACCAGTAACAATTGAAAGCCTGAAGAAAACTAGGCTAATGTAAGCATTGTTATTGTTTTGGTGGAATTATTATATTTAAAAACAAACAAACAAACAAACAAACAAAAGCACTAAAGATATAAAAAGCATGACCTTTAGAACCAGACTGCTTCAGCGAGAATCCTAATTGTTCAATTTACAAGCTACACATTAGGCATTTACATCAATTAAATGGCTTCATAGACTTGTTGAGCAGATTAAATTTAATGCAATGTGCCTGTAGTTGAGCTGGGCAAATGATAAATTTCAGCAAAACAGCATCAAGAGTAGCTTTGTTTCATGTGAAATACTACTTTTTTAAAGACTTGGCTTTTCTGTTTAGTGAAGCATATTGAAAATATTCCTGTTGGATGAGACTCTATAAAACCAGGTGAAGTAGTTTAAATTTGAATTATGTAAAAAGAAAAACATATACGAAAAAAAAGAAACACACAGAGCACATTCATTATCTGGGTTCCTTACTGCCTAGGTTTTGGAAGCTCTCACCATCACTAACTTTAGCATTCTGCAGTTTTATATATCCATCTTGCCTAAACTTACTTTCTCAGAACATGAAGCAATAATCAAACAAAGAGACTGTGTAAAATTAAAAGTATAAAAATTGGTGTAGCAGAGATGTACCATCCCAACTCACCTCAACTCCTATTTCTCCTCACCTTTCATACCACAGAGGATTAAGCTGACAGGTGTTTCATTATCTATGGCAAATTCATTGCTGCTTCCTAAGATTGGATGCTCAAAAAGATTTTGAGGTTGTATGTAGAGTCACTAACAAAGATTTGATAGTTATATGCCATTCTACACAACATTTTTGGATACATATGTATAAAACACAGTGCAGAGAGTGATATGATATAGGGGGAGTGTTTGTGTTACACATTTTTCTTGCACTGTTTAAGTACAGTAAGTTAAAAGAATGTACAAATGTGGCAGTTAAGCACTGACTGTTATTTATTCCCTTAATCTTCACTACAGTAGAACAAAGGAGGCTGACAGAAATACTTCAGTTTGCAGCTAGTGAGTAACCGAATCTGAGCCTAGAGATGTTGGCTCCAGTCAACAGAATATACTGGCTCTCATAAGTTAGTGAGTTCAACACCATTTCCATAGCACAAGTTTACCAAGGAAAGGAAACCCTGACAGGCTGAATTAAAACACAGTCTTGACTTCTCAAGAGATTACCTAGGAACATAGAGTTTATGGTGAGATCTCTTCGTTCAGCATCCTTCTGCCAGTCAGTTGTGAATTCTACCTCAGCATGTCTTCCATCAGTGGTGACATCAATCCGGAGTGTAGTAACTTCAAAATTTTCTTCATGAAGCTGCAATTAAAGACAAATTTGTTATCTTCTTAAATTTTAGCATGTATGAGTGTGCATTCATGTGCCACAGCTAAGGAAAACATTCCCAAGTCCTTTATCTCCTTCCACTGGGGACTAAATTCAAGATGTCAGGTTAGGCAGCAGGTATCTTTACCTAATGAGCCCCCACAAAGGTTTTTGTTTTCTTTTTAATTTGGTTTTAGTATCACCAAGTATTTTAAAAACTTGACTACATCAAGGCAGGATGTTGTGATACCTGCCAATTCCTGTATGTCTTTTAAAGTCTATTAGTTTACACATATAACTCTGTACAAAAACATACAATTCAAAAAAAAATCCAAAGAACAGTTTCTTAAAATTACCCACTGTGATTAAGATTAATTTCAGAGACAAACACACAACTGTGAGGAGTGGGGTGGTAGGAAATGCACTCAGTTCATTTGACTCCAGTTATTCCACTTTAGAGCAAGCTCTTCTCTGACATACTATTGAACAGCTCCAGTCTGCAGAGAGGCAAAGACCAGTTTCTGGAACACAGACCACTGAGCAGCAGCTGCTGAAAGAAATACTGAGTCTTCAGGAAAGAGACCTCCAGCTGCAAAGGCTGGTAACAACATGGTGTGAGCAAAACACTGAGAAAGACCTGGACACGGGATGTGGGGAAAACCACATTTCAAATGCAAGCTCATTTGATTCTATCAGTGGTGCACTGCCAAATGACAAATGAGCAGTAGTCAAGCAGAGATTTTCAATCACACAGGAGCTTAGGACCTCCTCATTAGGAAGTTTGTTCTAGCATTCCACACAGTTTCACATCCTTTTCCAGACACAAAGCTATACCTATAGTTTCATCATAAACTAAGGCTCTTGAGATACAATGACATATGAAAGGAAAGAAACGGACTTGATGCAGGAAACTATGTGAAATTATTATCAGAAACAATATACTTTTCCTCCCTATACAAAACCAGGATAGACCAAAAATAATCAAAACTTGGGGCACCAGAAACTGTTGATAGTAGATAGAAATGAAACACCACAATGAAAACGGGATTAAGTGGAAATCAACAAGACTTGTCTTTTTCACTATTTAATTTTCAAAATATTATACAACCGTGTAATCGGAGGTTTCTCTGTCCCGCCCCATCCGGCAGCTGCTTCTAAATCACTCAGAGGCTTAATTGTAATTACAGACTGCTTGGCTGAACAGCTCGGATTTATTACTAACTAGCTCTTACTTTTAATTTAACCCATTTCTATTAATCTATGTTTTGCCACATTTCTTGTGGTTTGCCTGTGCTCTAATACATCTTGTTCCCCTGTCAGCTGGCTGGCATCTTCCTCTTGGTCTCTCCTCATCCAAGTCCTCAGTTTGATCATTATGCCTAACCTTATCTCAACTGAGCATTGGTCAAACAGCTTTTATTATTAACCAATTAGAGGAATACATTTCAGACTACAGAAAGATCATTCCACAGCACAACTGAGCTTATCCCCTGGCACACAACTCTGTGGAATTCTGACTGCTAATGAAAATTCTTAACATCAGGAGCACTAGCTCACTTCCATAGACTACCAACCACAGGTCACTTTGCTGAAGAATGGAAGCATGGGTAAACAATCTTTTGAGGTTTTGACATGACACTGTCATCTGCAAATGCGATAGACTATATTCATAGTTATCTGGGGACACATGTCCAAGGGGCCCTGCCTGGCCAAACTTCATTAAGAGCATCATTCGAATATAATGAGAACAGTAGAACCATGCTCATTTAAGGAAAACCATTAAGACTAACAAAGAATGCTTAAAGAAAACACTTTGTCAAAACAATTTATAACTAACAGCCAATGGAAAATAAAAATTTTCAATCTGAAACAAGAACTGAACACTAAAAGAAATATAGTCCTGTGCCACATAAGGACACTTTAACAAAGAACCTCAGTCTATCATATTATACACATAGTACAGTATTTGTGCACCCAAAAGCGTAACATATAGTCATGTATAGTACATATTTATTATCATAAACAACTATGTTACTAGTTTCTGTATTTACCACGCTACATTTATACTTACTTTAATGTATGTCACATGTCATTCATTTAACAAAGGAAGCATGTTCGAAGAAATTGGTTGCTGGGCAATTTCATTAACAATTTAGTTGATTTTAAACTTTTTACAATAACATTTGAAATATAAGATACAGCTATAAAATTAATTAATGTCCTGTTGCAAATCATATTACTCTTTAAAAACTTTTTTGTTAACAAGACACAAATTAGAAGAGGAGGTAGTGAGGATCACTGCTGTCCACCCCATATCTTGGCCCACTGGACAGCTCAGAGTGACACAGATGGAGCTGTTCTCCCCCATGAAAGAGCAGTACCATGGAGCATGTTCTAAAAGACCTGCCTGGATCTGATAAAATATACTCCCAGAACACAGTTGTAACTAACAGTCATAAATTCAAACTCTGAACCTGAATTAACCACACACTGTTATTAATAATACCCTAGAACAAAAGTATATGGGCCTGCTGTGAAGGGTGGCAAGGAAACTAACTCACATAAATGAAGAGCATCGTTAAACCTACAAATTAAAAACAAAATCTCCAACAGAGGACTGACTTGGTTTTCCCTCAGAAACTGAAAGTGAGTTGAGTGTCAAACTTATACAATACATAGCTCCAATGGAGGGGTATGCAAGATTTCAGAGGGCAGGAGGCAATGACTTCTCTATACTTTCTAAAAAGTTGATACTGTTTGAAACCAATTTACACTTTCACTCACCCTGGCAGTGATCGTCCCATGCTTCTCTCCTTTGTTGTTTATCATGCGAACACCAGCTGACTGGAACATCTCCTTCATCTGAGTAGGGGTGGCAGTGGTGGCAAAATCCACATCTTGAGGCTTCACCCCATTTAGTAAATCCCTCACTGCTCCTCCTGCTATTCTTAATTCATGATTCTCTTTGGCAAATAATTCTGAAGAAAGAAGGTTATTTGTTTATTTTTTTAACACAACAGGATTGAAGATTAAAGTTCATATAAGCATAAGGTCTTGTCATCTATTACAGGTAGGAGATCACTGAACTGAGCAGTCTTGTATGAGAATGAAAACAATAGTTAGGCAGTGGTGTATGTGCCTTTAATCTAGCACTCAGGAGGCAGAGGTGATGTGAGATTCCCCTCTGAATGCTGATAATTCCATTGGTGAATAAAGAAACTGCCTTGGCCTGTTTATAGGGCAGAACTTAGGTGGGCGGGGAAAACTAATCTGAATATCTGAATGCTCAGAGAAAGGAGGCAGAGTGTCAGAGGAGAAGCCATGTAGCCCCCACTGGAGACAGACACAGAAACTTTAGCTAGCAAGCCAAAGCCATATGGCGATACACAGATTCTGGGATAAAGAACAGCAGAGTTAGGGAGAAACCATGGAGCAGCTGCTGGAGAGAGACATGCTGAAACTTTGCTGGTAGGCCAGGACCTCGTGATGAGGCACAGATTAATGGAAATGGGTTCAATTAAGATGTAAGAGTTAGCCAATAATAACCTAGAGCTAACAAGCAGTGATTTAACTAATACAGTTTCTGTGTGATTATTTCGGGGCTAAGCGGCTGGGAATTAACTAGTGACCTCCTTCAACATAGAGGCAGGGAGATGTTTGTGAGTTCGAGGTCAGCCTGGTCTACTGATCAAGTTCTAGGACAGCCATATCTACACAGAGAAAATCCTGTCTCAAAAAAAACAACAAAAAAAGGTCTGAACATCGGAGATGGTTCCCTACAGTAGACTGCCCCTAAGAACTGTAGAAAGAGAACTTTGAGAATTTCTTTCTGATCCAGCAGATAGTACAGAATTCTAAGATGCCTTAAGATCATCACTGTAAGTATGAGTTTCAACAGCAATAAACAATTCTGATTGTTTCTCTGTGGTGTATGTGTACACTTTAGATTGGAAATTATTCTGTCTTTGGGACAAATGTAGAGACAGTAAACTTATGCATGAAACTTACGATAAATATTAGAGCCAACAACTCTTAAAAAACAAAACTGCTCCTAATTCAACAGAGCCAGCCGCCCCTATTATTACAACACACATATTGTTTGAAACTAATTTGAATCTGTGCTATACAAAGTATAAACATTATCCAAGGCATGCCTTGCACAATTCTTGAATGACTGCCCCCGCTTTCCAGTCAGTTTTAGTCTGTGTTTTCTAGCCACAAATTAAGATAAACTAGCAAACAATTAGCTTCTACCAATTCAAAAGCTAAGAATGCCAGCAGATAGGAACTCAATCTATCTAAATGAAATAAAAGCTCATTTATTTCAATGCACCTACATTTCTGATGTACCACACCAATGTATTTTAAACTTGTATTGATTTATGACTGTCTCTGTTCTATAAAACAGTGAAACTGCTTTCACACTGAAACATGGAATTTGAGGTAACCTAAAAGTTTGTCTTCCTGGGCTCACATGGCTCCCCTTAAGATGGAAGTTGTGGTTTATAAGTTGATAACCAAAGAATAACATCTTTTTCCTGAAAACAGACAATCTTCTTCAGATCCCACTTCCTAAACTCTCTCCAAAACAAACTAATCCAGGACCCAATATTGCAAAGTCAGTTTGAAAATGCTCTGTTGCGAGGTCATTGGCCTCTCCATAGGTAGTAGTCTTCCTTTACTGCAAGAAGCAGCTTGGTGTGTCCTTGGGGATCATGCATTCAGCTAAACTCAGCCCTAATCACTCCCAACTCAAATAGAATCCTCAACATGTTTTCCTCCCATAATCTTCTTCCACCTTAGATTTTCTAAAATGGCTTGACTAAACAATCGTGTCTAAAATAAACATGTGCTCTTACACATGATTCTACTTCCATACGCCCTCCCCAATAAGGGTTTTGCTCCCTTAATTTCCAATCGAGTCTCTCAACCAAATACCCCTATTAAGGGTCTTTAAAATGTAAAAATCATGTTCACAACTGTCCTAACACTAATGGAGAGGTCCATGTCCCAAACAATTGAAAAACTGTCCAAGCTGCGATCTGTTTCCTTTAACACTTAAATCAGGCCTTTAAAATCTGGGCTTTTTCAGGGCTCTCCAGTGTCTTCATAGATCTCCTTGCTCCAATGCCAAGTCCCTTAAATCCAGCCTCCATAGTTGGATTACTCAAAAGCACCAGAGTAAATTACACTAGGCAACTCCTCCTAAAGATTTGCACTGCAATGTCCAAATTCTCTAACACAACACACAACGGCTCCCATATCTCACTTCTATCTCATCTCTCTCTAATCTCTGCCTCACACTTCACCTACACCACTCTCTGCAGTTTACTTTCAATTTGTTTGCACTGAGCGCTTCACTACAAGCACTTTTCCACCTTGGTCAATCCAGCTCATTGGCCAATGGTCCAACTTCTTGTCCGGTAACACCAACTAGGAAAGACACTACTTATAGAGAGCAGTGAAATGGGCTTTAAGGGTGTGACCCCTGAGAAGCTATGCTCTACACCTAGGAATGAATGGGCAGCACAAATTGAAGTTGATGGGTTATTAACAAAAAAAAAAAAAAAAAAAAGGCGGCGAGGGAAGAAACTAGAGGAGTTAGACTAATACTTAACATCGTAAGTATTGTTTTATTTAAAGGAGGGGCAATAGAGACTGGGAAAAGTAGGGGCTGTGAGAGCACATGAGAAAAGAACAGGTTCAATCAACCTATATTAGAGCTGTTAGGACTGCAGTGCCCAAGCAGCTGATAGCCACTTATGGTTACTGAACATTTGAAATGTGTGAATCTGAATAGAGACGTCTTATTATGTGCTAGATATAGCCTAACACGCATAAATGTGGCAAGAATAACCATTTTCACAAAAATCATACTCCTATGATAGCTTGTTAGTTACAGAAGGTTAAATATAATGCTTGGAGAGCTATTAATTTCACTCTTTTCTTTCTAGTTTTATAATGTAACTAGAAAAGGTTATCACATGCAGGTTTATATATTTCTATTGGAGAGCAAATTTCTAGAATTTTTCATTCCGATTAAATCACTGTGACTACAGCATCGTAAACTTGTATTTAAACCCTCTACTTCCACTAAAGAACTTAAAAGGACGTTCTCCTCGGTAGGTACCCATTATCTCATGTGAAGAATAAAAAGCAGTTTTGGGAACAACATAATAATTTAAAACCAATGGTTCCCCAGTTTGTTCAACAGAATTAGTGTACAGAGTAAAAACAAAAGCAAAGAGATGTTCTTCCTTCTGAGTCAGTGGGATATAGGACAGAATCCTAGCTTTTATGGTTTGAAAGTACTTCAAGGGCCTGTGAGATGTCTGAGTGGGTAAGAGTATTTGCCATCAAGTCTAATATCCTGAGTTGCATTCCTGGAACACACATGGTGGAGACTACTGACTTCTACAAGTAGAATTCTGACCTCAACACAGAACATGCATTCTGCTCATCCCAATAATAAAGAGGTACCTCAAGTGCATCCTAGGTGTTTGACACACCCACACAACTCAGTGTATTCCTGGAAGTCATTCTTAGCATACCCCCAAGCTTTACATCGCAGCCGTGGGCTGCTTCAATGTCATTTGCTCACTTTAAAGACCAATACTGACAAAACTGTAGCAACAGCCATTTTTTGTCTGCCTCCCAGACAAGCTTTACAGGTGCTCACACAGAAAAAGAGGACATAATTTTTAGTTCCTTCCGTTCTCTCAGAAAGCAGTTATACAAAGGAAGAGACTGTAACTTCACTGTTTACAAACTGCATGACATCAGACTCTGCAAATTTAAAATCCAACTCCTTCAGTTAGTTATTTGGGAAACAGAAGAGGAATTTCACTTCCTAATTAGGTGTTTCCTCCTCTATACACACATCTAGAGGTGTTGGGGCTCATGATGGGTAAATGGGATTTCTTAGAGACATAGAAAAGCTGTGCTTTATGCTACAGTCAACTCCCCACGTCTAGTGATTGGGTTTATGATTTTCAGTTTATCCCAAGCAGGCCTTTCTTTCATCAGCCCCACAATAACTATCTCAAAATCGGGCAAAAGATGTTTCCCCTTTATTTGTGGTGAACAATTCCAAAGCACAGAAGGCTACCTTCACCTCTCACCTGTCAGGCTCTTCAAGCCTTCCGTGAAAAGTGACTGGAATTCTGGAGACTGCAACTTCATTGTAAATAGGTGTCGCTTTAGAAGGCACAATCTACTCCAACTACAGTTCAGGACCTGCCTGTGCCAAGGAAACAGGCGCCTCTGCATCTGGAGACAGTCACCAACCACGCATCTACAAAGGCAAACACAAGGGCACGCAAATTAAACTTCAAAATGAAGGCAAACAAATACTATCAGACAAGTCAACTAGAAAACCCCCTCTCTGGGTAAGAACCTGGACGTGACCCTTTAAGGAATACTAAAGGTCTCGGATGGCAGCTACCCAATTCTGTACTCCTCACACGTTTACTATATCAGAAGCAGGAGGGGAAGAGAGTCCCCCGAAAATGAAATATTAGACCGGCAGGAACAATTGGTCTCCAAAACAGATCAGTTACACGTGCTCATCACCCTCCTTCCCCACCCTTTGGAGGTTACTGCCTCCAAAGTAGGAAGGTGGCGGGGTTGCCTTGGCGGGCCATAACTCTTAAAGGAGCCCGAGGAAAATGACGCGCCCCGGAACAGGCACGCTGGAGCAGGCCACGTGTGTCTGAAACGCCTGCTTTCGCTCCTAACTCAACTCTGAAACCCGCCGGGCACTGGCTCCGGACGCCCATGGCTCGGTGAAGAGGCCGGGTGTCGCCAAGAGGGCGGAGCAGCTTCGACCTCCCGCCATTCCCCCCCCCCCCCCCAGGGCTTTCGGACGCACGCGGTACCGGCGGAGTCGCCTCGGTCCCTCACGAACGCAGCACTCCCACGCCGAGGGCCTCTGACCCGCCCCCCTCCCCGCCACACGCGCACTTCCGGGTCGCGGCGCAGTGACGTCGAACGTACTGAGGCACCGCAGCAAATGAGTCGCCACGAGAGATTCCGCCCACTTCCTCCGGGAGGGGCAAGGCTTTCCAAGTGGCGCGGGCTCCTCCAGCGTCTGCGCGCAAGGCTGGCAGCATTGTGGGGCATTTGAGTAGTGAAAATAAGCTGCCTGCCCTTTTCTGTGCTTGAAACCACCAACACGCTTTATCTGAACAGTTACCAACTTTGCGTGACCGTTGCTACCTGGTTTAGAGGCTTCGCCAGGCAACGCGAAGGACTTTGTTTTGATGAAATCTTTTGCAAAGTGGAGAGAGTGGGAAAACAGGTCTGAGACTTAAAATTCCTTCATCTTTCTAAAAGATTTCCTTGATAAACGAGAACGCTTTAATGTTTCGGTGTTTCCCATCACCCGGTCCCTTATCTTCAGGAAACTTGGGTATCTACATTTTGAAACGACAGACTGCCTGTCCCACTCCGAGATCCAGAGACACAGTCCAAAGCCTAAAGGAAGCTAAGCTCAGAATCCTCGACTTTATCCTAGAAGACTACGTTGATAATATTAGGATAAATTCTATAAGAAGAGATAACTTCGCTGAGGTAAGATAACGTGTCTAATAGGGCAAACTCCCATCTCCAAAGTAATAAACAAGTAACAAAAATATTAGCAAACTGAATCCCACAACAACATATACAAAAAATGATGCTTGTAAGCTTGAGTTTATTGTGAGGCAAGGAATACGAGCTAGAGTTGTTAATTCACAAACCAGTTAAGATAACTCACTATGCTAACAGACCCTGAAAAAGGAACCATAGACACCAGACACACACAAAAAAAGTGCTCTTAGTTTTTATACACTCACATAGAAAATTAAGATTAAAAAGGACTTTCTCAGTAAAGTAAAAGGCACCTATATAAAAATCTACAACTCAGACTGAGTAGAATTTGGATTACGTCTCCCTAGTATTTGGAACACAGCAGTTATTCAGTATAGCTTCTTATTTCCAAAGTTTGACTACTTTATCATTAATTAACAGAAAGCAAGAAAAAAAGACAGTTCAATGACTATATACAAGAGACCTTAAAGTTTCCATCAGGAAACTCCTGCAAATGATAAATGCTTGAAGCAAAGTAGTAGAGTATAGAATTAACACTTAAGAAAAGACATGTTCCTATATATCACTAACATGGAGAAGAGATCATGAAAACATTCCTATCAAAGTTACTTCTAAAATAGCTAGAGTAAACCTAACCTGGAAGCAAATAACCAGTATGAGAACTTAAAAGCACCCCACAGAAATTGAAGGCCCTAGAAGGAAAGATCATTCATGCTCTTGGGTTGGTAGAATGAACAATCCACAGATTTAATACAATTCCCATCAAAATACCAATATTCTTCAGAGACATAGTGTCTTGTTAGGTCTCCTATTGTTACGAAGAGACACCATGATCACGGAAACTCTTAAAAAAGAAAAACATTTGAATAGAGTGGCTCACATTTTATCAGGTTTAGTTTATTATCATAGTATGACATGGTGGCATACAGACAGACATTCCTACGTCTTGACCCACAGGCAAGAGAAAGTGGTCTGAGACTCTGGACCTGACTGGAGCATATTTGAGACCTCAAAGTCCACCTCCTATTGTTTTGACATATTTTCTCCAAGGAGGCCATACTTACTTCAACAAAGCCACACCTCCTAAGAGTGCCATTCCCTATGAGATTATGGGAGCCAATGACATTCAAACCACCACACATAAGTAAAACAAACTTAAAATACCTTTGAAAACACAAGAGACCTGAGATAGTCAAAGCAAACCTCTACAAAAGCAGTAAGGCTGGAGGCATTACTAAGTCACCACATCTGGCTTCAAGTTATATTACAGAGGCAGTAATAAAAATAGCATGCTACTAGCTCGAAAATAGGCATGTAGACCAATTGAACAGAATGGAAGACTCAGGCATGAACACTCGGGGCTATAAATGTCTTATTTTTTGCAAAAGTGCTGGAAATACTCATTGGAGAAGACAGGCTCATGTCCACAAGTGTAGATTGTTATTTTCACACGCACAAAACATCAAGTATACTAGGATGGTAGCAGGGACTCAGAAAAGTGATTGTGATACTGAGGGAGCCCTGAGGCCAGCACTGGCTTTGGTATGCTAATTGACACCCTGGGTAAGCCATTTGTTCATTCTGCCTGTGGTAAGGGAAAAGACTCCTTTCTGTAGAGGGGCATCAGCCTCGTGAAATCCTCCTATAGATAAGTTGAGTCCACATCTGGCTATTTGGACTGTCTTTTGGAGTCTGGGAAATTGAAGTCTCCTTTTTTTGAGTGTGTATTCTCACAATTCTCAGACTCCTCCTCTTTTTTGTGCCTTCTTTTCGTCTGCAAGTCCTGTCTTACCTCTACCTGTCCAGCTATTGGCCAGTCAATTTCTTAATTAACCTAATTACAGTGACATATATTCACACATGTAAAGGAATAGTCCACATTTCCCACCTTTTGTTCTAACTAAAAAGGAACATTTTACATTTAACAAAATAAAATTACATACAACAAAAACAGTTATCAAGTAAGAATTACAGTTACAATATGCAGTCCATTTGTATTTGGAAAAATAGAGAAAATAATCCATCAGCTGTCCTTCCTGACGATTCCAGAGTTGAAACGTACCTAATTTGCTTTCTACCATGATTAGGAAGAAATGTAACTATCAACCCCATCAAAGACCTGAGAAGAATACAATATTACCTGAGTAAACAGGAAGTGCAGAACAAGGGACTTCCTAAATTAAGAGATGACAGAAATAACTGGCTACCTGGACAATCACCTACTTTCTTTTGTAACGTTGGGGCATCCATCTTCAACCTATAGGCCTAGAATATCTGACAGACATTTTTGAGAAGTAGGGAATTTCGAAAAACTTTCTTACCTTGTCTTGACAAAGTTTGTCAGTCACTTTCTTTTGTGTCCTACTGCTCCAATTTGGACAGTACACTATCAGCAATTGAAGCAAGTACAGTTTCTTGCCCAAATGGCTAGCTTTTACCATAAAAAAAAAAACTCCATAAGGAGGTTCTTTGATTCCCATCATCTACTTTTGAAGTATTTTGGTGCTGTCAAGAGCAAGGGTATCTCATAACTCTTGAAAAGACTTAGGTTATTAAACACTTTAAATGCCATATTCTGTAGGTCTTTGAAGAGTTTAAAGACAATATAGCTATCTAAATAT
>NW_004949099.1:20898072-20908359 GCF_000317375.1 Microtus ochrogaster | reverse complement strand
TTAGAAAGAGATCTTTGAATTTAATTCTTTTGTTTACCTATTTTTCTGACTATGACCATTAACAGTTTATAACCAACCCTACTTAATTGATAACAAATTTCCATAACCCATTTTTTGGGAATGTGGGTGCTATTTTCTTTAGACTGCTTCTTGTTGTCCGGGGGCACTGTCATCTTTGGGGAAATATTGAGAAAATTCAGGATAAATGGTTACATCTTGGCTGGAGTAGTCTGTGAGGCTGGATCATCTCAGCCAGCAGCCTTGAAGCTGTCCTGAATGCAGAATTCAGAAACTGGAACAGGGACCTTCTGGAATGTTGGATCACCTGGGTCATCTGTTTTCATTGGTGTTTGGTCCCCTTATTCTGAAAAAGCAAAAACTTTTAAAGGTAACATTTGTTACTCTCATGGAATATGTGGTGTATGCAAGTCATTTAAGATGATTTCTTGTTTTATGTTTGAACAGGTAAAATATATTTCATGTGTTTTGTAGTTTTTATAGGTTTATTTGTTTATGTCTGTAGCTAGGATTTTAAGGGCAGGGGGAACTCTTCCCTGATCAAACATGATCCATATCAACCTGGAATGAATCCACAACCGCTCATTTCATGTGGAAATAAAAGTATGGCCTCTCTTCTATGGGGTAATGCTCTTGTACACTGCGAATATTTGTCACTCATATTGATTTAATAAAATGCTGACTGACCAGTAGCCAGGCTGGATGTATAGGCAGGGTGACCAGGCAAGGAGAATTCTGGGAAGAGAAAAGGCAGAGAAACAGTCACAAGCCACATGCAGAGGAAGCAAGATGAGAATGCCTTACTGAATAAAGGTACAAAGCCATGTGACTAAAAATAGATAAGAATTTTGGGTTAATTTAAGTTGGAAGAGCTAGTTAATAATAAACCTGAGTTGATAGGCCAAACAGTTTATAATTAATATAATCACTTCTGTGTTTCTTTGGGACTGAAAGACTGAAGGGACTGGGTGGGACAGAAACTTCAGTCTATACCTCTCCCTCAAGTAATGTTTCTTTTTATTTCCATTTTGAAATCAAGACATATGAAAAAAAATTATAGGTTGGCTTAATCCAACAGTTTTCACAATCCAATTTGTCCTTGCAGTTGCTGTTCCTTCATTAGCAATCAGAAACTCTAAAGACAACACAATAATATATGTAATCCATACTCACTGTGTTTTTCCATCTTTACATAGCTTTTATTTATTTTCATTTTGTTACTTTATTTCTTTTTTAGGACTTTATTTTATTACTTTTAAACTATTTTAATCTATGACTGTATATACCCTTTCTCTTCTTTCTCCCAAGCCTAGGTCTATTTTTAAACACACTGTAACATGTTTGTATGTTTCTTTTATCTGGATCTGTCTTTACTGAACAACTGTAATGGTTTTTGATTGCATGAGTTGATTCTTAAATGGCACAACTCAGTTTAGCATATGAGTTGATGAATGGCATTGGTGAATGACTCCTTCCCTTGCTGCCTGAGATCTTAGCCTCCTGGTGCATGCACCAGCAGGAGCCATTTTACCACCCCAGCTCTGGAAGTTGTTGGGTTCTCACTGTAACCAAGTAGCAAGGAGCTTGCTGCTCATAAACCTCATTTAAGTGTTTGATAAAAGTGTTTACGGTAGCCATGCCTCTCTTTGTCACTAGTATCAAGCCTACCTGAGAAAAGGCAGTTATCAGAAAGTCATGTTTGGCTCTATTTTTGTATGCTTAGACTCATTTTTTTTTAAAGCTTTGTTAGGTCTTATATGAAAATTCCAGCCCCACGTGGTGTAGGAGGTTCTTTTGTTCATGTATTGCTTTCATTGGTTAATGAATAAAGAAACTGCTTTGGGCCTGATGGGGCAGAACTTAGGTAAGTGGAGAAGACAGAACTGAATGCTGGGAAGAAAGACAGATTGAGAGATGCCATGGATCTTCTGCCTGAGACGGATGCTGGTTAGAATCTTGCCAGTAAGCCAAAGTCACATGGTGATACATAGATTAATAGAAAAGGTTAAATTAAGATGTAAGAATTAGCCAATAAGAAACTAGAGTTAATGGACCAAGCAGTGTTTTAGTGAATACAGTTTCTGTGTGGTTATTTCAGGTGTAAGCTAGCTGGGTAGCCAGGACAAACAAGGGCTCCCTCCAAACACCCATGTTGAAAAGTCAGGGTGGGTGTTGCAAGGAGGGCCCACTTGTTCGCCCTAGCCACCCAGCTAGTTTAGCCCTTAAAATACTCACACAGAAATTGCATTAATTAAATCACTGCTTGGCCCATTATTTCTAGCCTCTTATTGGCTAACTCTCACATCTTGATTTAACCCATTTCTATTAATCTGTATATTGCCATGTGGCAGTGGCTTACCAGGAAAGATTCTAACCAACATCTGTCTTAGGCAGAGAATCCATGGCTTCTCTCTGACTCTGCTTTCTTCCTCCCAGAATTTAGTTCTGTCTTCTCTGCCTACCTAAGTTCTGGCCTATCGGGCCAAGGCAGTTTCTTTATTCATTAACCAATACAAGTAACACATAGAAAGAAGGTCCTCCTACACCATGTGGGGGCATAGTTTAGCCATTAGGGAAGTTAGAGTGTTCTGTGGACAGAACTTGACAGTTGGAAGTCCTCAAGGGAGGGGCCTAGCCACTTGTGACTCTAGGGGCTTACACTTAATACATACCATTCATAAGGGAAATAAAAACTCCACTTTCAGAAGTGGGTCAAGGAAAAACATACTGCCCCTGACTAGATCTGAGACCTGGGCCAAGGAAAAGTACCCTGAACACCCTGAACCTGACTTAACCCCAAGACCAGGGCTTGAAATCTCACCAATTCTTGAGTTGGCCCCAGAGTCAGGCTGTAGAATTCCACCTATTTCTGAGCACAGAATCCCATTAATCCCTGAGGTCCCTGAGCTTGAAATACTGCCAATCCCTGGGCATGAAATTGTACCAATCCCTGAGCTTGCCCTAAAATCAGACCACAAAAATCCTCCAGTCAGTCCCAAGCTACCCTGGAAAGCCACACACCAAACCTAAGAAACCCTGTGTACGTTCTGTACTCTGTCCAGTTTGCTGCTATTTCTTTGCTGAGGCGCCTGGATTCTTCTTTCCCAATAAATCTCTTGAATGAGGTTTGTTGTGCAGTGTGACACTTTCCCTGGAGCCGAGCCCAGCTGTAACAACTTTCACCAAGCTGGAGCAGAACAGATTTGTAACACCTTCATGGGGAAACTTTCCCCTAGAGGAGCAGAGTTATTACATTCCTAGGGACCAGAGCAAAGCGGTAACACTTCTCCAGAGCAAAGCAGAGAAGAGTTGTAGCAACTTCTCTGGGGAAACCCCAATCTGCCTGAGCAAAGTTGTTACGCTTGCATTGGGGAACCCTTTTCCTGGAGTAGAGCTCTAAGCTGTCAAGCTTACAGTGACTTTGTGGTGTTCCTTGGCTCCTACCTGCCAGGTTACCTTTCCATCTGAGCTATAATGCTTACAAGAGCTGGTATTTAACACAAAACAGCACAGGAAGAATTCTCTTTGGGTATGTACTTTATACTGTGAGATAATTATAGTACAGAGTACCCTGTAAGGATCTTGCAGGTTATACTATTCTAGAGAAAAATCACAGTCAAGGTGATTACTCATCAGCTAAAAGATAATGTGATTAAAAAGAAAAATCAGGAAAGTGAAATAAAATCAACCTAGACATATATGTATGTACAAAAATATATATGTAGGAAATTTATTAGAATGGTTTACAGGATGTGATCTAACTTGTCAAATAATGGCTATCTACCAATACAAGGGTCAAGACCAAAGTTGTTCAGTCCATGAGGCTGGGTGTCTTGCATGATCTTTAGTACTTGCCAGAATCCCAAAGTTACATAGACTGCCAGCAGGTGTGGCCCAGAACTTCCCAACTCAAAAGATCTGGGTTAAAGGTATATCTTCCTACCCTAAAAAAAAAAAAAAAAAAATCCAGATCAAAGGAGAGTCCATCTACTTCAAGTAATTTATTTAAGAAAAGTCCTTCATTGGTGTACCCAGCCCCTTAGACCTCAGTTAATTCCAGATGTAGTCAAGTTGACAACTAAGAACAGTCATCAAAAGCTTCAAGAGGAATTTTGGATTCAAGCATTCTGACTCAGAACTGTTACTCAACACTGATTATACTGGAGGAGGTCACAGAGATCAGATCAGACTGGGTAACACTGTGCATCATGACACTGAATTTATTTTTAACTTTAAGAGTAAAGAATTAATGGGTTTACTGAAGAGGGGTTTTCATAAATTCACTTGTGTTTTCCCAAGAGTGATCACTGCACAGTAGTGGCATGAAGGACTGGGGAGGAGGCTGGAGCTGATGTACACATGCACTTGGGCCAAGAGAAGCACTGGGGGCAAAAGAAAAATTAATGGTAACCAAAAGAAAACTGAGAAAAGCTAAAAGATGGAGTGAGGAGAGGAAAACACTGGCAACCCACTGCATTAGCTCCCTGGGGGAGCCAGCGACACCAAATGTAATGACTTGAAACCACATCAGCTCATCAGCTCATCAGCTCACAGCTCTGGAAATGTATGTTAGTTACTGTTCTCTTGCTGTGATAAAGCACAAAGTCCAGAAGTGACTCACGGAAGGAAGTGTTTATTTTGACCTTTGTTTTCAAAGTGATAAGTCTCCACCATGGTGAAGAAACACAGCAATAAGAATCAGGCATGGTGGCAGGAGGCTGAGAGCTCATATCCCCCGACTGTGAGCACACAGTAAGTGGGGTGAATTTACCAAGTCTCAATGCTGGCCTCCAGTGGGGTACTTACTCCTACAAGGCCCCACCTCCTAATTTTCCAGCACAGTACCACCAACTGGGGACCAAGAGTATGAATGCCTGAGTCTGTGGGAGACATTTCTAAGTCATACTACCTCAAGGACAAAGTTCTAAAACAAGTTTATTGAGTGGGGTTCCTTCTGAATATTCTGGGGATTCTGTGTGCTTTTTCTAGATCCAAGAGGATTTCTTTCTCCACTTTCAAAGCCGAGAGCACAGCTCATTCCCTTCTGCTTCTTCCTGCCACCCTGTCACAAAAACATGGGCAACTGGATTTGTGTATCTAGATATCCTAAGATGATCTTTCTACAGAAAATTTTTTACCTTAATTCTCTGTTTCATGGAAGTAGGCTGATTTCTGAGTTCTCCCATCATCCTGCCTGTGAAATCTCTAAGGGTGTACTTCAATGGCTAGGCAGCTTGGGAGATAAAGGAACACCACAGAAAGATCCACAAAGATGTGATAACTTTAGCTGCATCTGATAACATCAAGTGCTTTCCCGGCTTCTCCCTTTTGGCTTTAGGTAGGTTGTGTGACTTCCATCGCAAATGCAGCTCAGGGACTGGGGGAATAGCAAATCGGTAATGTGTTTGATGTCCAAGCATGAGGAACTAAGTTCAAACCCCAGAACCCTTGTAAAATGAAGCAAGGCATGAGGGCAGACACGTGTAGTCCCAGAACTGGGGAAGCAGAAGTAGGTAGATACCTTGAGCTTACTGATGACCGATCAGTGTAGCAGAACTGACAGGTGCCAGCTGCTGAGAGATGCTATCCCCTAAAATAAGATGATCAGGTTCCTAAAGAATAATACTAGAGATTGAACTCTGTCCTAAACACATATATATGTGCATGTGTGGGTGTGCATACACATAAACACACGCACATCATACACGTACACATTTGCTGTTGCATAAAGGCAGACTGACAGAGACACCCACCTCATCCTTACATAAGCATGCACACACCCAAAACCAAACACACAGCTGAATATAAGCAGAATGCCCTTCAGCCTCCACCCTGCTCACTTTACCCTCCTGCTAGAAGCAGTGACATCTTTACACTTGCCCAAGAAGGCAGATGGACTCTTCTCGCCGTGCTGGGAGTTAATAGCAATGCTACCCACTTGAGGAAGACATTTGAGGCAATATTTAGATAAGCCGGGAAACAATATGATTGTGACCTGATGTTACAGTCTGCAATTCAGGAGTGCTGGCAGTTGTCTCCCCGCTCTATCCTCCCTCCCCCCTTTGGCCTTTTCTCTGTAAGTGACAGGCAGTAATTTGCTGAGGCAAAAACTCTGTTTCAGGCCTGTGTGCTCTTCTGTGGAACCACAAAGAGTACCTGTTTGAAGGAAAAGTCATTCCCTGGTTTTGTTCTCATAAAAGTTTCATAGAAGCCAACTAAAGTTTAAGATCTCCCAGAGGACAAATAAAGATATTTCTCAGCAAATGTAGAATCGCAGTTTCCATTGGTGCTGGGGGATTTTGCACACAAATGCAATTTTATTTTACATTTAAAAGAGGTAAGTAAATAGACGACTCAATTGGAGTTGCTCTGAAATTTCATACCGGCTCATTAATTCTAAAAGATAGAGCTTCAATAATTTTTAAGAGAACAGAGGCCCAAGGGTAAAGACAAAATAATCACCTACAAATCCTGAGTTTTCAGCAGTTTCAGATCAGAATAAGGAGGAATCTAAAGTCAGTGTCTTAGAGTCGTTCTCCACTGCACCGTTTAGCTCCGAGTGTAGGTTCACGGGGAACAGTCTAGTGCCAATGCAGAAACGGCCTCCCTTCTTGCAGCACGCAAACCTGCTTTGTGTGCTGGCTCCCAACAAAGATTAGGAAGCTAGAGTAAAACAAACACCTGTCCTCTGACCTGCCCTGGGCTTCAGATTTGAGATGGGCGATGGCGCTTGCAGCCGTTGCTGCAGTGGAGACAGAGGTACGAGCATCAATATCGGTTCAGTAACAGCACAGAGTAGAAGTGTTCAAGCAGCAGTCAGCAAGCAAGAGGGAGGCAGGAGAGGGCTTCGCAGACCAGAGGCTATTCAAACTGAATGGTGAATTCATCAGAGGGCTCTCCGGAAGAAATGTGCACCAGTCGTTACCAACTGAACATTCCATCCAAGTCATCCACTTCTTATTCTCTTTGAAAAGTAACTGTGATGTTTGTAGAAAGAAGGTTTCTGCCATCCCAGGACATGTGGATTTCGGAAGCATCACAAAGATGCTGTGCTATGTCAATTCTCCAAGCCTCAGTTTACTTGCCTGTAAAATAGGTTTATGGGGTTACTGTGATGCATGCACAGCAAAAGACAATGAGGCAAAGAGCTTCTTTCTTTGCTGAAACAAAATGCCTCTGGTCATTAATAGAGTGTTTAACTGCACAGTTTTTGTTCTTTTCTTTGTATGTTTGTGTTCTGTCTATGCTCTGTGTGCATAGGCCGGAAGAGAGCGTTCGGCATTTTCCTCTATCTTTTGCAACCCTGACTGTTTTCGGCTAGGCTGCCAGTCAGGAATCCCCAGCCATTCTCCTGTCTCCAGTCTCTCTAGCCCTGAGGTTACAGACACAGGAAGTACCTCACTCAGCCTGTTATGTAGTTGCAGGTGTGAACACAGCCCATCACAGTTACACCAGGAATAAGAGCACTTAGCCTATGAGCAATCCCCCAGCCCATTTGTTAGCTCTCACACACTTAGGCTGATTTCCTGTCTGACTTGCAGAGCAATGACCCAGCTGCCAGATAAAAGACCTGGGAAAGCTTCCACTTCTGGGAGTCTCTGTTGGACAGAAACAAGTTTTGAATTCCAGGGAAACATGATGAGTCTGCACAAACTGAACTTCCACTATAGTTTTCCCAATAACTTCCTGGGATTCGGATCAGGAAGTATCTTTTATGACAGTTGTACTGTCACATAATTCATGCTATAAAATTTATGTAATGTAACTCAACGAAATTTTTTAAAATTGGTTGAGTTGCTATCACCATACACAGCATAAAATGTTTTTCTTACCCCCAAGAAACTCACAGTAAATAGTGGTTACTGTTCATGTTCTACAGACTTTTCCTCACTGTGTCTGCTCTACAGCTGAATTCACAAGCACTAGCTGATTTTCTTCCTCTGTAGATTAGCTTATTCTGGCGCCCTCTTCTGGCCCGCAGGCAAACATATAGACAGAACACTGTATGCATAATAAATAAATAAATAAATAAATCTCTTTTTAAAAAACGGAATCATGTATTGGTACTTCTTGACCAACCTGACTTAGCTTCCTATTTTTAAGGATCACCTATTTTATAGCATGGATCAGTACTTCATTCTCATTCCTTATCAATATGCCACTGACGTTTATACTATATATTCTGTGTGTGTGTGTGTGTGTGTGTGTTTTGGCAGGGCAGGGGGACAGGGGTGGGAGTGATACTTGTGTCATGGTATGCTTGTGGAAGACAGAGGGTGATCTCGAGTGTTTTACCTTGTTTGAGACAGGGCTTCTTTTGTTGGTTTTCCACTGGATGTTTGTATAGGATAGCATGCCTATAAGTTTCCAGGTACTCTCCTGTCTCTGACTTCTATCTTGCCACAGTAGTGCTGGGATTATAGACACTCATCGTACTTTCTTCTTTTTTTTCAAACAAGGGGGCTGTAAATTTGAATTCAGGTCCTCACACTGGTGTGGCAATATTTTATCCCTGAGTCATCTTCAAAACTATGTACTACATATTCTTTATCTATTCATCAATTGATGGATCCTTGAGTTGTTTCCATTTTTTTGGCTATCACAAATAATGCTATGAATATTTACATAAATTTAAATATGTTTGTATTAGCTATTTGAGAATTTCACAAAAAAAAAGACAGTGTATTTTGATCATATTCATTCTCATTCCTCTTTTAAGTTCTCCCAGATTCACCCCATGCCTGCAGGCAACTTTACATCTTCTTTGAATCCTATTTGTTCTGTCCATATACTCATGGGTATATGGCCATCCACAGAAACATGATTGACTTACAGGAGGACACAACCTTAAAGAAAACTGGCTCTCCCTCTTGCAGTCCACATCAGGAGTCACTAGCTCCTCAGCTAAGGGTTGGGGTTCATGAACCTTTGGTCCTTCCATTCTGGTCTGTTGATGGGCCTGATCCTGAGGTCTTATGTGGACAACCATCGCTGCTGAGTTCCTCGGTGCCGTGGTCCTGTCATGTTCAGAAGACATTGTTTTGTCCTAGTCTTCCCCGACATCTGGAGGATGTCTTAATCTTTTAATCTTTCCACACCTCTCTTCCATGGCGGTCCCCGAGACCTGGGGATAAGAAGTATGATAGAGATGTCTTGTGTATGGAGGAGCACTCCATGGGTGCTTGTTCTCTGTACTCTGACTAGTTGTCAGTTTCTGTGTTAGCTGCCATCCACAAAGAAACCTCTCTTACGGAATCTAAGAGCTTCACGGATCTACCACACGACAATTCTTGTGTGTCTTCTTGGGTGGGTGTCTGCCTGGGAATGCTGGGTTACACTATTTGCAACCTTAGGAAATATATTGGAAGCTCTTCACCCACACTTGTTCACATCTGTATCTTCGCCATTACAGTGGGTGGGAAGAGGCTGCCATTCTGTCATTTGATATGAAGATCCCCGACAGTTAATGATCTGTGCACTTTTTCACATGCACACTGACTAGTTACATTTTCTATGGATGTATAGCTGCTCAAATTCTTTGATGAATTCAGATTATTTTTCTTTTTATTGCTGTGTTATATCTTTAAAAATTTTTGGAGGGACTTTTCTAAGTATGAAATCTTTTACATTTTGTGAAATCTCAGATGACATGTCCCTCTTTTGTTACTTGCAGTTTTGTGATTCATTTAACAAAAAATCTGCACAGTTCAAACTCATGGTCTTAGTCACTGTTTTATTGATGTGAAGAAACACTGTGATCAAGGCAGCTCTTAGTAAAGAAAGCAATTAATTGGGGGCTTGCTTACAGTTTCAGAGGTTTAGTCCATTATCACCATAGCAATAAGCATGCTGGCATGCAGATAGGCACTGGAACAGAAGCTGAGAGCTGCATCCTGATTCATAGGTAGACAGAGATAGAGACAGAAACACAACAAGACAGAGACAGAGACTGGGTTTGGACTGGGCTTTTGAAACCTCAAAGCCCACACCCTGTGATAAACTTTTCCATCAAGACCACACCTCCATACCCTTTTCAGAGAGTGCCACTCCCCATGACTAAGCTTTCAAATATATGTGTCTATGGGGGCATTCTTATTTAAACCAAAAAACCCAGAAGACTTATACTTGTCTTCTTCTGAGTATTTTATGCTTTTCCCTCTTATATTAGTCAGGGTTCTCTAAAGGAACAGAACTGATTGTGTATGTGTGTGTATTTGTGTATTTGTACACATACACACATGTGTGTGTATACACACACACACATATATG
>NW_004949099.1:20880892-20897972 GCF_000317375.1 Microtus ochrogaster | reverse complement strand
GGCTGAGGTCCAGCTAGTTCAACACCAACAATATTGTCTACAAACGAAAAATCCAAGAATCCAGTTGCTCAGTAAACTTGTAAACAAGATCAAAGACAAGCAAGCAAAGAGCAAAAACTTGCTTCTTCCATGTCCTTTATATAGGCAGTCACCAGAAGGTATGGCCCAGATTAAAGGTGGATCTTTCCACCTCAAAGAATCTGGATTAAAGGTAAGTCTTCCATTTCAAGTGATTTAATTAAGAAAACAATGCCTTACAGGTTACCCAGGTGCTTGGGTCTTTGTTAATTCCAGATGTAGTCAAGTTGACAACCAATAATAGCCATCACATGTCTTCTGCCCCTGTGCTTTATCTCCATCAAGTTGAACTTGTATAAATTGTAAAATAAGTTCTGTATCAGTCTTCTGTGTGTGTATGCGCACTAGTTCTAGAACAGTCTGAGCTTTCCTCCATTGGATTGTCTTGGCACCCTTCTTACAAATCACCTTGCTGAACTGCAGAGGCAGCTCTGTAGGCAAGGCACCTCCTGCACAAGCATGAGGACCAGAATTTGGAGGATTAGAATACGGATCCCCAGAACCTATGTAAAGACTGGGCACTTGTGATGTCTGCCTGTAGTGTCAGCACACTGAAGCAGAAGGAGAGCTCCAGGGCAGGCTGGCTAGTCAGACTAGCTGACTGTCGTGTTGTAAACTTATTTGAGAGACCCTTTTTCAATAAATAAAATGGAGACATATAAGAGAACACCAGATGCCAAGTCTGAAGTTACACACACACGCACACACCGTATACATCATATGCAAAAATATCAGTTGATCATAAATCCAAGAGTTTATTTCTGGATTGTCAGATCAATATGTCTCCAATATTTTAAGTAGTTTTGTTCATGCATTTGTAAAAAAAAAAAAAGGTAGTATATGAGAAACACATGAATAAAGTAAAGGACATATTAATCCTGCTACATTAGAAGGAATTCTTTTACTCTCAGTTTTTACTGACCTGTACATTTGTTTCACTGACCACACTGACAAGTGCAGATGGCAGAGGACACTTTGGGCCTGAGACTTTAGATTCTAAGATTCATCCTGCTCTAAGAAGCCTTAGAATATCATCAAGAAGATAAGCAACATGAACGTAAATGGTTGGTCTTGCCCTCTGGCACTTTTGCTCTCACTGTAAAAAGAATATGCCTGGAGTAGTCCTAGTTCCAAAAGTCCTGCAAATGCCGGACCAAACCTGAACCCACTGTGTGATCTGAAACCTGATGTAAACTAAGTCAGACTCCAGTGAAAAATCAGACATACTGGTTAGAAACAATCGCCTTTCAGTCACGACCACTGACATACCATGGTATATGTTCTCAGTGAATAGCTAGGAGACCTACAACTTAGATGCTCTCCCTCCTCCGATTCTTCATGTGACTAAAAATGACACTATAAAAAAAGTGTCAGTGTGCATGTGTGCACGCTCTGCTATTGCTTTCTCTATAATAGTTACTTAAAATCTCTTGGTAATGCTGGGCATAGTGGTAACCCACTACTTAGAAGATGCAAGAGGATCAGGTGTTCAAGCTCATGCCTGGCTACACAGCTAGTTTGTTGCCAGTCTAGGTTACATAAGACCCTGAATAAAAAGGGAAAAAAAGACACAGAAAGAAACTTACCATAATCATCAATTTTACTACCCAAATGAGTGAAGCTTGAGGAGCTGTATGTATCTCACCCATCCCTATATTACTCTTCCTATTGCAGGGAAGGCTGAAATGCATTTCTGTCCCCTATGTATAAACTTTGGTCTACCCATCACACGTCAATAAGCACATTATACAGAGCTCAAAAGGAAGACACTGCATTTTACTCCCCATGTTTCACCTAGGCCAATGGGTAAATCCTCATTGTTTTGTTTCTTAGGGAATATGACACATTAAGAACAAAAACAAAACAAATTTTGTGAATTCTTCTTGAATGTTCCGCTATGTCTTTGGACACATATTTTATCTTAAAAAACGAAACTGATGCCATAAAATATAAACTATGAAAATTACTGCCTTTCTTCATTTCCTTTGAGTTGACAGGAAAACATGAGAGAAATATGAGCATATTATTTGTGCTTTTTATTGGTGTAGTAAGTTAAAACATCAAACCATCCCCTTGGAAAAAATTGGTATACAGGGGCACAGTCAGAATAATTTTCTGAAAGTCTTCAGAGGGTCTGGCATGGTGCATATCTGAATTTTGTAGATGTATTGGGAGTGAACATGTGTAAGAAATATATCGTATGTTAAAAGCAGCCCCTCAGGACACAAAATACTATTCTCACAGTGATGCATAAATATGTTCAGCGTTCTTTAGTGAGAAATGTATTGCATCTAAACTAAGATGTGCTGGACTCTGACGAGCAGGCCAGATGGCTGAAACTCACCTGAACTTTCCTGGGCAGCATTCAGAAAAAACACACACACACACACACACACAAAACCAGGAGCTCTTTCTGTTGTTTGTTTCACTTCTTCTTTCCCCAAAGAAAATCACATTTTTTAGGTCATCAAATAATAATTGATCTGGTTTCACTTTGGCAACTGTTTAAAGTGGTTACCTTGGGAACCCCCAAGAACCAACAAAGCACTGTACTTATGCTGTGCCGACGCTGAGCCGTGTGGAAATTTCCTTCAGGGGACTCATCATTTATCATCTCACAAACAGAAACATTGATCTAGCTTCCACAGTGGCTGCTCTGTGTCTGCTCAGAGGGGATGGCTGCCTCTCTTCTCTGAAAGGCTTCTGTGCTGGCTACTCTGGGCTCTAGGATTATTGCACCAGGTACTCCTACAGCTAAACCTGCAGTTGGTTGGCCTTTCAGAGACAGCACTAGTATCAATGCACTCAACTGATGCACTGAAGACAGTCCTTGTGTAAGCATGCTAAGCCAGTGGTTCAACCTGTGGGTCGCGCCCCCTGCAGGGGTTGCAAATTGCCTATGTAGCAAAATTGCAGTTATGAAGTAGCAACAAAATAATTGTATGGTTGGGAGTCACCACAACATGAGGAACTGTGATAGAGGGTCGCTGCATTGGGGAGGGTGAGAAGCACTGTTCTAAGTGCTAATTAAAGGGAGAAAAAAAAGAGTCCGCCCTGCTACTCTCTGTGCTTGAAACTTCCCAGACTGAAACACCCAGAAAAGAGCCAAGGGCAGGAAAATCTAAGGGTATCAGCTGAAGTAGCACAACAAGGGCTGGGGCTCTACTGAATACTGGGAGACGACTCGGTAAGTATGTGGAGTGTGCTTTGGGAACTCACTGTCAGGGCTCATGAAGGATGAGCTGGGTCAAGTTAGATAGACTCTAGCAATTTATTACGCTGAGACCCCTGACAGTCTCCCAACAAGTTCACTTGAGGGTGCAGGGTTTAATAATAAAGCAGAAGTCAGAGGGCCCGAGAAATGTATGTCAGGCTCAGGGTGGAGGAAACTGCCGCGGTGCCAGGCCCTGCAACCTGTCAACATAGGAACTTACTGTTGGGGTAATGACCGCACACAGTGCCTTCACATCCTGATGAAGCTTCTTAAATGCTCTGACTCCCAAAGGCAGAACGCTATCACCCCCAGAGACTGAGGCTTGCAGAGTTAGCGGATGGTGGCTAACTAGAGGAGGCAAGGCTTTTGTCACGTAACAGTCACTGAGAGTCCAGTGTGACTCCTCTTTATGGGCTTGCTTTCTTGGGAATCATCCTCCAAGAAGCAGTCATGTGGCCTTTCCATTGTCAAGGAAACTGTAGGTGACTTCTCAACCATTGCAGCTCTGATGATGAAAGAGTAACCCAAACAGTGTACCCAGAGATAAGGTTCGCAGCTGCTGTCTTACATCGCGTAGCCACCCTTACTTCTCAGTAAGTGGGAATCCAACGCTTGACTCACTGCAGGCTTGGTGGGGCAGATAAATTCAGTTCTCTATGACTAGGCTGGAGACACACCCAGAACCCCCAACAAAAAGAGGGGCAGAAAAAGAGAAATAATAATTGGTAAGCATATAGACAATGCTTCGATAGAGAAAAGAGGAAACGGAGCACTTCGTAACCCTGTTATCAGCAGAGACAGAGCAAACGCTGGGGGTACCACATGTGAAGAAGCCCCTGGACAGGTCCCATCTATGCGGTTCTGGATTTGGTGGTGATTCTGTATCTGATGCACTCCTTCATACCAAGGTGAGTTTTGTTAAAGTAACAACTTACGTTTTGTCAATGCCCCTGAAAATAGAAGGCACTGGTTTGCTGCTTCTGTAAACACCTTACAAGACTAAAAAGAGTATATATCTAGTGATAAGACTGCTTCACAAATATATTAGTTTAGAAATAGGTTATAGAGTCTAGTTAGAGATTGTCATGAAGAATTTCACAGCTAGTTTCAAAAGTTACAAGTTCAGAGACAAACAACAATAAGGAAATGATGTCATACTATAACTGAAGGCATTTTGCTTTTGGTTTCTGTTGAAATTTCTTTGGTATCCATGACTTTTTCATTTTACCTAAAATGTACAAAAGGCTTACGAAATGTCTCCCTTGTCCTTATACTGACTAATTTAATTAGTTACCGAAAGCCAGGAAGATATATGCTTTATATACATGGAAAGAATGGATGGAAATGATCAAAATGTCATTTTATAAAGAAGAAAAACAGAAAAAGAGAGCAGAAAGACAGAAAAAAACAGAATTCAATGAATTATAATTAACATTTTATTGCCTGTTATTTCTACTTATTGTTAATATGTTCTCTTCCATAGTTGTCTAGTGATAAATCTATGTAGTTGTTATTAAAAGCTTATGTTTTGAAATATAATGACGTTTTGGAAATCAGACTGTCTCATTTGTTTAGCGTTACTTAAAATGCAGTGTGGGAAATCTTTTAAGTAAGGCACACAAGGAGCCAGGCTTGCTAGGTGTTTCCCACACAGTCCCATAGTGGACTTAAGATGTCTCTTTGATCACGTTGAACAGACCTGCTTTGGCTCCTCAGGGCTGGGTACTGACTTGTCCCTATTCTTCACAGGACCAAACCTAATAGGCATGCGATCTGCACTTGATAGTGGGCTGGGTCCTGGGGCTCTGATGGGAAACCAGGCATGACAGGCAGCTGTAGTCCTCTGTTTCTAATGCTGAGAACCTGTGGAACCAAAGGGAGCGTGCATAGACAGGTATGTTCACCAACGAGGAAGCATCTATATGGATAATACTTAGTGCCAGATGAGATTGGCAGGATGTATTTAAGTACTGGAATACTTGTAGCAAACACCTTCTCTATACAGAATGTTAAGGGTGGCGGCTAATTGTATCTGGACTTATGGAGTGTTTTGTTTGTGGCCACAACTTTTACTTGAGGGTGATATTTGAGGATTATTCAGAAGTATAGTAATGGGAAAAATAAAGTGTTGTATATGTTATCGTGTTGCTCATTTATATTTTTATGAGCATGTCCAGTTTTTCACTGTGTGTGTAACATAGTGTATCTAGTTAAACATATCCTTTGGTTTAGGCATTCATCCCCCTAATCCAGAACTGAGTTCTGTGGCTGACTATACTGCAGAGGGTTAAAAAAGGGAAACAAATTCTTTCTATGTAATAAATTAAAAGAGCATGAATTCTCTCATTGGCTTTTCAATTTCTACCACTCAAGTGGTGCCTGGAATTAGATGCTACCACAAGTCACTCACAAAAGCTCTAAAAATAGGGCTACAGATGTAATTTTGGTTGTAAATGAATGTTCCAGGCAGAAGAATTATTTGGAAAGGGAAAATTTTATTTCTAAACTTCAATAGAATTTGGCCAGTTCTCACGAACACTGGGGAAGTCCATCATCAATGGCTAAAACCTGACTCAACTTAGTTTCTAGAAACATCTGTCATGAGAGAGACTGCACTCCTAGTTTTTTCTACATTTCAAGGAGGGCACTCAAGAAATTTAAATTTACTTGCAAATTTAAATTTGTCACATGAACAAATTCTTTCTGGTCACCTTCAAAGATAGAGAACGTATTTCTAATTGTAGATAGGCAATCTTTGTTTATTTTACTCTTTTTAATTTAACAATCTAATGGCTTTGGGTTGTGTTTTAGCTGATATCCAAGAGAAAAATGAGTTAGGGATATTGTCATCTTGAGGCTCTACAAATAAATAAGGCCATTATGTTAACTATATTTTAGTATATGGCTTACAGTTCATTTGATAATAGTGCAAGTTTGAATGTATGAACCAAACAACTTTAACCTTTTTATCCCTAACCATAGATGACAGCTCCTTTACAAAGGCTTTATGCTTTAAACAGTCACACAGAGACCAAGCCTAGAGATGTTTGAGGAAACTGAGTCAGCTAATCACAGGAAACACGGAGTCAGATGTTGAAGCTCCAGTAGTATCCAGCCTTTGTTGAAATCTTTCTACTCTACTTTGAGATATCTGTGGTCTATTTGAGCACCTTGTACTGTCCGTAGGACAACTGATTTTTTTCCTCCAACATACTGCCTATGGCATAGAAAACTGGGGAGATGGGGAGAAAGCATCTTGCCATTAATGGTCAAAACTTAGTAAAAATATGTTTGAGTTATTAAACTTGAAAGAGAATTCTATTTTTAGCAGCTATAAAATCAGAATGCAAGGAAAATTCTAAGAGAGAGCGCTTACTGATATAAAATATTCAGTTACCTCCCCACTGAGATATTCAACAGAGTCATTATTTACTTCAACAATTTAATTGCAAAGGATAAACAGATGTTTGTTATTTTTACAAGCACTGTATTAAGACACTTCCTCTTCTACCAGTCAGTAAAAGTCACTACAGGGTATTAATTTTGACAGATTTTATTTTGCCTGACCTAGAACTCCTGGTAATGAAAAGCAGTGAAGGTAGGGGCATATTAAACATGATGTCAGGAAATGCTGATGTCTGAAGACGAAGCTTTCATAATTTGAAGCAGCGGCTGTCATTGTTGTTACTAAGGATATTTCAGCGGAGCTTCTCAGGCTTAGTGCATTAGAAATGCTTCCCCTTCACTCATGAAAAGTCCATTACTGTGTCTGTTTCATTGTCATGATAATGATTGGTGTAAAAATTCACGCATATGGGTGGAAGTGTCACAGAAATAGAAACAGGATTATTCTGTTGAAAACTGTCATAATTCTGACAAGTTTATTTGAAAATAAAGGAGAAAACAGAAAGACTCGAATGACTTCTATATGTTCTCCCATTAGGGCTGCTGTGTTATTACTCCAGCTTGAACAGTAGTAGCAATATGTTAAGTAAGATCTTGTAAGATGTGATTAAATAATTAAGCAAAAATGTCTGGTATTCGTTTTTCGAATTTATCCATTTAATGAAGGTCTTACCCTTGCCTGCACTAGAATTAGACTTTGAAAATGTCTAGCCATTGAAATAGTTTTTCAGTAAAAACTTCTCTTATTGATTCATTGTTAAAAAAAAATACTTATTGTGGAAGTGCTGAGGGGCTAACCAAGGTCTCCCATGTTCTAAGCAAGGTTCTCCCACCGAGCTACATCCTAGCCCTGTAACTCATTTTGATTACTATTAAGCGTCAAAAGCATATGTTTTGTAGTCTGAGATTGAGGTATGGTCCAAATTCACTTCACACACACACACACACACACACACACACACACACACACACACACGCTGAATTAATAACTAATGTCTTATTGTTTTAAGTGAGAAGGCAAAGCCCAGGTGGAAGCCACACACACTTTTCATCCTTAAGGTCAAGCTCCAGAGAAATCTCTGGGAAAAATTCCAAATCTCTAATCTCCAGGTCCCAGCCTGAGCTGTTGCATTCTCCTTGACCTCAAGGGCTGAGACTGTTTTTCCTCCTTCTCTTAACCTAACTTGCTACTCTCCACCCACCCCGTCGTCAAGTTGTTTTCTGGAGGAAGAAATTCTTAGATGTCTTTTTCCGAGTTTGTGGCCATGTTTCTTTGTCCTCCCCTGTCCTGTTCTAATTTGGGTTCTTAAGACAATACATTGTTTTCTCCCGAACTCAAAGTACTACAAATTTATCCTGAATTTTAAGAGAAAATTTCTTTCTCACATTACAAATTGGTACTAATGTAAGTTTCCTGTCATATTGACTTTAAGGGAAAGGGTGATGGGGGTGGAACCTAGAACTTCCTACATAACGTCTACCACCAAGTCCCTAATTTAAAAACACATGAATTAAACTGGCAGTGTTTATGTTTGTTATTAATTGCTTAGGACTTTTCCCATCCCGAGGCCTGCTCTAAGTCCTGAATACTAATCCTCTCCTGATTACTTCTTTTTCTTCCAGCTCTGCACATTTGTTCAGTGGATTCTAGTGGAATCTTTCCTTGTGTGTATTGTGAACTTTAATTCACCCTTTGTGAGTCAAATCAGAAGTCTCTTTGCACCTATTGTGCTCCGACCCATTACACTGTGAGTAATTTTTCAATTAATTAATGATTTACATGTCATTCTATCCCAACAGACCATGATTTTGCAACTCAAAAGTAAAACCCCATACGTTTGCATTCCCGGCATGCCAGAGAGATCATAAGCAGTTGCTAAGTAACTACCTGATTTTATGCTAGAAAGTAGCAGCCAGTTTTCCTTAGAGTTGACAATGTGATGACCTAACATTTGTCTCCCATGTTTCCCATAGGGTTTGACCATCATGCTGCCTACATTAGTAATTCTTGTGGGGTCTTGGGCAACACTGCAAGCTGACTTACTTTCTGACAAAAAGGGTAAGAATCTTCTATCTAATAATGTGTGGTTTTGATAAAGTATATTATAAAAAAAAATAATGGGATTTTCTCTGAAAAGCCGTTCGATTGGGAAATTTTTATAAAACAGTATAAACTCTTGAGATTTTAAGGAAGCGGCATGGGCAGAAATGTAAATTCTATGCTGCAGTGGCAGATTCAATTCTAAGAGTAAATATGGGCACTGTGGAAGAGGGCAGCCTCTGGAGGCCACATTTCGAACGCCACCTCCACTGGGACTTTCATAAAAGTCTTCACAAGAGGCAAAAGCAAACTTATACCATTTTTCTTTTCATTTCCCCCACTGAAACTTGTTGATCTAAGGGTTTGGTATAATAATGGAGGTTAAGAGGGGAAAACTGTTTGATGGCACCAGCCCAGCTCTGTCTCGAACTCTCTATAAAGACGGTATTCTCGTTCAGTACTGCCCAGCGCATAGCCACTGTCCACATAATCACCAAACAATCGAAATGTACACAGTGCGCCTAGAAAAATGAACTTTGGGGTTTAGTTAGGTAATTTAGATTTGAAAAGCCACAGTAGCCAGTGGTTGCTGGAATAAGGTGAACTACATAGACAGTCCTGCATGTCAAACACAGCTGCAGAGTCAAGAAGGGCTTTTAAGGTCAATGGAAAACACTGACACTTCAGTAAATGAATAAATTAAAGATTTTACAATGTACGGTGTCGCCCTGGTTTGGGTGAAAAATTTTAAGAAGTTGTTTAAACATACACCCAGATAAACATAACAAAATAAGATGTGGGTTGAATTATTTTTTTACTTTCTTCTTATCGCTCATTATGTTTTACAGCATTTCTATAATAAGTTCTGATGCCTTAATTAAGTAAAATGTTTTATTTTGAGAGCAAATCCTTTTTTTCTACTTTAGACTATGGCTCATACTAAGAAATAAATACATTTGCATCATGAATCACTGATCTTACAAATAAGTAGGTACTTTTATGCAATGGACACAGGATGTCAATGAGGCAACTTTTTTTCATGTTTGATATACGTCTCTCCCAGCCCCTGGTGTGTTCGATTTATATTCTATACTATTCTGAAAAGAAAAGAAGGGAGCTTAGAACTCCAGAAATTGTTATCACATGCCATTCACTGGTTATGAAGTTTATTGTAACAGCTACAGCTTTAATGAATAGCAATATGGTAGATTGTTCATATTCAATAAAACCATGCAAATATTCAGGTAATACCTGGACAATGAACTAGCAATAACTTTAAAGAAACTTTTGCCAAATTACTTCTATGTCATATATTCTCAGATGCCACAACAAATCAGTATGCTATTTAATAATATAAATAATTAAAATATGTTAAGGATAAGGAATAGAGCTCAGTTGTAATATACCTGTCCCACATTCACTGGCCCTGAGTTTCATGCCCATTACCATACACAAAAAGTGCTCTTTATGGACAGCTGACCATTGCATCATTTGTTGTTGTTGTTTTTTGAATCAATAGTTTTACTTCTGCCACCTGTCAATTTTACCATTAAAGCCACTGGATTAGCCCAAGTTCTTTTACAATGGGACCCAAACCCTGATCAAGAGCAAAGCAATGTTGATCTACAATATCATGTGAAAATAAATGCTCCACAAGAAGATGATGTAAGTGTTGGGTCTAATGACAATCATTACAGAGAGTGAATATTCATTTTTAAACTGTATTTTATTCATAAAGTGAAATTCTTGATAAATAACAATCAATTACTAAAGATCTTCTTGTGTTACCAGTAGGATCTGTAAAGTCAGTTAGACCCATGTTTATTATTCAAAATGAAACAGTAGCATAGAAGGCTTTATCTTGAAAAAAATTTTCTCTCTCTTCTCTCTGTCTGTATTCTCTTTCTCCCTTTCTCTCTCTCTTTCCTGTGTGTGTGTGTGTGTGTGTGTGTGTGTGTGTGTGTGTGCGCATGCACGTGTGTGTGCAGGAGTTTGAAGGCCACAGGTTGACTCCTTGGTTCTTCTCCAAGACATCTTTTTTTTTTTTGAGAGAAGTCTCTCATTGAATTGCAAGGTCATCAATTTGACTAGGCTTCAATAATCCACCTATCTCTGCCCTTCCCCAGTGTTGGAATTACAGGAGAATGTTGCTATGTGCTTGAATTTTACGTATGTTTTAGGGACCCAAACTGAAGTCATGTTCACTGACATTGTGTTCATTGACTGAGCCGTCTTCCCAACTATTTACCAATATTTGAAGTGTAATGTATTTGATAGTACTGCTTATATAGCTCCTAAAATGTCAATAAAACTAGAAGAAAGTAGTGAGAAAAATAGTACAAAGAAAAGGTATAGGCTTGGAAAACCCAAGGTGAAGGCCAAGTTCATTCACTACCTTTGTTTACATCCTCAAGTCTTGAGTTGATTTCTTGGATTCATGATAAGGATATGCAAACACACCTGCTGTGTATCATTTTGTAGTAAGGTGAAAGAAAGGGAGATATAATTTGTATTAACCATTTTGGAGTAAACACAGAATTTTAAAGAATTCCCTGTCAAGAAGTTTCTCTTAGGAGAAAAGGAGACTGGCATTAGAGATGAGGATCAAAGGAACTTGAACCTTAAATACAATACAGTGTTTGTCATTAAAAGAGAAATATCTTCACATGTCATTGAGAAACTATATTAGTATTACAAAGCCCCTTTCCTAAGAAAATTACTTCATTCCATTTTATTTATTATCATTTTCAAAGTGGAATAAAAGGCCTATTTGATTAATGTTGTTTTCTCTTATGTGCCACAACTGGTGGATTTTATTTTAGTATAGTACCAGGAAGACTGACAGCAAGTATGTGGCCCCTCTGCATGATGGTTTTGCAGCTAGTGTGAGAAGCATCCTAAAGAGAAGCCACATTTTCCTGGCCAGCAGTTGGGTTTCTGCTGAACTCAAAGCTTCACCAGGTAAAGGCAGCATGGGACATCCAAATTTCATATTTTACACTTTCCAAAATGGGAAAGAAAGTAATCCACTTTTCTTTAGTCCAGCACCACACCTTCCGATCTCCTTCATAGCACCCACATTCTAATCACAACTGTCATGGGCCATCCAGGTCCACCTGTTGCATCCCTGCAAGCACACCCCTTTATCTACATTGGCCTCCAAGGAACGTTGGGAATGCTAATACACATAAGCAGATATAGCTCTGGTTAAATATTTTAACACAGACAGACACAAGTGCAAGAGGGAAACAAAGGGAGGAAACTGACCATCAGATCCTGGGATATGTGACTTCCTAAATCATATACATCTTAGCCCCATGTCTATGACTGTTTTTCAAGTCTTTCTCCTATCTGCATCATTAGGGAAGAAGATCCTGCCTCCTGTATTATTAGTCAGCTTTATTTTTACTATATCAAATATGTAAGATAATACTCTTATTTTGGCTTCTGCTTTCGGTGGAGGTTTCCACCCATGACCTGTCAGGCCTAATTTTAGTCCGCGTAACAACACAGTAGAGAATTCTAGAAGCAGGTGGTAGAAGTCTATAGCCAGGAAGTGAAAGGGAGACATGAAAAGGGCAAGGGTTCAAATATCATTCCCTTTAAAGATTTGTCCTCTAAGACTTCCCCCAAAGGCCCCAACTCAGAAAGGGTTTTCTACTTCCCAACTACATCATAAGCTGCAGAATAGTCTTTAACAAATAGAACCTGGTGCACACTTAACCAACGCCCCTGAACTGTGTTGGTAAAAACACAGATGCTTGTATTTACTCATCATTTTCCAGGGAGTTACCAACAGGCTTACCCCTAAGTAAAGAGGTACTTCAATGAATATAGATGAATATAAATATGGGCCATTGTGTTAAGGCATTATTTTACCTCTACTGAATAGCTGAACTTCTTTAATGTGATATTCCTTTCAATGCTAAGTTTCTACAATTTACTCCCATAGACACCCCCATACATGTTTACACTAATCAAATATTATTTAGTTCACTGACCAAGTGAAAATTCATATTGAATTATTTCTTGGGTTGGAACTGGGTAACTGCTGACTTACTTTGACATCACATAGACTGTGTGGATGTTTAGTATGTGGACACATGCATACATGCATGTATGCACACACAGAGTGAGGAGAGAAGCCCTGTATCCATAGGCTACACATTCATGGATTCAACTAAATGTGGATCAAAAGCACTCTATGACAAAAGCATTGAAGCATCCATACTGCTCATTAACAGATTGTTTCAGGCCACTATTTTTTGAATAAGACACTTTAGCAACTATTTATTAAGTGCTTACATTAAGTATTCTAAGTTATCTAGAAAGGATTTAAACTCGGCCAGAGACTATGTAAGTTATATGAAAGATAGCATCATATAAGATGCCATCTTATATTTTGGTTGTGAGCCTAGCCTTTAACGGCTGAGCCATCCCTCCAGGCCGAGATGCCATCTTAGTATGGGGGAATGTTCTGGAACAGATACCATAGATACAGAGGTATGATTTTATAGATACGTGTGTGTATGTCATATATAATATGCATATATATATCATAAATCAAGCTAACAAGTTTTCTGTCTCCAACCTCCATATGGTAATAGGAGGCACTCTCCTCTCCCTCCCTCCCTCTGTTCATTGAAAGACCTTCAATGACAGTGAGAAAAGTCAATCTATAATTGTTTTAAGAAAAAAATAAAAACCCATCCATCATTCAGGGTTTCCTCTTTAAGGAGGTTCTCCCTGGCCCTAGCCCCCCAAATATTTTTCCCCTCCTTTGAGGAACAACAGCAAATTTATTTTATAGAGTGCCCTGGGTAGCATGAACATAACTTGGGGAAATCCAGGGCAAATCTTTGAAATCTCCTCCGATTTTAAGTCATGGTATGTTAAGGAGACTGTCAGGCCGACATACACTCATCTCTAATGTAATGGTAAGATCTTGGGAGTATTGTCAAAATGCATCTCCTGAGCAGCATTCCATGCGATTCATGAGGCCAAGGAATGGCTCATAGGATTCAAGATGGAAGGGGATTCTGGAGAGATTCCTTGACCTAACCTCTCATTGACAGGTGGAAAAACTGGAATTCAGCCATTACAGGGGGAAATGCCTCATAGTCAGGTACTGACAAATATAGCACTGCAGTGCTGAAGCTGTTGGACACATGACCCGGGACTTGAACTTTCAAACATCCATTGCACTGACATGCCCCCATGTCTTCCGCTAATACAGCCACGAAGTTCTTTCAGGTCAAACCCTGAGGCTCTATAGCTCTAGTTTCATTTCTCCAGTACATTTGCCCTTTGCAAATGAGTTTCTATAAATGGATGTTCATGGTCACTCACAATCAATAGCATCTCAAGCAAAAGCACAAAATTCATAAGCCATCAAGGCAATGTTTTGTTCTTTTTTTTTGTGGTCGCCTAGGGTCTTCTGGAACCTCAGTTATGAATTTGACGTGTACCACAAACACTGTCGTGAGTAGTCACACCCACTTAAGGCCATACCAAGTGTCTCTTCGCTGCACCTGGCTTGTTGGCAAGGATGCCCCTGAAGACACACAGTACTTCCTATACTATAGGTCAGTATCTATTTTTACTTATGCAAATTATCCATTTCCTCTTCCCTTATAAAAACTGATGGGTATTCCAATTTAGGTTTGGTGTTTGGACTGAAGAATGCCAAGAATACAGCAGAGATACACTGAACAGAAATACTGGATGTTGGTTTCCCAGGACATTTATCAACAGCAAAGGGTTTGAGCAGCTTGCAGTGCACATTAATGGCTCAAGCAAGCGTGCTGCAATCAAGCCCTTTGATCAGCTGTTCGCTCCACATTCCATTGGTAAGCCAGACTTAACTCAACACTGGAATAATGGAAGAGCACAATCTTGGTATTGGAAAGGGTCTTGCTACTTTTCAAATATTAAACAACCATATAATCAACATGGAAAAAAAAATTGAGGCAGTCATCTGACCTTTAACTCACCTTAAATGTTTGACTGGATGATTTGGCAATGTAGGAACCTGTTCTGGCCATGGGAAGATGTTGAGTGGCCTTCCTGGCCCCATCCATGAATTTTCTAACTCTTATCTTTCCTGCTGGTTCCCCTCTCCTAGTTGCCACTATTCAAATCTCAAACATATCCTATTGAGGGCAGAGTTCTCCCCAGTTGAGAATAACTGCACCAGGAAAAGTCATAGCAGTGCTTATGTCTACAAGTCTTATACTAGATTGTACCCAGAACAGTTCTGAGGTTCTTCCCCAAGGTGTGGCCCTTCTGCAGTCCAAAAGTTCTCCATCCTGCGACTCCTTCAAAGCTAACCATCTCCAGTTTTTATTGGGTCTTTGTAGTGGTTTGGATTCATCGCTAGACTTTTAGACAATATGTACACAGGCCTCTTTCTCCTCCACCCTCCTCTTTGCTTCCCCACTCTTTTATTTTTCTTCATATGTGTGTGTGCGCTGTATGCGTATTTGTGCAGGTGTGCTGGTCCATGCAGAAGCCTGGGATTGCCATCACAATATCTTCCTCACTTGCTTCTTTTCTTTATTTTGTAGGGCACAGAGACTTTCACTGGATCTGGAACTTGACATTTCTGCTAGACTAGGCCCTAGGATCTACTTATCTCTCCTACCCAACCTCCAATCCCAGCTCTGGGGTTACAGCTGTTTTCACCTGGGTGCTGGGAATCCAAACTCTGGTCCTAACACCAGTATGGAAGTATTTTACTCCTGTATAGATTTATTTAGCTTAATCTGTTCTTTTTATGTAGAAGCTTCTTTTTCTATATGACAAAACAGAACAGCAATAACAAAAAATAAATAAATACTGAAACCAGAAAGGAGTAGTGATTTACCCAGAGCTATCCCTCTCCTGGGAAATGGACATGGGGCAAATGGTCCATGTTCTGTCCATGAGCACAGTCTAACTTGGAAAGTTAAAGGAATGCTGGGTACACCTTGCAATGAGTTAACAGGGGAAAGGTGTCAATCAGTCCCTTCCATTTGGAGTAGTTATTTTGTTCTTTATATGTGTAGATCTATTCAGCGAGCCATACCAAAACCTCTTGGGAAGCCACTTACTTCCTGTGGCTTTGAGATTGGTTGATTGAGACTTAATGGTAAACCTTGAAAAAGCATATCTTAGAAATGCTGGGTTGAGGCTATCAGCCCTGATCATTGGGTTTTCGGGATTGCCACTGACCTATCTCTTCTCTTCTCTAGATCAAGTAAATCCTCCAAGGAATGTCACAGTTGAACTTGAAGAAACTTCTCTTTATATCCAATGGGAGAAACCAGTTTCTGCCTTTCCAGTCCATTGCTTTAACTACGAATTGAAAATTCACAACACAAAGAATGGCTACTTGCAGGTAATTTTAAAAATCATTCCTTTATTCTATGCTAGATACCCATTATTTGTGAAACATTTAAAACAGTGGCTCTCAGTCTTCCTAATGCTGTGACCCTTTAATACAGTTCCTCACGTTGTGGTGACGCCCAACCACAAAGTCGTTTCCATTGTTGCTAAATAACTGTAATTTTGATACCGTTATGAGACCTAATGTAAATATTTTTGGATATAGAGGTTTGTCAAAGGGGTTGCAACCCACAGTTTGAGAGCTGCTGCTTTAAACATAGTGACTGCTTTGGGTATTTTTAAGTATCAACAAAGTCAATGTTGACTTACACCTGCCCTAGGTATTACAGAAATAAATCAACTCTTACATTACTTTCATTTTGAAAAAACATACTTTGAGTTGAAAATAATATAAAGGATAAAATGAAACCCATTTGTAAGAGCTTTACTAAAAATACAAATGATACAACTACTGGGGAAAATGGGAAGGCAAGTTTTCTAAAAGTTAGAATTATCATAAGAACCTGTGGTTCTCCTTTTAGGTATATATGCAAATGATTTCAAAACAGGGTCTCAAAAAGATATTTGGGCACCCATGCTCACGACAGCATTACTCACAATAGCCAATTGTGAAAAGCTGAAGCAGCCTCCATATTCATTAACACATGAATGTAGTCAGGTTTGGTGGCACACATCTGTGACTCCAGCACCCAGGAGGGAGGCTGAGATAGGAGTGGTGTAAATTTGAAGCTAGTTTGAACTATATAGCAAGATTCTTAGCTAAAAAACAAACAAGCCAAACCCAAAGTCCTACAGAACATGAATAAAAAAACAGAATGTATTGCTGGGCAGTGATGGTGCCCATTGCCTTTAATCCTAGCACTCGGGAGGCAGAGGTGGATCTCTGTGAGTTCAAGGTCAGCCTGGTCTATAGAGCACAATACCGGACAGGCTCCAAATCTGCACAAGGAAACCCT
>NW_004949099.1:20876786-20880792 GCF_000317375.1 Microtus ochrogaster | reverse complement strand
AATATATACAAAGAGACAATAGTCAGTCTTTGAAAGGAAACTCTGATACATGCTACAATACGAATGAACCTAAGGACAGCAAGCAAAGTGAAATAAGCAAGCAGATCACAAAGGACAAATGTATATGATTCTGCCTGTGTGAGATGCCAAGGTTAGTAAAACACATATAAATAGAAATTAGCACAATGGCTACCAGGAAATGGGGAATGGAAAATGAGGAACCATTGTCTAATGAAAACAGAATATCCAGATTGTGAATTTTTGATCATTGGGTGATGGGAATTGAAGAGAGGGATTCATGCATGCAGAGTATGAGACACACCCTCAACCAGCAACTTCAGACTTGCAAGATGAAAACAGTGTTGTAGTCTGGTTGTACAATAGCATGGCTGTTCAACATTTTTGTTGAACACAAAATATACACAAGTGACAATGGTGCAGGTGGCATATCTTACATAGTTTTATTATGTTATTTTATGCCTTGTCCACAATAACTTGCATAATTACACTTCCTGTTTTATTGACAATTGAACCCCATCCCCCCAAAAAGATGAATAATTTCTCAGTCATGAAAGTAAAGAAGAAACATAGAAGTTGGGATTCAACCTCATGTCCTACAAATAAAAGAAATGAAGAACCTGTGAGACACCCCAGCTGGTGAAGGCTGCTAAACATTTTGCTGCTAAACATGCTTTCTTTTTTTAAAAAAAAATATTTGTTTATTTATTATGTATACAATATTCTGTCCGTGTGTATGTCTGCAGGCCAGAAGAGGGCACCAGACCTCATTACAGATGGTTGTGAGCCACCATGTGGTTGCTGGGAATTGAACTCAGGACCTTTGGAAGAGCAGGCAATGCTCTTAACCACTGAGCCATCTCTCCAGCCCCCTAAACATGCTTTCTTGAGTTCAATTCCTGGAGCCCACAAGGTGGAAGAAGAGAAGAGACAGCCTCAAGTTATCCTCTCACCTCCATATCCATGCTGGGGCTCCATATACATATACATATACACAAATAAATAAATGTAAATATAAGTAACAGAAACAAAGTAAACACAGTTTAATTAAATTTAACCACTACCTACTAATAGGTTTCTTAGGATAATACATAAAGAGAAATAAGGCCTTGTTTTGTAGTCTGAAATAAACTAATTCATATGTTGTACTAATTTTAAATTATGTGCTATATCATGGGGAACACTATTTTCATATGATCTGCCAAGCAGGTAATTCACATAAAAATAAATGGGCATGGGCCTAGAGAGATGGCTCAGTGGTTAAGAGCATTGACTGCTCTTCCAGATGACCCAGGTTCAATTTCCAGCACCCACATGGTCTCTTATAACTGTCTGGTTCCTCACACAGACGTACATACAGATATATATATAGAGAGAGAGTAGGCAGAGTCAGTGAGAAGCCATGTAGCCACCAGAGGAGACAGATGCTGGAACTTTGCCTGGTAAACCACAGCCACATGGCAATACACAGATTAACAAAAATGGGTTAATTTAAGACATAAGAGCTAGCAAGAAAGATGCTTAAACTATTGGCCAAACAATATTGCAAATAATATAGTTTCTGTGTGATTATTTTAAATCTGGACTGCCGGGAAACAAATGAGCAGCCTCTGCCAACAGCAAAATACCAACACAATAAAAATAAATAAATTAAATAAAAATAAATAGACATATAAGATGAGTCCTGCTCTGGTAAATAGCATCAGAGCTTCTGTACCATAGGAAAGATCAACAGAGTACAGAAGAGAGAGGGGGAAAACAACCTTGTTTGCCTCTACAGCATGAAGCTGAATGCAGCCTGAGCAGAGGTGGAGCGTCAGACAGAAACTTGCCTACTGAAGTAAAAATAGAAGGACATGATAGGATGTGTTTCCAGAAATATTCTTGTGAAGCACTGGCTTTCTCTTGTAAACTTCTAATCTGCCACAGATTAACAGTTTTATAAAATACATTCATAAGGATCAGCTAGGAAACAAACAAAACAAATACAGCCAAAGACATGAAAATGCAAACCAACTGATCATTTGCTTGAATGTTACCGTCATGTCCAACGGTTCTCCATTTCTAAACAGTGCTCTCACTGTCTGCACAAATCTTATCACAGCGCAGCAATCAGCACTTCCTGACCTGTACCAGTCTACAACCACACTGTGCCTGCTAGGGTGTACCAGAGGCTCGAGACTGCATGCTTCCTTCAGTTAAGTGGTAGTGACTGAGCTGGCCTCCACGCAAGGCTAACACTAGACTTGTAACTCTACTAAAATAGGAACTTCAGAGTAGCTCTGTAAGGTTTTTACTAAAAGCTGAAGAGCGTCTACTTTAAAACCATGATCATGGACAATGAGCAGCATCAAAGGATTTTTCACGATCGAGAAATGTAGCACTTACAGGTTAGAAGGGTAATCTTGGTGGCAGTTTGAAAGTTGGATGTGAGGGGGGAACATGTGGCTACAGAGATGTTAGCTATTAGGACCATCCAAGCAATAAAGCAGAAAGCCAACACAGGGTGTGGCCATTGGGCAAAGATGAACAGGCACAAAATACATGCTGTTTAGTACTATGACTTACCAATGAGGAAGGACAAAGTAACAGAGATTATGTACGGTGTTGAAGATGACTCCATTTTTTTCCATAGGAAACATTATTCTGTCTACACAATTTCACCTAGTCCTTTGGCTGGCCATTTTATATATTTTAGTTACAAGATCACCTTCTCCCTCAGGGTAACTGCCAAGATGTCACACAGGAACAGTGTAGAATAAACTCATGACTGTGCCCTTTTGATTTTAGATTACTTGCTAAATAATGAGTCACATTACCTACATGAGACCTCTCAAGCCGGTGTTCTGCAAAAATTGTATGTCTAGGCATTATTATAATGTTAATTTTTCCCATTTAGATGGAAAAACTGGCCACCAACAAATTCATCTCAAAAATTGATGATGTTTCTACATATTCTATTCAAGTGAGAGCAGTTGTGAGCTCATCTTGCAGAGTATCTGGAAGCTGGGGCGAGTGGAGTCAACCTATTTATGTGGGTGAGTTCCTGTTGTGTATTTAAAAGCCATGGCAACAGATAATCCTGGGAAGTGCACTTGTTCATTCAGGTCTTGAAATGGCTTCATCTTTACTCTGCCTCATCTTTCATCCATCTACTGTGTCTTCAACTAGACACGTGTGTTCTAGGAAAGAGTGTCCCACTGTCTCCCTAGCACAAGCCCTTCCTAGGACTATTTTGCTCAATTATTTTTATTTAGATTTTTTTCCGTTTTGACTTCTGTCCATATTGTGAGTGTGTGTATGTGTGCATGCATGAGTGTGTGCCGTATGTACCTGTATGTGGATATGCAGGTATGTGCAATGTGTGTGTCTGTAAGGATAAAGGAGGATGTTGGGATCCTATTCTATCACTCTCTGTCTTGTTTCCTTGAGACAGTCTCTTGTTGAACCTGGTTAATATTTTAGGGCTCAGTCTCTTAGCACCTTGTCATGGTGCTTAGCGTGGTGCTTACCCTTACCTGCTGCAAGGTGCTTAGCAAATTCGACTGGCGTAGAGGACTCTGTGGTTCTAGCTGATTACATTACCTCTTACAAAACCCAAGGGATCTTCCTCAACAATTTGGACAGCATACTTAAAGAGAAATTTATTTTGGGCACATGCTAAAATTTCCTATTACAGTAATTTATTCACTCGGGCTTCAGGGTGGGTCATCTGGAAATTCTTGGGCAGCGAACCATTTGCTGGTGTGGTTGTGAGCCAGTGCTGATGTGACCGGGTATTTTTCCAGGGGAGACAGGCATGGTGGAAGGGCTCGAGAGGTGGAACACTGATCTGGGTCTCGAGAATTCTGCCCCTAACTCCTGTGGCATGCCCTACAGTTGTTCAATGTACAACCAACCCTGCCTTGTTCGGTGCTATGACAGCACTGGTGTGTGTGTGTGTGTGTGTGTGTGTGTGTGTGTGTGTGTGTGTGTGTGTGTGTGTGTG
>NW_004949099.1:20869150-20876686 GCF_000317375.1 Microtus ochrogaster | reverse complement strand
GTGTGTGTGTGTGTGTGTGTGTGTGTGTGTGTGTGTGTGTGTGTGTGTGTGTGTTTGTAGAGCGGCATCAGCATCATGAGCTTCCTGGGGGAGAGGAACTGAAAGGCAAGCAGAGGGAACCGAAAGATGGACAGACTCACCTACCTCATAATTCTTCTGAGGTGAATCTTCCTGCCCCCCCCCCTTTCTCCCCAGCTGAAATAAACTGACCTGGTACACACAGGACTTCTCTCAAAAACACTTTATTTGAACAAATAAAACTTGCTTTGTTCCCCAGGAGAGAACTAAGATTCATTAGTCTTAGGGACTTTGAAACTAGATCTATTCAAATAAGTGACAGACACTTATTTTTACTCCATGGATTCCTTTTACATATATGTTTTATGTGTTTCTCAAGTGTGCAACCCTTATTGGTCTGAAGTGTTGATGTTTCTCATTGTTGTCTCTACATTGCAACCTAAACAAATTTGGGGGGATAAGTGACCTCAGGTCAGAATCCCGACTAAGAAATCAGTAGTGTTTGCTGAGCGCTTGAGTCTTGAAGTTATAGTTTGTGTTGATTATTGACACTTTAGAACTCAAGTGGGTGAGGAAACAGCAGTAGGCAAAATCGGATCTGTAGCCATGGCTCTGCCGGGACGTAGTTCAATGATCCAAGTCAGAGATGGCTAGGTAATCAGAGGACACAGTTCAATGCTGAGAAGGATTCTGAGAATAAACTCGGGCTGTAAGAGGGAGGATAGTCTCTGCCACCACATAGGGGACTGAGTGAAGGAGCTTGCTAGTCTGGGTTTTACTACTCCGACCTAATTCCGAACACCTGACCTTTCTGGACCTCAGTTTCCTCGCCTGTAGAAGTGATGTTTCATTCTCTGGTAGCTTCTAACTCTGCCATTCTTCAAGCTCTGGCTCCACTCTCCAACATCCATTACCAAAGGACCGGGAGCAAGACTGTGGTCCATCTGCAGAGCTTATTTCAAGCTTGCTGTTAGCTTATTATTCATTTCCCACTCTCCCTCTCTCTTACTGCTTCCAGAAGAACTGCCTCCTGGCTTGGATCTGGCCTCATTAGAGTCCCCCACACCCAGGTGCACCTCATTGTCATTTGCTACTGCAAATCCTATTTCATTTATTGCCACCCGTTTCATGAAGACGAGCTGATTAATATTAGTGCTTACCTTATAAATCCATCCTTTCTGGAATTTACTCCCCTGCTCAGCATAGGATCATTAGTGAATTTAATCAATGCAGACTCTCCGTTTTCATCAAGATGATTAATAAACATAGTAGGAAGTCCAAGCCCCTCAGGGACTTTGTGCATGGCTCTTCTTTACCCCTGGAGGCTGCGGTAATAATTAGGCTCAGCTTGCAGTCTCTCAGGCAGTTTTGCTGCTGTGTTCATTTCCTTCAGACACTCTTCCACCTCTCCTACCTCACCTTATAAATGGTCCTAGGAGCCCTCCTGGATTTTCACTACCAGGCTCAACTGAATTATCACCCCGTGCCTTTGGTGGTATGTTTACCCCATTATTTTAATTAAGGTAAGGAAATGGTAGCCTGAAGATAATAAATGATTCAATCATTGTCAAATAGCCAAGAAGTAGTTATTAATGTATAATTTCCCCCAAATAAGTGCCATATGAACCAATTAGCAAATTAGAATAGTTTAACTAATTAACCCATTCTAGCCCAAGGCTACTTCATGAAGAATGAGACACAGGGAATTGGATTGATGATGGTGGGAACTGGGCTTGCGGGAAGTGGCTTCCATTCTGGTTGGCAAGGTCCTTGGTCAGTCCAACAAGCACAGGGGATGTAGACGCAGTGAGCAGTAAATAAACTCTGTCTGTCTGCTTGAGATTTGCCTTGAATCTGCCCTCTTGCTTTGGATTTTCAGAGTATAGATTCTTTTCCTTTTTTCCTTCCTTCCTTCCTTCTTTCCTTCCTTCCTTCCTTCCTTCCTTCCTTCCTTCCTTCCTTCTTTCTTGCCTCTCTCTCTTTTCTCTCTCTCTGTCTTTCTCTGTCTCTGTCTCTGTCTCTGTCTCTGTCTCTGTCTCTCTCTCTCTCTGTCTCTGTCTCTCTCCAATAAGTAAAGGAAAGTAGCAGTTTTATCAGTATCCCTTATCAACTGCCCTCCAGCAGCGGGCTTCTGCTTTAAGAGCTGAACTTCCCAATTTCAAGTTCTTTCTCCTTCTCAAATTAGAAGTTCCGAATTGTTCTGTTCTGTTCTTATCTCTGCCATCTGTTTACTAAAAATCTTTGTGTCCTGGACCCTGGTCTCTGAAACTTACTGTTTTTTTTTTTTTCACATCTTCTTCTCTTTTCCACTCTGTGACCTTCTGATACAGACTGTGGAGCAAGCAGTACTTCTCTATGGAAAATGAGAGCATTGGCTGCACTTATTTGTAGCTGTGTCCTTGGTAAGAGGTTAGACTGACAATCACTGGATGCCCCCTTCATGTCAACAATGGGTTTGCTTCACCCTCACTGAAGACTGTATCTGCCAGTCTGGACCTGGTATTACTAGAAGTCTGTGAAAACATGTGCTTTCCAAAAGCTTTCTTCAGGTTTAAGATGGATGCACTTATGCGGGGAGCAGAACAAGAGTCAACCACACCAGTTTTCACACTCAGCCAGCAGTGTGGTCACTGTCCACAGGATGACTGCTGCTGTCTTTGGGAAAAATCCCTCAGCAACAAAGACATGCTACTCATTGGAGGGCTCAACTTGCGTTTTCCTGCTATATGTGAGTTAGTGTGTGTGCGATATGTATGGGGATCAGAGCAAAGCAGAAACCAACGTGGCATGCATGAGTGTGGGCTGGATGGAGGGAAGACTTTTTTTTCTTTGACTTGGTGTTTATCACAGAGGTGTGAAGCAATTTACCTCTACCTGAAGTGTATGGTCTCAAAAGCTGGGAGGAGATGGGGGTTATGTTATAGCACTGAGTGCATTTTCTTCATGCTTTACAGCCTACCAGAGAACCTCAAGCTCTAGTTCTAGTTCTTCATGCTTTACAGCCTACCAGAGAACCTCAAGCTCTAGTTCTTGCCCCTTCTTTCTTCTGGGCCTTAGGTTTCTCCCAGGCTCTTCTTTATCTGTCTGTCTTTTTGCCTTTCGCTGTCTCTCTCCTTAGTCCCAGCCCTTTCTTCTTTAATTCTCACACTGTGGTGAGACAAGGTAACAAACCAGGAAAGGGAAGAAGAAAGGGAAAATAGGTACCAAAAAAAAAAGAGCCAGCTTCACTTTCTTTGGGCTTCCAAAAAGACTTCTGCTGATTCAAAGCCTCATGAGGTGAGAGAAGGGAGGGAAGCTCTGGGTCAACACAGAGGGAAAAGATGCTTGGGGAGGAAAGCAGGTGGTGCAGTAGCGACAAGGAAAACCCCAGAGAGGCTACTATACACCTGTGACATCGGGTTTTTCTTTGAAAGCAGGGGATTTCAGCTGGTAGACCCTGTAGTAGAGGCAATCTGCTTCCTTTGACTCAGGCTTCTGTGGTTTCAAGGCTGGACGAATCTTGCCTGGTAAGCCTCAGGCTGGACCACCTTGGCTCTGTGGGTTGTCCCACTGTCTTAAAGAAAGGGTAGCAGTAAGCTTTACGGCTCTGTCCCTTTATGCCAAAGCTTTTGTTTGTTTGTTTGGTTTGTGTTGTTTTGTTTTATATCAGATGTGACCACTTCTCTTGGTGGTCACACCAATCAATCCTTTGTGCTTAACAATTCAGATCAAGTATGCACTCTATCCCTGGGCCTCGCCCTGTGAAAGGCAAGCTTACAGTATTTAGAATATCAGCCCAAATATCATTGTTTCACTAAATAGATAGGGAAAAGAAGACGAGGGTATTCTCAAAGCTGGTAAGAGCTGGGCCTTAGCCTGGAACTTGGCATAAAGGTTGTCTTTACTCCTATGTATGCTGACTGACGCCCCTTGTCCCATTTGTGATGTTCCAGCCAGAGAAACTGAGGCACAGAGATAGACCTGGCTTGGGATGCAGACTGCTGCAGAGATGCGACATTAGGCTAGTTCTTGTCCTGCTCAGGCTCCATCTAGGCCAAGCACTGTGGCTGTTTCCATTGACCTCTGCAGGCAATTTTTGTCTGAATAAGTCCATGTTGTGTACTATATTCATTTTGTGTGTGTGTGATGTGTGAGTGCATGTGTTCGTGTGTTTGTTTATGGGGTATGAGTATGGGCATGCATATGCCTGTCGGGGACCAGCCTCAACAAAAATACCTCTTGCCAGAGTGGGAGCGCGGGATCAGAAATATAAGTAAAAAGTGTGAAGACATGAAAATAATTTAACAGAGATCATAGAATAGTACCGGGAGAGAGCTTCTGTGAATATTGAAATAACCTGAATTTAATTTTCCGTACACTTTTATACCCCAATACAAAAGGGGGAAAAAGGCAAAGACTTTTTTCACAAAGGACAACCCATACAGTTGCTTCAACACTTTGAGATGTCAAGCCATTAGCATTCTGTTGTTTAGGCAGTGAAGCCACCCTAGACCAAGTATCCTGAAAGCAGCCACTCCCCAGGTAACTTTCTTCTTACAAAAGAAGGAGCAGAAGTATGCTCGCATGTCCTGACCATCTGTCAGGATGGAGTGGATCTACTTGTATGAGCCATCTTAATGTCAAATGAAGCAAGTAACCACATCCTGAGGCAGGATGTGTGGCTCTGATTGTTGTCATCAGATGTGAGCAACCTCCAAACTCTCTGACCATCAGACAAGGTAGAACTAGGCTCACATTTTTGGGCTTCCACATGAGCCCCAGTCCACTGTGGAAGTCAGGGGAAAACCTTTGGGTGTTGGCTCTAGTATTAGGCTCTTTGTAGTTGTAAACATTAGGCTAGCTAGCCCTCAGATTTCTATATATTTTCTTTTCTCTGCTTCCCATCTTTTTTTCTGCAGGGTTTTGCTAGGGTTACAAATACCTGGACTGCTGTGTTAGGCCTTTATGTGGGTTCCGGAGATCTGAATGCCCATTTTCAGGCTTTTGTGATAAGCAATTGTACCAACTAAGCCATCTCACCAGCCCAATGCAATGTTCATCTTAATTCAAATTCTTTGTTTATTTGTTTGTTTTTGATTTTATGAGACAGGGTTTCTTTGTGTAACAGCCCTGGATGTCCCACAATTCACTCTGCAGACCAAAGCGGGCCCTAAATTCACAGAAATCCTCCAGCCTCTGCCTTTCAAATGCTGGGATTATTGTAGACCAGGCTGGCCTCGAACTCACACAGATCTGCCTGCCTCTGCCTCCGGAGTGCTGGGATTAAAGGCGTGTTCCACCACTGCCCGGCTCATTCAGACTCTTGAGAAATGGGACTAACCCTGACTTCTGACCCTTCCTTCTTTTATACCAGACTATCTGGTGTTTGTTTCTCCTGACCTGAGGATTCTGACAGCACTGCAATTGTGGTTTCCCGTGAGGATCTAGGGAAATTAACTCGATGCCTTTGCTCTGACACAATGCGTTAATCCCTATCATAGTTACCACAAACACGGATTGATCGGCTACTCTGGACTGGCCCAGATGCTAAGCACTTTGTATGTGTTAACACGTTCACTCTTACCCCCATCTTCAGAAGCGATACACAAAGTGAAACAAATACACTGCTCAAGGAAGGTCACCTCAGTAGAAAGAGACAAAACTAGGCCCAAGCCGCTCTCTCTGAGTTACACCTGCCAGGCCCCGGCACCCTGTGTAGCCAGCCTGCAGCTACTTTAGCAGGTTCACAGAAAGATTTCCGGGTTTGTGGGAGCTCTGCAGAGGAGAAGGAAACCTTCCCAGTTCTGATCCATCCCATCTGGGCCTGGCAGGGGTTGTGAAAACCACTAGACTCCCACTCAATCCAGAACTTGTCAAGTCGTTTACGTACACAGCGCGGCGTCCAAGGTCTTGCTGCACTGTCCCGCACCTGGGTTCAGTTTCACCGGAAGAGCCCAGCTTTGCAGGTTTTCCAGCAGGTTTGCTAAGAGCCTTTTTGCTGCCCTGCCCTTTGTTTGTTATTTTCTCCTTCAGTCAGTTGATCTCACCTGAAAGCTGCCATCGAAAGCTCAGTCACAGGAGGTGACTTTTGACTTTTGCTTGAATTGGGAACCTTTCCTGAGTGACAGCAGCGCTTCACCCTCCAAAAAGAGGAACGCCACGGGAAGCTAGTTAAAGCCTGTATCATAGACTAACATTGACACCATCTTAATTACCCAACCCTGTTGATGCCATTTAAACTTTTCCCGCCACCTGCCGGTTTAAAGACACAGCAGGGCTGCTTTATGTGAAGAGCTCCGTCAATTTACTAATTAGTGCTTTTGCTTGAAACCTATTGTTGAGTCAGAGTCAGAGTCAAAATCAATACTGAGGCCATCAAGGTACAAACTTGTATGGACTAAGGCAGAATAGGCCTAGGAATCAAATTCACCTCCGCAGAGCCATCAGTCTCAACTAATAGATCACAGAATTCTCGTGCCAGAGAGACTGCAGCACCAAGATGTGAGTCATTTGATGGAGTTTCCAAGGCAGTCTGAGGCAGCTAAAGGAAGCTAGCCTGTCATCACCTAGAGATTCCCTAGCCTCTGTTGTCACCATCCCATCCTACCTACTGTACACTTTCCACAGAGTTTCCATGAGGTTCCTTGTTTTAAGGACAACTGGCTGAGATGTCAGAAATAATGGGAACCAAAGTCAACAGAACCATATGACCAAATTTTCTAAATATGCGGAGTTGATAAGGTCTGAAGAGGACCCAGATGTAATGGAATGTTTCTCTCTAGACCGCTCCATCCCAAATTACCAACCAGAGGCTTACTATTACTTATAAATATTTGGCCAATGGCTTGAGCCTATTACTAGCTACCTTTTATATTTACATTGACCCATATTTCTATTTATACTTTGACACGTGGCTCATGGCTTGCTCCCTCATTTTCTCACATGTCCTGTTTGCTTGACAGCTAGCTGACATCTCCTGACTCTGCCTTTCTCTTTCTCATCATCCTCAGTTTGATCACCCTGCCTATACTTCCTGCCTAGCTACTGGCCAATCAGCATTTTATTAAATCAATTCGACTGACAAATTGAATGTGCAAGAGGGTTATTCCACAGCACTCAGAAATGAGGCGGATAGACTGGTGGGCTTTTCCACAGGACAGACTATGCAACTTCCCCTCTCAAAAACTCATCTCTGTATAACCGAGCAAGAGAGTGCCCAGCACTTTCTTAAGAAACATCTGTGACTCAAGATGAATAGCATGTAAGAAATGTCCCTTAAGTCAGACAGGTGATTCACATCACCTAGAACTTTCTCTTTTTACTTTCTATCCCCACCCTATTAACGCCCCAACCTGAAGATCAAGCCTAGAGCCTTGCCTGTGGGATAAGGAAAGGAAAGCTCTGAGGTCAGGACATCCGAAAACATCTCAGCTTCTAGAGTATTGGAATCGGTGGGACCTGATCTTCTGTTATTCCTTCAACCAGACAAGAGAAGGTCCTTGCGTGGATTCATCTTTTTATAATCATTGTTCTCTCTCT
>NW_004949099.1:20867686-20869050 GCF_000317375.1 Microtus ochrogaster | reverse complement strand
CCTGCCGCCAAGCCTGATGACCAGGTTCAATCCCTGATACAGACATGGTGAAAGGTACCAACGTACAAGTTGTCCCGTGATCTACACACATGTACACTGGTACCTACAATTGCCCATCAAAAAAGGCATAAATGTTGAAAAGCAGCAGAAATAAAATTTACATAACTGAACTGCTGGTAATTGACGAGTCACTTTTACTCAACAGTAAGTGAACAGTTTTCTTGCACTGGATTCTCCTGCCAGCATATTTCCCTTAAGGTCAAGCTCACAATGCTTATGGTATTGAGCATGAGTTCTACTCTTCACATGGTGAACTGCCCACGGCTCTGCTTCCTATCCAGGAATTTCCACATAATGAGAACTTTCTTTTTAAGTTGGATGAAATAAAATCAGTTGCCTCCATGATTTTGCTTATTCACTGATAACCTACACTTATCCAAGTCAGAAGTAAGGCAAATGAACCAGTGGGATAACTGAAAAGATTTTTGTAATCATGGTCAGAAGGCAAACGGTACTGTTATCAGGACTTGGCATATCAGGCCAGTGGGTATTGTACAATTTGAGCCACAAATTATTGAGTGTGTGACCATGATAATATTTACAACACATTTTGTTCTTTTCCATAGACTCAACGTTTTGCTGTTTGTCTTTGTATCATACTTAGGAACAAATAGACAATACGGTTAGGGACTATCCATGCCTTTTTCTTAAAGGAGAAAGAAAAGAAAAACAAATGACAGCAAATAGTATCACGTTATGCAGCCCAAGTGGCCTGGAATTTAACAATGTAGACCAGGCCAGGCTGGCCTCTGACTTATGATTATCCTCCTGCCTCTGCCCCAAAAATCTTGGAGTGACAGATATGTTTCACTATTCCAGGATGTGCTAATGCCTGCTTTTAACAGATACAAAAACACTTAAGAAAAGAAAGACAGATTTAGGATTTTAAAGATTTCTTTTAATGTATATGTATGTGGGTATGTCTGAGTGTTTGTTTATGTACATATGTGTGGTGTCTTCAGTGGCCAGAAGGTATCAGATCACTTGGAGCCAGAGCCACGAATGGTTCTACAAAGCTAGATGGCTCCATATAACCGAATGTGGGTTTTGGGAAGCAAATTTCTCTGCGAAAGCAGTATAAGCCCTTAATCGCTCAACCATCTCTCCAGCCCTAGCTTAGGATTTTAATAAACTGATTCAGTCCAACCGATAACTAGGGAAGGTCAAGGACACTGGGAGTTTGCAAAGCAGCCAACATCAGAGAGGCGGCTTGTAAATATATAATCTGATGCAAAACAACTTTTACTACAGTGAAGTAAATCCAGCAACAAAGGCAGTGGTGCTGGGGCATGGTGGTGGTGCTC
>NW_004949099.1:20860542-20867397 GCF_000317375.1 Microtus ochrogaster | reverse complement strand
CTAGAATACCCTGAGCAAAGAGACACCTAGAATACACTAAGTAAAGCCCCAGCACATATAGCACACCCACGGTTTTACAGATGGAGAAGAATGCACTGGGAACCCTACATTACATTTAGGGATTCAGTCATTAGCCAATCCTGGGCTTTGTTTCCAGTTTCCCTAGCTGAGAGCTGTGTGTCTTCAGGTGACTTCTCTCCCTTTCCCTACTTCAGTTTTTCCAGACACACAGTGGCTTCTGGAAATAAATTAAAGGTGTACATTGTGTCCATTTTTTTTAAAAGGACATATAAAATATTTGTAGAGAGTAAGTTCTTAGTTAATCCTTATGAGTGACTTTTCTATTTTTATACTTTATAACTTTCAAACTATTAGCAGTTAATGATCCTGCTTCTGTAGAATTAATCTTGTTTAAAGGCTGAGTAATGACGTGATGGTGCCCTGGGTAGAATAAGTACTACCAGAAAAAAACATATCTGTGGGAGAGGGATGGGAAGGAGCCTGTGTTTTAACTTGGTTTGAGGTGGGACTACCAAGCCCCAAGATGTCTACCTTTACCAAAAGCTGGGTCTGGAACCCTTATCTCCAGACTGAGCAAGAATAGATGAAGGAATCAGAAGCATAGCGCTTTACATATATGATTGTACATAGAGCTCATATACTAAGGGGGAGAAGAAGACACAGGGGCTATTAAAATTGGAAACAATCAATGTAACTCCAAGGATTCGGGTCTGAGTCTTGGAAGGGCAGAGACTGAAATGGAGAAGCTGGTGAAAGAAGTAATTTTTGTTTGTTTGTTTTAATTTCTTTTGTTTGTTTTGAGGCAAGCTCTCCCTACTTCCTATGGGGAAGGAGTGTCATCCTTCTACCTTGGCAATTAAAATTCTGAGAATATGGCCAAGCAGCATCATGCCTGGATGAGAACAGGTTTGATGAAACAATGAACACAAATTTGGTTGTGACTATTCTCAGGTTTGCAAAAGGCTCAATGAGTTTGTGAGATTGTACTATGGGGATGCAAGTCAGGGCAAGGGCAGGACAAAAGAAAACACTGTGTTTCATGAAATTAAAATAGATAGGCCTGACAAACATACTTTTTAGTGCTCAAAGAGCATACTGATCAGAAACAGTCAAGGGATGAACTGAAAATTGGGACCCAGCTACAATTTTAAAAGCAAGAAGTGTCATAGAAGAATGGGTCCATCTCAGGAAAGAGCTGTGGCTTCCCTTAGCTCAGTTGTGGTCAGGTTGAATTCAAAATGAGATGGCAATGGGGCAGATATGATAGTATATTATGCATATATAAAAATGTCATAATGAATCCTGAGATCTTGAGCAATTAACATATGCTAAGAAACTTTTTTTAAAGGATGGACTGGGGATGTGCCTCACTTGGTAGAACATTTGCTTAGCATGCATAAAGCAATGGATTTGATCCCTAGTATGACATAAACTAGGTGTGGTAGAGCACTACATAGGAAGAAAAGTGGAGGCAGGAAGACCAGAACTTCAAGTCCATCCTCCACTGCATATTGAATTTGAGGTCAGTCTAGGGGTACACGAGACCCTTCCACAAAGATTATGTTAAAATAAAAGAATAAATTTAGGGGCGAGATCAGAAGACATCAAGTCAGGAGAGGAAACAAGGGGTCTTTTGGGTTGCTCTAGGAAGACATTACCAGGGACTGCAAAAATGGTTCCTGAGGCATGACAGTACAGTAGATTGAATCTTTATTCAAGACACTAGCCTGGGCAGTGAGAGCAGAATGTATATGATGAGAGCTGTGGAAGATGACTGAACAGTGTTATGGCTTAGTCAAGATGAAGGACCCTGAATATTTGAAAGCAGAAAGGAAGAGATGAAAGCTTTGGGAAGGTAGAGAAGAAACCTGATCAAGAATGCCAAGAAGGTACTGGGAAAGAGATGCGGAGAAACAAGAACTACTAGCATCAAGTCCAGACAGCTCTCTCCTGTGATACTTAACAGTGGGTGGGTTTTGAATGACTTGAGGTGGGTTTTTTTTGTTGTTGTTGTTTTGTTTTGTTTTTTGAAAACCTAGATAGTCACAAGGGCTCAAAATTGTCGTTTATGTGCATTTATTGTTTTGTAGAAGAAATTATAACAAACTGAGGTTTGGAACCTTTTTTCCACATGTAGCATTTTGTTTGAACCTTACTACAATGCCTACATAGTACAGCTATCATCAAATCATGGCCTGAGTCATTATTTGCTTTCTGCAGATCTCCCCTGATGGACTCCCAGCTGCAGGATGAGAGGTACCAAATGTACTCTCTTAACCCCTGTGTCCCAGTAACTTATGTACCTGACAAGAGCCTAACAGACACTTGCTAAATGTATGAACGTATGTATGTATGTATGTATGAATGAGTGAATGAGTCATCTCTTTCCCAGGAAAGAGAACTGAATATAACCCAGGATTTGCTTTTGTTTTCTGAAAGCGAGTAAGGCAAATTAACAAGGACGCTACTTTTCCCAACATCATTTAGTCAGGGACCTTTGGTTTTTCAGGAGTGCCTTCCTGACATCCAACAGACATACAACACCGAACACCGCTCCTTCCCACAGTCTGGATGTAGTCTTTAAAGTCCATAGAAGAATCCCTTGAATACAGACTAGCAACAAATTAGAGGACAGCATAGTGTGTGGAAAACTTCCTGTGCTGACGATGACAACGTTTTACTTCCTGATGTGTGGAAAAGGGGATGAGGGTTAAAGGCAATCTGAGGAGAATTACAGCTGTAAAGTGCTCATTGTAGACTCTAACACCTGCACTGATAACTGTAAATTTTTCTCATACTTTCTTTAAAAGTTTCATTCCCAAATGGGTAAAAACAAAGTTTCACTACAGTGTAATTAAGTTATTTAGTAGCCTTATGCTTTTGTAGCTTTGCTACCTAAGACCCTATCACTCATCTGATGCTCTAAGCTCTAGTATCCAGGCAGTACAGGGTAGAAGTGGACTGGTTGATTGGTTGAATTACTCCTGCTGAAATAAATAATAATTAAAAGACCCCTGGTGTGGGACCATGGTCTGTATACTGTCAATTATATTTTAAATAAACAGTGATTGGCCTGTAGCAAGGCAGGAAATATAGGCGGGACAACCAGGCAGTAAGTAGAGGTGGGTCAATGAGAACAGGAGAATTCTGGGAAGAGGAAAGCCCATTCTTCCACAATTGTGAGCTTGCCACAGAAGCAAGATGTGACTGCCTCGCTGAAAAAGGTACCGAGCCATGGCTATCACAGATAAGAATAATGAGCTAATATAAGTTATAAGAGTTAATAAGAAGCCTGAGCTTCTCAATCATTTTATAACTAATGTAGACCTCTGTGTGATTTCTTTGGGACTTAACAATTGTGGGAACTGGGCAGGCCCCACTACCGTGGTTTCCTTTCCTGTTTATAACAATCTTGTGGGATAGGTATTAGCTTCTTGAGCAGAAGAGACATCTAAGTCTCAGTGTTCAATCACTTGTCCTTGTCTACCACCACCCAGCACCTTCAACATAAACCAAGCCCTCTGATGACTCATCCTTATCATGTTGATTATTTTCCCCTGGTTCTGACTTTGCTTTCACTCTCTCTCTCCCCCTCTCACCAGGAAAGAAGAAGCTCTTGGCAGAATGGCATCTCATTGTGTTTCCAGCAACCGCCTGCTTTGTCTTGTTAATTTTCTCACTCATCTGCAGAGTGTAGGTATTCCTTACTTTCAAGGGCTGACTTTCCAGTGCAGCCCTTACACAGGGCTCATTATCAGATGGAGTTTACAGCACGCTGCTTCAGGCTGAAATAAAACATGACATACAGACAGGACACAGCGTGGTCCTCAGCTAATGACACACTCCTCAAATTTGCTAACATTATCTTAATTTCTATCAAGATTTTGCCACTGTATTCTTTACTTTCACAGTTTCCCCTTCTGTACTTGCTTGTTTTTTGCCATTTCCTATAAAAAGGCAGCAGTCCACCCAAGTCTGAAGTCACCACACTGCCTTCACATATGGGTCTCAGTAGTCAAGGGTTGACCTCTGCCTGGCTTTCAGGTACCTGATCCAGAGTGGCTGTCCTTAGGTCAAATGCAGATTCTCTAAAGGCTGCACAGATCTCAAATCCCACTGTCCAGCCTGCAAATGACTGCACCCCTGCCTCTCTCAATCACTAAGGCAAAGTTCTGTTTTAGCCTAACAACTTCGGAAATAACTTCCCTGTTAAAGGATAGTACTCATCAACATGTTATATTTAGATGCCCGTGGGTGATAGGCAGCAGTTCAAAGGGAAAGGAAAGATGAGAAGAAACTGAATTTGTCATTGTTGAAGGAGGAAGGCTAGAATGAGGAGTGAATGAGAAGTCAAGCAAAGCGTGCCGCTGACCCGTCTTCAGAAGTCAGACCTGGCAATGAGCCCGATGTGAAGCTGTTAGGGTTTCCTCTTCCCTGTCTCCAGGAAGCTCAAAAGCCTGGCAGCATTCCAAGGATGTCAATGATGATGAGATGTTTAGAAATCTTAACCAACAGAGAATCCCAACTTATAACACGGTTACACGTGGAACTGATTTAGTCAAGGTTTGAGTAGAAATCTAGACAAGAGGACTATTTATGTTCACCCAATTCCTTCCTATTTTCAGGTGTCACGTATGGATCAGGCTATTTCCACCAGTTCCAGCCCCTAAGAGCAACATTAAAGATCTCCTTGTGGTGACTGACTATGAGGTAATGTTTAAAGACACATAGAGGTGATATTCTAAGTGCCCTGCGGTGAGTGTCAAGCTCTCCCTGTATATATAGATGCACCAATCAATAACTATATGTATCTCTCTCTCTCTCTCTCTCCCTCTCCCTTCCTTCCACCTCTCTCTCTGTGTAATTAGTTTTAGAGGTTATTATTGCCTCTACATTTAGAGAAAGGTTTATAGTCAATGATAAGGGCTCTGTGTAGCTCTGGCTTAACTAAAATTTGCTGTGTAGATCAAGCTGGTCTTAAACTCACAGATCCACTTGATTGCCTTCTAAATGCTGGGATTAAAGGCAAGAATCTGGGAGTCTATGGTAAATTTGAGCTTTTATGGCTAATCTGGGAAGAAAGTGACATCGTAATACTACTATCAGCGTCTCCATATATTGAGGTCTTTTTAGTTACTTTCAGCAACATTTCAAGATTTTCTGCGTATAGTTATTTGTACTTTGTTGACCTTATCTTTCAGTCAAGTGGCTATTGAAATAAAGGGCAGCAAACACTTCCTATAAGGACATAATATACATTTAAGGTAGAATTGTTTTTTTTTAATAAAGGGTGTATCCACATAAAATGTACTAAAGAATTTTCATTGCTATGTTATAATAAAACTTTATTTATGAAAGATAACAAGCCAGATTAGGCTTCATTTACTGACCTCTGATTTAGATCAAGGAATTCTCCTAACAGACTTAGAAGCTTTTTCAACAGATGCGGATGAATCATCTAGTGTCCAGTTACAGGAAAAGACAGACTGATGAAAAATTCATCAGGATAGTTAATTTCAGTAGCCCCCCCCCTCAAAAAAAATTTTAGAGTCTTTTACAGTTTGAGTTTGGTGGAAAACTACTAAACTACTGAAGTAAAAACTGAGGCTGGCCAGAAAGACATGGTACACTGTACTTCTTCCTCGAATTCTGCATTGAGAGAACAGCACACCCATGCTGGCTTACCTATTGCTCCTTGGAAAGGAGCAGGCCCTGTGTGGATCTACTTCTGTTCATCTGAGTGTGCACTGTTCATTCATCTTTGTTGTGGCAGAGGAAAACACACTGAGGTTAAACATGACACTACAGTCATTTGTCCTGTTCTCTTTAATGGAACATTTGAAGGTTGGTATCTAATTTCCCTATAGAGCCTGGGAGGATTCTGTTAATATTCTGAGGTTGGTGAGTGAAACTGGCTTAAGAGCTTACTTTCTGAGCTTCTGGTTTGTTATTAATTAAAATCAAGTCATGTGTAGAATCACGACTTAGGGTAGACAGGCTGATTTCAGAATATGCAAAGGATTAATGTCAACACCGCTTGGCTTTTCAGGATAATTTTCTCAGTGCACCCACTACAGAGTTTTATATGAAAGATTGTGGAAAAGAGGGAGGCACAGAGAATTAAGGACTGAAGTAAAATGTAATATTATATTGTGCTGTATGTAGTATTATACATAATATTATGGCCTAAGATTTTAACCTAAGATTGCATGTGAGCAAGTGGAGAGCTGTCCACAGTTGGGTGACACACAGCAGTGTGCTCCAGCCACCCATTCCACCCATGGGGAATTTGATACAAGAAAAAGAAGGCCCATTAGTGCTATTGGCACTATGGTCCCTGGAGAGCACCCGAAGAGTGGAAAATGAAGCTCTCTACTTTGACAGTTGATCCTTCATGGTGAGGGTAAGGATTTGTGTCAAGACCCATTGTGGATGTCAAAAGCTGTGGTAATCAAGCCCTGAAGGACAATGGTGCAGTATTTGCTTAGACTCTACACATCGGCACCACACTATAAATCCTCCTAAAATTACTTCAAATACACATATGGCAAATGCCGTGGAGGAGGTTGCAGAGTCTGAATTACAATGCACAGTCTGAATAATAAGAACAAGATCCCTTGTTTGAATGCACAGAAGCAAAACAGTGGCTTTAGGGACTCACTGTGACTTTTAACACCATACTTGGTAGGAATGCTCATAGTCATGTGCTTGGAAGACAGCAGTCATCCTGGAGCTGTTGCCAAGCGGGCTTTTGCTTCTTTAGAGCGGCATAGAGACTGTTTTACAACATCCAATAGACAATTAACATTTTGGTTCTTTTTTTTTTTTTTTTTT
>NW_004949099.1:20854958-20860442 GCF_000317375.1 Microtus ochrogaster | reverse complement strand
ATGAGTTTCTAGTTGACTTTTTTTCACTGGTAACCAGAGAGGGTTTCTCCCTCTATTATGCCCACTATAAATAATATAAAATATGGTATTCAGGAAACATGTCTGCTGTGTTTCTAGGATTATGCCTAATACATAGCATCATATCTAAAATGAAATGAGTGTTGAAAACTGTTGAATGGGGGAAAATAGGATGATCTTTTACAAGTGATATCTTAAACATAATTTCTAATTATTACTGTCTGAATGTGTTATATTAAAATTACATTAAAAACAAATGCTCCAAAGATGTGCTAGAATCTTTTTATCTTTTTTGAACAGGGTCTCATATAGTGCAGGGTGGCTTCAAACTGGATATATAATTGAGTATTATCTTAACTTTATGATCCTCCTGCCTCTGCTTCCTAAGTGCTGAGATTATAGACATGGACATCCATACTGGATTTATTCAGTGCTAAAGATGCAAGTGAGGGCTTTTTAAATGCTAGACAAGCACTCTACCAATTGAATTTACCTCTAGCCTCAAATTTATATTATTACAATTGGTGAGTGGAATATAATGGAATATTTTAAATGATCACATCAAGCTGGGGGTGTATCTCCCAAAGAGAATACCTGCCTAATATGTACAAGGCTTTGTGTTCAACCCCCAAAACAACAACATCATGACCCCCAAAATACAAAATATACTTAAAACATTATATGATATTATAAAGAAAAAATTGTAGACCTATACAAGGGCTAAGGGGATATGTTGCGGGAGCTCCTTCCACTCCTTCAGCCAATAGCTGCTGAGATACCAGCTCATTGGGGTGTGGTCTCTCTCCCTTTAAAAAAGCGGCCACTTCCCTCTTCTCTCTCTCTTGCTTTCTGCTCCACTTCCGGCAACTAGACTTCCTTCCTGATTGCGCAGACGGCTGTTGTCTGGGACGGTGATCTGTAAGTTTTTTCCCCTTTAAATAAATAACCATTCTATTAATCATAATTCCAAATTGGTGTGGGATTGTTTGTGATTTACACCTTCAGGGATATATCTCATTGGCAGTATATCAATAATAGGAATGAATTGTAAAGCTAAAGCTGTGTGTTCCCTGTTACTTTATCATGAATGGAAAGAATACTTTATGTGTTAGAAAGGACTGAGAAGCAGTAGGGTATATTTGGGAGATAAGTCGGATATTTTTTTCTTCTTCCCACTTATTTCTTTATTTGCTAAACATACTATTGTTATTTAAAAGTTACTTCAAGCCAATTAAAAAAAAATCAAAGAAATGAGGTGTTCTCTGAAAGACAAGTAAGGAAAATATTTTGTTTTGCAGAAAGTTGCTTGGAATGAAACCAAAATTGAAGTTGTAAGTTATGTGGAAGAGGCTGGATTTGAAGTCATGGAAAACTCCATGTTTTAACGGCATCATGATATTCTGAAAAGAATTCAAATAGGACTCCATGATAAAGGCAAGAACTGATATTTCTTGGCAACCAAGAATTTCAAATGAACACACAGCACACAATTTGATTGCGAGGCAACAAATCCAGACACACGAGTCTCCAATGTCTCATCTCTTGAAGTGTACAAATCTCATCAAACCACCTGGCTCACAGCAGGACAATGAACACATCTGAGCAGGGCACCTCGTTTTCCCTCCCACAGTATATAAAGTATCACCCGGCCTGGTTATACAGGCCAGTCTTTGCAATTTGCATGACTTACTTTGAATATCACATGTTAATTTGGTTTGAGCTGCCAACAGTAGCACTTTCAGCTATAGTGATGGGAAGAAACAGTGGAACCCATCCAGAGTGAACCCAAATACAGGGCTGTCTTTCCCGCAGCAAGTGGAAGCTATCATTTCATGGTGCTTTTCCCCTTCGAGCTCTAGAATACTTCTTTCAAGAACTGAGTCTGTGTGTTGGGGTGTGAGATGAAGTGATGTGGAGCCGGAAACAAAGACTATGACCAGTTCCATTTGCCTGTCTCAGGAAGCATCCCAGCCAAAGTAACTAAAAATGTGCACTAAGACATCCTGCCTGGGTCTAAGGAGATGAATGGCTCAGCTGGCCAAGTGCTTGGTGAAGAAGCATAAGGACCTGAGACTGGTTACCCAGCCCCAAGGAAACAGCAACCAAACAGTGCAAGCAGCACGAGCCTCTGATCCTAGTGTGGGCAAAACAAAGATGAGAGGCTCCATGGGACCTGTTGGTCACTCTGGCCACAAAGATGGGAGACTCCATGGGAACTGATGGTCACTCAGTGAGAGATCCTGTCTCAAATATTTAATGTGGAAAGTTATTGGGGAGAACCCCTGACACCGGCCTCTGGCCTATATGCACACTTACACACATGAACACACACATACATACACACATACACTAAAAATATCATGCCCCATTAAGAGAGAAGACAGGAGTTTGTTGAAGGATTACATTTTTCAAGTTTTTCCTTGGTACTATGGAAATAAACAGAGAGACATTGAACATAATTCTGCTGTGAAGGTGATTGCTAGATCTAGAATGTACTTCCCAAAGAGATGTTTGATGTAAGAGCCTTCAGGGCGACTTATTGGTCAACTAGTTTTTGTTCAACCTTATTCTCTTAAGTTAGGGTTTTCTAGAAGTCATCTCAGTACACATTATAATGGTATAGAAATGTATTCTCTCAATGTCTTCATATATGAGGCTGTATTTATAAGCCTTTGCAATGGGCAGTGGGCTTGAAGTAGAAGCAAGCACAAGTATGCTCTGGGAGGAGGAATAGTTAATAGTAGAGAGGACCCTAGTGGTACTGATTTTACATAGTTCTGAGGCAAGGAGCTTGAGACAATGAAAGGAGATGATGGCACTTCAAATCAACACCGTGGACCACTTTTTAATACTTTATAGAGCTGGTTTAGTTAGTTTAGATACTCTGGGTGAGGTATCCAAGGACTACCAACTATCTGTTACATGGTTTTTCTGATTTACCGTATAACTGGCTAAACAATTGTGGACATCTGCCAATACTGGACTTCTCCAAGGGTCAGAGCACACTATAGCAGGTTTTCTGCGCTGTTTCTCTGGTCTTCACAAGTCTGTGCTCTGCCACAGTCATATACATTGTGGCCTCCATATTAAAGATACAGGAAATGGGGATGAGAAAGGTCAATAGCCAGGAAAGGGCACAGCAATGAGCTGAATATCACACTCGGCAGACTGCAGTAACACAGAGGAGGCTATCACATAAAAGCTGAAGTTGGGACCCTAGAGAGATGGCTCAGTGGTTAAGAGCACTTAACTGTTCTTCCAGAGGTTCGTTTTTAATTCTGAGCAACTGCACGATAGCTCACAACCATCTGTAATGGGATCAGATTCCTTCTTCTGGTGTGCATGAAGACATAGGTCATAAAATACATGGATAAATAAATCAAAAAAGAAAAAAAGGAAATGCTGAAGTTGGCTTTAGGGCTCAGACTAGGAAGTTGAGGCCCATGGAAGTATTACTATCGTTGGAAAAATTTGTATTTGACCAACTAACTGGCCAAGAATCTATGAAAAATGGTGCTAAAAGAATCTCTATAAAGGGAGTCAAGAATTTGCATGGCCAACAATTCTCAAGTAAGTCTTATGCTGCTGGTCTGCGTACCACATTTTGGTAAATTGTTATGAACATCACAAATTGAAAGCTGCCCAATTAAAGAATAATGGATGGAAACAACCAACTCTAAGAATTCTCTGTCTCTTGTCTTGCAAAAGAAGTCTAGAAACACCATTTTGGAAACTTACCTCTACTCGAGAAGGTTGGACCAGAAAAGGGAGCTGGGGCACTGCCCTCATACAAGGCCAGTTGTTCATTTTGAGTGTGTGCAGTTCTCATTTGAGAGAGCCCTCCCTAAACCTAATAGCCAATAATTTTCTGGGTTTCACAGGATTTCTGTCCCCCATCCCTATGCTGGTGCTAGCATCTTATCTTGGTGTGTGTATAAGAAGCAACACAAATAGTTCTTGTGACCTTGTCAGCATATTGTGGGCTTACTCTCCTTGATTTTTGGATTGTGACAATCATTCTTTGGGAACTCATATCCAAAATTATCTCTTCTATGAGGTTTCAAAAACGGTAGATCATGTCTCTGGAGTCTCATTGTGAGCCTTATGTCTTGGAAGATGTACCCAACAGTTTAGCTGCCTCCCTGTTTGATCATGTGCTCCAGGGGCATTGACATTCTGCAAGCAGGATGCATCCTTTTATTTACAGTGTCTAGAGCAGTACCTAACCCTTGAAAATTACATATGGTTCTGGAGCTGGAGAGATGACCCGGAGGTTAAGAGCACTGGCTGCTTTTCCAGAGGATCTGAGTTTGATTTCCAGCACCCACATGGTGACTCACAACCATCTATAATTTCTGTCTTAGGGTATCTGATCCCCTCTTATGACTTCTGTGGCCACTAACATGCATGTGGTACACAGACATTTATTGCAAAATCACTCATAACATTTTTAAAAAATTATATATGGTTAGTGAGCCAGCTAATGTTCCCTTAGCCCTGGCACAGCACTTTCCATATATTTAAAATTGAGCTGCATTCAAGAAAGATTATCAAGACCTACAATGCCATAGAAAGAAGAACAGGTATCTAATAGGACTATAATGGGAGTAGCTAGAAGAAACTCTGTAGTTTATAGAAACTGAGGTCACAGTATTGATTCTCCTAGCATAGGACAGAGACCCACTTTCCTCTTAGATCTTTCACAGCCGTAGCATATGAACAAAAAAAAAATGCTTCTTCAAGATATCTTTTACAATGAAGAGCTTATTGCAACCTCTCTCTTTGGTACTTGTAATTCACAGTGAGCAATATACGGGAGTTTGAGGCAACTGGGGAATGAAGCTTGTCTGCAGCAGGCAAACCACCCGAGCCTCGTTGATATGCCTCAGGCCTCAAACTATTTAAGCTGGCTGGGGAAGAAGCCACTTGGGCAAAGAGCATCTTGATTAAAAATCTAAACGGTTTCGAGGTGAGACTTGTGTGTGTCAGGACCATCTGCTAGTGGAATTCAAAAACTGTAGGTGCTAATTTGTTAAAGATAAAGCAGACTGCTGGTGAGAACGAAGAACTATAAACAGCCTCTGATGGCTGGGGAAGGATGTTGAGCCGGATGGAAATGGGACATAGTGTCACCCTAAGGATTTTTGTGACAAAAGCTATGGAGCCGCTCTTGCTTTCATGTCCCATACATGGAGTTCCAGGATGCAAACTTTTTCAAAACACTTTGTTTAGAATTTCATATTGAGTTAAATGTCAATTTCTTCCTTCAGCATTACCCTGTGAATGTAATGTGGTTCAAGATAGGAGTCCGTTAACATAAATGGCAATGATTTATTTGAATCTATGTTATCAAGAGAGGTATATTTTTAATTTCCCCCCTCAAACATTACCCCCTTTCTGTTCCCACTACAGCTCTCACCATTCTTTACCTCATTTGCAGGAGCCTCTGAACTGAATTTCTGACCT
>NW_004949099.1:20813323-20854858 GCF_000317375.1 Microtus ochrogaster | reverse complement strand
TCCTCCCCACCACCGCCTCCCATATCCCTCCCCCTCCCCCAATCAAGTCACCCTCCCTCATCAGCCCAAAGAGCAGTGAGGGTTCCCTGTCCAAGGACCTCCCACCTCCTAAAGGATGCTTCACTAAATCAAAGTTCGGCATATCAAGTAGTCCACTGTTACCTGGCATCTCTGTAGTGCTCCAGAAAACCTGTGTGAAATCCAACCTCTATTCTGGTCTGTAAGCATCAAGCTGTGTTTCCCATCTCATGACTGCTTAAGTTTTCTCCAGTGGAAAAAGCCTTCTGATTTTCCCCCCTTCTTGTCAATGCTGCATCTTCTAAGATTTAGCATTTTGCTACATTGAAGACTTTAATTTCTTGCCTGATTGGCATGTCCCAGATGCCTTCTGTGTAATTCTTACAGCATTCAACTGCTTGTTTCTTATTTATTGTGTAAACACTGTGAGGCCAAGAACAACTCCTTATGTGCCACTATTCCCACAGGCCCTCAGTAGAAACTGAGTGGTTGCTGAGCTGAGCAGGACTAAGGAGACAGAAACATTCAACAGATATTTAGAACTCTACTGCAGACTCATATATTGAAGACTGTGTGATTATGCCAAAAATGAAGCAACCATCAAATAAGGTAGTAAGAATTCACAGTTGACATCACTCACTTAATCTGAAGACAGCCGGCTGCTGGCATCCCTGCATGTGGGCACTCAGAGTACCCAAGTTCTCACACTGTGAGGAGCTCCTGTGCACTGGGCAATTCCCCCAGCTTTGTCTTTGGTAATTAGCACATGTATCAGGAACACAGAGTAGCCTGGGTGTGTTAAGTTGAAATTCTAATGTGCTTTGAGTTTTCAACTTGAAAATGTGTTCTTAAGTTTATTTCTTTTTCTCAAATTAAAAGCAGAGATTGATCCCTAACAAGTGATAAAAATGCAATAATACTTAAACCTGGCAGGAGGAGGAGGAAGAGGAGGAGGAGGAGAGAGTGAAGAAAGCAGCAAAGCAACCAAACAGAGCTGTAGCTTAACAGCAACTAACTTGCTTCATCCCCTCTTTCAGCACTCTATGACCTGTTGCTGCTTCACTTCTGACATAATACAACGTGTACATGCATAAGGCCGTGTCCTCTTATTTTCTTTTGGAAAATGGACCAGTGGGCTAGATTTCACGGGGAGGGGGGCTGTAATATTTTTCTTTTACAAAGCTTAATGAACTCCAAATATGTTACCGCATGGGCGTGGTTCCTCTCCAGCATGTTTGAAAGACAACCAATTTCAGAAAATGTTTAATCCAATAAAAACCATTTTATTCTGAGTTATGTTGACAAAAAACTTGATTGTTCCCCTGAACTTACCTGTGCTACTAATTGGTTTCACAGGAAAACAGAGATGCAGGATTTTTGTTCCTATAAGCAATGTCTACATTTTTATGCCATAGTTCAAATATGTGTGTTCTTTGGTCTTCTCCACTAAACTCTGAGGAGGGAAGTCTCAGTCCTTTTATCTCCATTTCTTCACTGCCAGCACAACACCCGGCTCTTACCTGTTGACTGCTCACTAATAAGAACAGCTGTACTCAATAAAATCCATAGTTACTTGTTTTCAGTTACTTTGTTCTAAAGATTAATAAACACCCCCCTCCCAACTAGCTGTATGGCTCATATTCTTGGGAAGAAGATTATTTGTATATCTCTTTAAAATATTTCTGGAATTTTCTCCACTCTCTTCTTACCTCCTTTTCAAATAATTTGGCGTTGGAAAGATCTTTTTGTCTTAATATTTTGTTTTGGTTTCAACTGTAAGAGGACCTTATACACCAATTCTGGCTCTCACAATGCAAGGCACTCACACATGTAATGCTTGCATGCATATATGCAAGCAAGTAGTCATGCACTATCCAAGGGAGAGAAGAGAGAGGCCAATGAAACAGTGTTCCAAATAGCAAGCCTCAGGCTTCCACCACAGAGTCATTCATTTCAGACATTGGAAAGCCCCTGGAAATTTGTAATAAAAATTAGTGACTTCATGGGGGTCGTTGCATCTTCTTCCCTGCAAGACTTAGTACATACACGGGGGCATCAATCAAATTTGTATTTCAAATAAATATTGCATGTAACACACTTAGTCTTCATTCGTTTTTTCTAAATCCAAGTTTGACCAGACCTCTTTGATTTTACTTTGTGCCCTGATCAGTACTACTCTGATAGCTTAAGTGTGAAGGGCTCTTATTACAAATCCAATTGAAAAACACAATTTGCAATAGAAGAAAGAGAAGCAGCCCTGCTTGGCCTCTTTGGAGTTAAAAAAAAAATTTACCATACGAAATCTGCAGGAATTTTGAGTATTTGGGAACTTATCCCAACTCTGGTCAATTTCAACATTAACACACCACCATATAACCTCATAAAGGCTCACTATTTAATACCTTATATTCCTGTTGCTACTAATATATCATCTATCTATCTATCTATCTATCTATCTATCTATCTATCTATTATCTATCTATCTATCATCTATCTATCTATCTATCTATCTATCTATCTATCTATCTATTATCTATCTATCTATCTATCTATCATCTATCTATAAATCTATAATCTATATACCATCTATCATCTATCTATCGCCTATTTATTGTCTATTTATTACCTTTCCTTCTTGTTATTAGGTCACTAATCTATCACTTGTCTGCCTGTCTGCCTGTCTTCCTTTCTGTCTATCATTTCTCTCTCACCTGTCTGTCCATCTCTCAGTTATTTATGTGTCTTTCTTCTATGCAAGGCTATAGAAATCTAGTGTTTGGAAGGGGCCCTAGACCTATGCCAGAAACATCTGAATTCCTGGTCTTGGTTCTGATTCACATGGTACATTTTTAAACCTCTCAGCCTCACTTCTCATGTGCAAAAATATGGAATGATAAGTAGTAGCCCAAACAATCACCAGGATGATCTGCAGGGAGACGACTACACACCACTAGCATGGCTGACTGTTATTTACACCACACACATCCCTCTGGTCACAACATACTCTTTCAGGTTCCTGGGCTTTTCCTCGCATATTCCTTCTGTGCCTACATTATTGCCTGGTGTGCAGAGAGTAGTTAACAGTCCTCTGCTGAATATAACTTGCCCAACTTCATGGACCTTATTTTCTCTATCTTTTTTGAATAGTGGTGTTCTTTTGTACCTGGCTTTGTTCAGAACAACTCATTTCAAATCCTCACCTCAGATACTGTTTCCTCTCAACTCAGTACCTCCCTCTTGTTTGACTCAGTGTCCTGTACTGTCCTCTAACTGAACTTAGGGGGTCTAGATTCTGGCGTAGCTTATTGTCTTTCTTAATAAATTCCTATGACTAGGTATATTATTTTAATATGAAGCCTTTCCCAGTGTGCCTCATGTGTTGAATGCCTGGTTCCTAACTGGCGGCACTATTTTTGGAGGTGGCAAATTTAGTTGAACGGAGTGGGTCACTGGGGGAGGGGGTATGCCTCTAAAGGTTCTATGTGGTACCCAGTCTCTCCTTCTCTTTGTTCCCTGTCCATGATGAGGAAGGCAGCACATATTTCCACCTCCTTCATGAGCTAAAATAAATATTTCCTCCCTTCAATTTGTCTGAGGCAGTTTAGTCACAGTTGCATAAAGTGAGTTTAAACCACTAGGGAGTGAAACGTACTGAATCGAGAGTTCAGTTCTAACCCTGACTTTTTAATGGCCTATGTCACCATGAGCTCCTGGTCGGCCTATGTGCATCCATTTCATTAATGAAAATGGTAGAAACTTGTAGCATGAAGAATATACTGAGAGTCATAACAATTAAGTATTGGCTGGGTGTGGCGGTATAGGCCTTTAATCCCAACACCTGAGAGGCAGAGACAGATGGATGGATCTCTGTGAGTCCAAGGTCAACCTGTTCTATGTAGTGAGTACCAAAACAACCAGAGTTAAGTAGAGACACCTACTCAAACAACAAACAACAAGTATTAAATATCATGTGAAGTTTTTCACTAAAATCCCAAGCCATATTTACATTCACACACAATTTGTGTTATTCCTAAACGTGGAAAGAATGTATAAAGCAAATCCAGTTGACAGACACAAGGGCTGTCTTGTTTAATCACATCCATATTAAATACCTCAGCCTTACAGTTTCTAGACTTTCAGATCTATCATGTGGTTGACTTTTTTTTTTAAAGGCTTTTGTCTGTGTGACCAGTTTTATTATAGCTCTGTTACTCTCTATCTGACCATAACCATGAGGATAAAGAACAGAGGCCAATTTTGTTTAAACTGTGAACTCTGCTGAGTATTGCACATTTACACTTGAATTGTGGCATTTGGACATTTAATCTGCTTGGTCCATTTAGCACAAGGGTCAAAGGGGGTCTGCTCACACACCGGGCAGCCTGCCTTGCACAGACTGATCATAATGTGACAGAGGCTTGGAAGCCACATGGAATAGCAGCAGATAATGCCCCTCTGTTGACAAATGAAATGATTTCAATCCCAGCTGCAGAGGGATGGCTGTCAGAAACAGGTACTGATCATGTGCCCTGGGCAGCGATGGGGGAGGACAGTTCAGAACACTGTGGAGAAACTGAAAGTGATTTTGTGGAAAAATTGGGCATCTGAATGAGGAACCTACTGCCTACCTTATTTTCTATAAACATTGATATCGATATTTAGTTTATATTCTTTTTATTGCAGTAAGATGATTAGATCTTACAGATTTTGACATGCTCCTGGACAAATGCAATAGTTAATTGTTGTGGGAGGTCCTTTGGCTCCTCCAGCCAATAGCGGCTGAGATACCAGCCCATTGGGACGCGGTCTCTGTCTTTAAAAAAAGTGGCCACTTCCCTCCTCGCTCTCTCTTACTTCCTCCTCCTTTCCTGATTGCGCAGAGGGCTGTTGTCTGGGACGGTGATCTGTAAGTTTTTTCCCCTTTAAATAAATAACCATTCTATTAATCATAATTCCAAACTGGTGTGGGATTTTTTGTGACTTAGCCTTCACCTTCATCTGGCAATGATGGAGGAAGGTCATTGGTTAATTAATAAAGAAACTGCTTGGCCAAATAGGTTAGAACATAGGTGGGTGGAGTAAACAGAACAGAATGCTGGGATGAAGAAAAAGTGAGCTCAGATGCCATGCTCCCCTCTCCCAGGCAAACGTGATGAAGCAAGCCGCCAGGTCAGACATGCTGAATCTTTCCTGGTAAGCGCACCTAGCGGTGCTACACAGATTATTAGAAATGGGCTAAATTAATATGTGAGAATTAGCCTAGAAGAGGCTAGATATAATGGGCCAGGCAGTGTTTAAAAGAATACAGTTTGTGTGTTGTTATTTCGGGGCATAAGCTAGCCAGGTGACCAGGAGCCATGCGGCAGGAATACAGTTGGCAGCTCCTTCTACAGTTAATTTATAAAATAATCACCAATGTTTGGAGAGTTGTGCATCTAGAACATCCTACAGATTGCCCAAAGTAAGAAGGGCATTTGTCAGAACAGACTTTGAGAATCCACAGACATATCATTAGTTTTTGGCTTAGGCTGCCCTTGTGAGGCCCTAGGGGCAGGCATTGTGTGATAGAATTATGTTTGTATATCCCCAGTTTGACTAGAAATACTTAATTTTAAGAGCCGTATTTCAAGTAAGTCAATATGGTTGACCGCATTCTCAGTGAGAACCCAGTACTCATTTTAAAAACAGGAAAATACAGTCAAGTTTTGAAGGCAAATGTGAAATGAAGGCAGGAGGGTGACAGTCTAGTACAATAAAAAAATCACCTGCTAGTTAATATTGCATAAATCCCATGACATTTAATGTAGTTAATTATGGGCTTCTTTTATAGGCAATGTTCCTTGAGTATATTGGTAGCAAGGCAGGGAAGGTAAAAAAGTTTGGAAAAGGTTAACCAGGATTTTAATAGTCTACTAAATGTAAAAATAGCCACAATCATTTTGTTTTAAAATAAAAGCTCATGGTAACACCTACGTTTTTGGCTGGAAGAATTCAGTTCTTACCTGAGAATCAAAGTTTATTGCCTACTCTTTCAGCCGCACGGAAAGGTACTGCTTTGTACAGAGGGCTTGTTAGTGCAGTAAAAACCAGTTAATCTGATGGGATCCTGTCAGGGCAGAATATCTTTTTTTTTTTTTTTGTCATATAGTAAAATCATAGGTGAGTGACATTCAAAAGAACATGATAAGATTAAAAAAAACCAAATATTCATAGTGTTCTTCCCTTGGGAATAGCCCTCAAAGAGGGGCAGACCCCACCTGATTGTAAGGCTGGGGCTCATTTCCCTTGGTTGGCTAGACACAGAAAGCCTGCTGTTTAGAGCCTCCCAGTACCTATTCTTTCATTTTCTAGTGGCATCATTCCACTCATGGGTTAGTTAGTACACTGTGCCTGTGAGTGAAGGCTTGGTGTGAGCAGGATGATCAGCGTGTGTGATCCACACTGATCAGACACTCCCTGAATAAGTGAAGAGCACACTGAGCAGAAGGACATCAAACCCAGAAACACAATCGATTTATCCTTTAAACCATACACCAAAACGACCTGGCAAGGTTTCTATACTCCTGAGAATAGCCTGGTGCTTCCACTCATCAAGGTTTGGGCCTCTGGTATTTCCTGGACTCCTGTGATAACCCTGTGAGATGTTAACTAGTTCCTTTCTGTTTGGTTCAGGTAGGACACTTGTTTTTGTTGCTTTCACACAGTGGCCCCTACCCACAATAACCACGGAAACCCTAACAAATCGGACAAGTTTTGGTGAAGGTGGCCCTTGCCAAACTCTTCAGTCCAGTTGGTTTCAGCTAACCTAGGGCATTAATGTCTGATGATAAAGCTGAGAGATGAAAAGAGTTCATCAAAGCATAAGACTAGAAGCCGCTGGCACTTTCCAGAGCATCACCAAAATAGTGACACAGTCCTTCCTGCTTGGTTTGCTATATAGCACACAGGCCGACAACTGATGCAAAATGCTACTTCAAAGACCCCTTCAATCAATTCATCAATGAGTATTTATTGCAAGGCACTGTGCTAGGCACTATGGAGAGTACATGGAAGAAAAGACCAATGTCCCTGCTCTCAAGGAGCTTACAATCTAGTTGGGAAGTCAAGGCATACATACAAGGAAAAGTCAGTAACAATACAGGAGTTAGGTTCAAATGCAAGGTAACAGTACAAGAGATTTCCAAAAGTAGTACCCTATGAAATACCAAGTGAAGGGCTGCAGCAAATTCACAGGAAGGACATCACAAGGACAGGCATGTGGGAAGGTCTCACAGATGAGCTGGAGTGTTGGAAGTGCACCAGGGCATGGTGGGAGAGTGTGAGGAACATTTCATGGAGGAACAGCCATGAGACCAAAAGGCACAGAGGTGAGACCCAAAGCAAGCAGTGTTAAGGGACCAAGTAGGGCTTGGTGTGACTGGTTATACGGGTAAGGGATTTAGACTAAGAAGGGCCTGACGTGCTTAACTTTATATAGAGATCTTAAGATTTTGGGCAGGGAAACAACAGATACTCTTAGATCAAATATACAAAATCTTGGCTAGCCAAGGAAAAAATATTCTAGTCTCAGTTTCAAGACTTACTTGGTTTTGATTCTCTTTGCTTCCAAGGAGGATTTGAAATGCTGTCTTCAGGGTTGTCAAGTCACCTTTGGAATTGGGTCACCTAGCTTTGGGTCAGAGCTAGATACTTTTGAGTGCCCCTATGGTCCCAAGCTGTGACTAGCTCAAGGGTAAGCTAACAAATTCCCTGACAGGCAGGCAGGAATAATGCTCCCAGAAGGCAGATATCTTTACAAATGACAGAATATTTATTAACAATACCTTTAAAAAAGATTACATATGCTAGATCACGGGTAGATATCATTTACACTGGGGTTGGGTACTACCTGGGGGTATCAGGTTGTTTCATTCATTTTATTATTATGTTGATTTTTTTGCATGTGACTTTTAAATCATGTTTTAACATAGAAGTAAAGCATATCAATCTAAGAAATGCAAACAGATGAAATACTGACAATATTTTCCTATTACCATCCCAATTTTCACACCAATGGAAACCTCACAATGACTTTATTGGATGAATATAATTCAAAGGTTGAAAATCTATGTTATGTGTAAGCAAAGTGACAAATTACAGGCAATCATGAGCTCTCCAAGAAAGAAGAAAAAGGTAGCTGTGTGTTTGAATGTGAAAAGCTTTATAGAAAATCTCATTGCCTTCTGTATTCCACCCTTGTCAGTTTAGAAAACATCCCCATCGTAACAAAGAGTTCTTCTCATAAGAATAAGGTTTTGTCGATATTGCCATCTTTCATTGTATGATTTTAAGATTTATGTAAAGCGTATAAAGCAACCAGACTAGCTACTGCAAAACAGGAGCGACATCAAGATACAATACATCTGTACTAATGATAGTGTATAGATTCATATGTAAAATTCTTTGCAGCAGCTATTTGCAGAAATAGGAAATTTTTTCAAATTACATGTTATTGTCATTCAAAAGAAGGGTTCTATCATTACAGTTACACATGTTATCTATAAGAAAATTTGAAATTATAAATTCATTGACAGATTTACTTATTAAAAAATTTACATTCAAAACATATGTCTAAAGAGAAAAATTACCTTTTATGCCATGAAAGACTTGTTTGATTATAGTAACTTTTTGTCTATGTTACTACAAGATATGCAACTTTAAATTCAATGTCTAAGATAATGCTACTACAAAGACGATGCTCAAATAAAACCTTACCAGACAATGCTAAATTCAGGGATGGAAGGATTGCACAAGGTGCCTCTTGGGCTGGGAAGTTTAGCTTTCGAGAGTTGCAGTTCCTGAAACCACCTCAATTCGTGTTGAACAACAAAATTTACAACAGGGTGGGAAAACATATCACATCTGTCAAAGGGACTCAATTCAACACATTAACCATTCAAGGGGTAATTTATATACAGCAGCCTTGAGTTTCAGACCCGCTCTCCAGCTGTTTTGCCACCAGATCCTTGTAAAACTGTACAAGTAATTTGTAATTCATTTACTGAGATGAGTGCCAAACTCTGTCCTTAAAGGAAATCTTTTCAAATCATAATTGTGTGGTTGTGTTGCCCAGAGCATTTTACAGCAGAGGAAAAACCAATATCTACATTATATGTTAACTTTAAAAAATTCTATAAAACACTAAATATATAATAAAAAATATGCATATAAGGACATATGTAAACTGCTTTGGTAACATCGTATTACAGATGTCTTCAGTGCATTGCAGAGTCTCCAAAGAAACTTCAGACAAAGCTAGATTTGCTTTGAGGAAGTACTGTATAACGCCATTCCTAACGAAGCAAAGAACATTTTTTTTTCCAGTAATAAGATGTACTTGAACAACAATATTACTTAGTACTGGGTGTCTTCAAAACAACTAGCTAAATGTTGCTTATATTATAAATAGCAAGTCCTTTAGATAACTTTTGTCATAAACTAGACCTCGCTGTGAGAGAGATCATTATTGTACTGATGGCTGACAATGTACACGCATTGGAGGTAGAAGCCCCAGATCCTCTTGCATAGGAATCTGCAAAGAGAGAACAAATTCATTTAAAAGGGTCTCATCCTGTATACAAAGGAAAGAGATGCTACAGGGCTTCACCGAAACAGTATGCCTGGCTGGGTTCTTTAGAACCATACTGTATGTTCGTCCATCATCTAGCTGTTTATTTTATTGTTATCATGAGTATATATATATATATATATATATATATATATATATATATATATATATCACTTGTATGATCTGGTTTGTGTGCATACACATAAGTATGCATATGGAGGTGAGGGAACACTGTCAACTTTTTAGAAGGATGCCATTCACTTTGCTTTCTCAATGCCAGGTCTCTAAATGGACTGGAACTCACTAAGAGATGGATCTTCCTATCTCTACATCCCCGGTGCTAGCTTTGCAAGGGTCTATGGCTATATCTAGCTTGCTTTTTAAACGCAGGATAGAGTTCATATTCAAATCCTCCATCTTGTGAGGCAAGCATTTTACTGACTGAGCTTTTTTTCCAGCCCTGCCTAAATGATTCCCTATCAATGATCCATTGACATCAGTTCATGATGATCTATCTGTGGGCTGGGAGCAGGCTAGGGAATAGTCTGCAGACTCTTCTACAATTTTTTTTATATAAACTGATGGTATCCATACTTCAATATTACTAGCAATATGTTTGATACAGGTCAATATGCCCCTGAGGGAACAGCATGAAACTGATACTCCCTTTTGATCCTCACCTTTGTGCTTCACAGACAATGTGACACTCAGCTTTTCAGCCCCCTCTGTGGACCAGATATTGTCAGTGTTTCATTTGTCAGTTGAAAAGACTGGGATCCCAGGAGATGAGGTAACTAACTTGTCTAAGATTGCTAGCTAAGTGAATGGCTGGATTGGGAGTCGAAACCACATTTGTCTAAATACATTTCTTTTGCTCAGACAAAATAATCATATTTTAGACAAACTTTTTCATATGGGTTGTACATTTTTTTCATAATAAAAGCTTTTCTCTTGTCAGTCTGGGTTTCTTTAAGGTAGTCTGATCTCCCCAATTGACGGAAATGAAGTCCATTAAGGGAAGACATTCTCTGCTAACACTCAAACCTTCACTATTCACACACTATATATGTTCCTGTCGTGAACAGGATCAAAGAGCACCAGTGAGCAAAAGGAAGATCTTTGCTATGATAAGAAGTTTGCGGTAAGATTGAAGCAGCGTGAGGTAAATCACAGTTGTGTGTTGTTGTAGCCAGGAAATTACTTTTGTAGCTCACTGTATGGCTGGCTCCCTTTCAGGGGACATTAGAGCCCTTGTTTGACAATAGCTAGTTCATCTATATAGCTAGTTCCAGGTCAGCCAAGGCTACTTGTGTGAGTGTGTGTGTGCGTGTGTGCGTGTGTGTGTGTGTGTGTGTGTGTGTGTGTGTGTGTGTGTGGTAGTATGAACTCCATCTCTGGGGCATTGCTTTTGACCTCAGTTTCCCATTGTACCCCATTTATGAAAAAGACAAGTACTTTTTGAATCCTTCCTAAATGAAAGGCAATTCAGAGAATGGGTGAAGTGACCCAGGAGCTCTTTACTATTCTGAACTGAGAAATTTTACAGAAGCCATTAAAATTGTTTCATGACTACTTTGCTATCTATAAGACATAATACCTTCTCATCCTCTGAAAAATAGAATGGTGGACACCTGGCAGAGACTTACTCCAGCACTAAAATTAGGGTCTCAGTGTTGAGGACATCATCCATGGTTTAAAATGTCTTCTGTCCAGTGATAGTTTGGAAGTTTAATTCCAGCCTGCATTGATCCTCTAATATTCAGGCCTCAATTCCAAAGGCCAGAAAAATTATGTACCTAGATATCTAATGGCAACTTGGATGCCTATCTAATCTTTTCCTTTTCAATATAAAACACTCCATAAACAAAGGGACCAGATAAAGTAAAGAATATGATTCAGGTAGTTATGGTTACTCTAATCCTGGCACTTAAGAAGTAGAAACAGAAGGATTTCTACAAGTTGGAGAACAGCTTCCTCTACATACCTAGCCCCAGGCCAATCAGAGCTACTTTTTAATACCCTGCCTGCCAAAACAAAGACAAAACCAGTACCGTCCATTGGCAGCAAATATTTTCAGATGCTGTATAACTAGAACCACTCTTTCTAGATGTTTTTAAAATCACACTAAATAGTGCAGAAATTTTCATTAAACTGCCATTTCACCACTCAACAGCTGCTGCCAATCATTATTCTGATTTTTTTTACTCTGAATTTTGGCTTTTATTAAAATAAATAAAATTATACATCAAAATTAGTATGCTGTTGTGATATTTACAAACATAATTTAAAAACTGAACAGAATGCATTTCCTCAAAAAGGCTACTTTCACATACTATTTAACAACATTTTAAATGGAGACAATTAACTATATATAGCCATATGTGTTTTGCATGTAGATTACATATACTCAATCAAAATGTATCATGTTAACTTAAAAACATTTCCAACTCAAGACTCAATTACACAAGTTCACTGGGGATAAAATACCACAGCCTTATGAAGAACATTTTGGCTGGAGATAGAGTTGTACATATTTAATCCCCTTCATCCCAGCATTAGGGAGGCAGAGTCACAAGAATCTCAGTGAGTTCAAGGCCAGCCTGTTTTTCATAGCAAGTTCCAGACCAGTCATGCTATGTAGTAAGACCCTGTCTAAAAGAGCAATAATGACACCATCAAACCTTTTTGCCTATTCTTCTTAACTGCATTGTTCATTAGCTTTGGGAGCCATCATGTGCAGACTATGTAAGCTAATGAATCAATATTAAACAGCCCTCTATGACTTATGTGGGACAGTTTTCATATACTATGTTGGTTGGTCACTGACTAAATCCATGAAAACTGGGCAAAGATTTTTTTCTTTTTCTTTCTTTTTTTTTTTTTGTATGACGTTTCTTGCAAACAGAAAACATTAGTGATGGAGGAAAGAGGCTACTGTCATTTATCTTAATTATGACTCATTCTTTTCAATTTCTTGAAGTCTTGGGTCATCTGGGAGAGTGCCACAACAGGCAGGGGGAAAGGGTGAGAAGAGCGTTCTTACTTGATATCTTTGGGATTCGGATTTGCTCACTGCTGCTGCCGTCCCCTCCATCGCTGAATGGCTTGATCTCTATGATGTAATCTTCATCAAATGGTAAAGAAAGCTCCACGGACGTTTTGTTTGTTTCAATGACGGATGTGCTGCTTTGCCTGTTCCATCTGTACAAGACCTGCAGATGTAGAAAGAATGGGTATCATCTGCTGTTTTAACTGATGCCCAAGGTGTGGCGTCTGCTCTTTTCTATCTCTGGATACCAGCTAAATGCAAGGTGATGGAAGGGACCTGTCAGCCTGCTCATACAGAGAAAGTTCATTTGTGGTGAGGGTCATGTCTGTTGCTGTAACGTCATGGAGAAAAGTGTTGAGAGGATACTTCAAGTGGGAAATGAGAGCAGCATGAATGGCGATTCTTTCAGTTTGGTAAACTAACATACATTGAAACACAGAAGTCCGAATAAGGATGCAGAATTAGTGATATATCAGGAGCCTTAGTATCAGAATAGATTTGGCTTTGTGTGGCCATGGGTCAATAACTTTACTTCACTCTTCTGTTCCTTCCACTGTAAAATGGGGAAAATAAAACCCACTTTTTGAAATTTCATAAAGACTGAATGCAATGAGGACTGGGTTCAAAGGACACATTAAGTATGGCCCAGTGAGTACATAGAAAACACAAATTAGACTTGTTTATTTTTCTTCTTCTTTTTCTTTGTTGGGAGAAAGAAAGTGTTGCAGGAGGGGGGGGTGGACCTGGGAGGCCTGGGAAGCGAGTTGGGATGCATAATGGGAAATTCCCAAATTATCAATAAAATACTATGTTGGAAAAAATAAAGTATATCTATGCAGGCTTAAATGAAACAAGATGAGTGCACACAGCAGGCGCTCCAAGCACAAGAGATGCCCAGAAGGTTGTTATTATCGAGAAATTTCTTGAAAGATGACATTTCTACACACATAGATGGTTTCTGAACGGTAAAGGCAGTGAGCCCTCCATTTTCCCTCCCACTGGGACCCTTTGTAGGGATGGCACAGAAGAGGCAATCAGTGACAATCTGGAAGCACCGTGGGTCTGAACAGTTTCACTCATGCACCTTTGTTTTCCTTCCTGGGCTTCTTTGATGCTGAGTTTGGGCTGTAATTTATCCGATGAGGTGGCTGACTAGCTTTACTGAAAACACACTTGACTGGGTCTCTGATGGACCTCAACCCAGTAGGGAACAAAATACAAAGGAATAAAAAAATGTGTGCCTGTCATTGTGTGCCCAGCAACAACCATGAGGACAGCTACCCTGTAGCTTCTGACTCTTCTAGGTGGTTTGTCTTTGTCACCACAATTCCACAATGCAGATATTATACCTTTTCACAGATGAGGACACTGAGACCTGGGGTCCTCTTACACTGTGGAGAAGAAGTGATGGGAACCTGATTCCCAAGCCTGCAGTCAGAAAGCAAACTAATTTACCTTCTCCAGCTTCCCACAGGATAGAAAAGATGGAGCTGGAGGACACCAGTGGTCCTAGGCCTTGGATATTCTGGGACACTTATTGATGCTCTAAATCTGTTCTTCTCAGCAGAAGTGGGAGTGTGGGAAGCAATTTTGCTCTGCCTCATAGTCACCAGGCAAGATACTTAAAGTGTCATTTGCTCAGCCCATCCCTGGAGTTTCTAGTGGCTGAGAACCAAATGTTTGCCTCTCTAGTAAGTTCTCTACCTATACCAATGCTGTTAGACCAAGGATCCCAGTCTGAGAACCATCGGACTTTAAGGTTTTCTTTAAGATCCCTATAAATATTGATCTACTGAGATCAGAGATGAATGGTTAGTCTTCTATTACAAGACAGAATCAAACATAAGTAAAATTCACAAGATTTCCTTAACATAGTTTAGATCCCATTTGTTCTTTGGCATTTTATCACCTTAATTTATAGCCCTTTAATACAAGGTGGAAAACACAATTTCCTTAGGGTGGAAAGATTCACAAGCCCTTCTGTTTCCTCGTTCTGAAGCATCAGCTGTACCAGGCTTGGCATCTCTTTGCTAATGACCAAGCGCCAATAAATCCTCAGCCACTGCTTCTCATCTCAGCCCTTCAGGAGAATGGGCTGGTTGATGGGATGCAAGGTCACATCTGGCTCAGAGGAACAAATTGCTTCTGTGATTTACTTCTGGTTCTTGCAAGAGCTCGGAGAATCCAACCAGTTTCAAGTATAAATCCAAAAGAAACATTTCCAAGAAAAAGCAGCCTATTTTTTTCTTTTTCTTTTTTTTCTTTTTTCTAAATCAACCCCGCTTATCAATCTTGTAATAGTGGAGACTGTAATGTCACCTAAATAAAGGCAAGCAGGAGGTTTACTGGATTATTTACACCAAACCCTTGGTGCAGCTGACTGACACAAAGGCTGTGCTTATATCTGATATAATACAGGAGGGCAGCAAGAGAGGATTCTTGGGAATAATGATAACAACAGCAAACAGTGACTGCTTTCATTTCTCTAATGTCTGAACACTTCTCTTCTAAAGGTTTACATAGATCATCTCCCTAGATATGCCTAATTACTACCTCAAAGATGGCAACCTAAGACCTGGAGATAGTAGACTATTGCCTGTAGGCCCATGACAAGTAAGTGATTGACCCCATGTTGAAACCTAAGAAGTCAAACTCCAGAGCCTGATTATTCATAACAATTTAGCTCCCACCTCTAGGTCAATTTGCTTTCCCTTCTGTGTCTCCGTCTTCATATGTGAAAAATAAGGGGATAAGACAATGAACTTAAAAGGGGGTAGGGAGGGAAACCAATGGCCCAGCAGGTAAAGGAGCCTGCCACGAAGCCTGATGACCTTGATCAGATCTCCAGATTCACAGGGTGAAAGAAGAAAACTAACTACCGAAAGATGTCCTCTACCTGCACATACCTTCTGTATAACATGGAGGTACAAACACATGTGGACACATAGATACACATGCAAATACACACATAAGTAAATAAAATGTAAAAAATAAAGTCAGAGAGCATGCAGCCTGAGGATCTTATGCTGCTGGAATTTATTATTTGTTTGGTCACATTAGTGTTTGTTTTTTTTTTGTTTTTTTGTTTTTTGTTTTTTTGTTTTGGATTTTCGAGATAGGGTTTCTCTGTGGCTTTGGAGCCTGTCCTGGAACTAGATCTTGTAAACCAGGCTGGTCTCGAACTCACAGAGATCCGCCTTCCTCTGCCTCCCGAGTGCTGGGATTAAAGGCGTGCGCCACCACCGCCCGGCTAGTGTTTGTTTTTTTTAATGCCAACCTTAATGAACTAAGAAATTATGCATGAAGGTTTACAGTTACTATTGAAAGATATGGCCATCATGTCCGCTATGGTTTGGATGTTTATCTGCTCTAGAGTTCCTGCTAAAAGTTAATTGCTACTGTAACAATTTAAAAATGTGGAACATGGTGGCTTAAGCTTACAATCCTATTACTAAGGACACTGAGGCAGGAGGATTACTGTGGATTTAGGCCAGCTTAGCTACATAGTGAATTCCAGATCATCTATGGCTACAGAGTTGGACTCTGTCTCAAAAATAAAAAAAAAAGGAACATTTAAGAAGGGATTTGACTCAGATGTGTCTGAGCTATGAGAGTTCCAGCCTCATGGTGGGACTGGTGCTGTTGTAGGAATCCTTTTAGTGTGTCTCAGTGTCTTGCCTTCTGTTGCATAATTGCAGAGAAAGAAGACTATCCTTGTGAGCCAACACTTCAGTGTTGAAATTCTCAGCCTCCACAAGTAGTTTTCCGTTTATCATAAACTAGGAAGGGCTCAGTTATTCTCTTACAGTAGCACACACACAGACACAGATGCTGGTCTATTCTTCTCATTGGAAACACCTGGAGCTAAAAAGGTCCACCCTCTTCTGGACAGTCACAAAATCTGTTGCTATCATCACCAATATTTCCTATTCTGTTACGTTGGCATATGTCCACCTCTGGACTCTCGTGCCTTCTGTCTACATATTTTCCCAGAGAGCTGCCTGCCTCATTTCCTACTTTCATTCAAAGCCCAGTTGAGATATAACTGCCAAAATGACTTCCCTTGGCCTTTATATAAAATGGAACAGCTTTCCTGTTTGCCCCCTGGCTCTTCTGCTCTTCGCACCCTCATGCCTTTTTCTTCGCCACGCTTTATCCTTCAGCTGCTATGTTTGCTGATTCCTGTCAGGCAAAATAACCATGTGGCCAAAAGCCAGAATCAGACTCTACACTGCTGTGTTTAGATCTCAGGTTTGGGTCTTCCAGAGATATTATTTTAGCACTTTTCTGTGCCTTTAAACTTAGGGTTAATAGACACTAGATTCTAGAAATTTTTTTCTTTAAGGGGTTATCGAAGGTAAGATGGTTAAGAATCTTGGACAAATTTCTAGAGTGTTTGTTGAATGGGCTCTGTAGAAATAGGACTTGATTCACTTATTTGCCTGGGTAGTTTATTTTGCCTGCCGGAGAGCAGATATTATTCCTTTAAATCTGATTTTAGGTCTCGGGATCTCTATATATCCATAAATGAGGTCAAACTTGACTACAGAAAGGTTTCTGGAAATTAGATAAAAGCCAAAATTCCTCAGGAACTTTTGAAACTGGTTCCTCTCTGCCAAAAAGTTGTCATTTTCTATACCTATGATAGAAGGGGCAAATGGCTACCTGTGGCACCTATCAGCATGCCAAAGCCTATGCTGGCCTCCAGGCTCCCTCAGTATCACAAATACCTGTTACAGATGTCAAGGCCCATGCTAGCACCCAGGACCTTGGCTGCCCCAGTTACTCATCCTCATTATAATCCTTATGACTTGTCCTTTTCACAGTCTCTCTATCTCAGTGGTTCTCAGCCCGTGGGCTACAACCCCACAGGGATCACACATCAGATATTGTATATGCCAGCCATTTCCATTATGATTCATAACAGCAGCAAAAAGTTATAGTTATGAAGTAACAATGAAGTACTTTTATGGTGGGGTCATGTAGTAATAGGAGCGGCGGGACTGCGTCCCCAGCACCCCCGGCCGCCTGCTAGCTTACGCCTCGAAATAATGACACAGACACTGTATTCTTTTAAACACTGCTTGGCCCATTAGCTCTAGCCCTTACAGGCTAATTCTCATATCCTGATCAACCCATCTCTAATAATCTGTATAGCATCAGTCTTACCGGGAAAGATTCTAGCCTACGTCCATTCTGGGTCGGAGCTTTATCGTGTGTGCCTCAGAGAGCAGAGCTATCGCATCTGCCCGGGAGAGGGAAGCATGGCGTCTCTCTGAGCTCACTTCCTCTTCCTCCCAGCATTCTCTTCTGTTTACTCCACCCACCTATGTTCTAACCTATCAGGGCAAGCAGTTTCTTTATTAATTAACCAATGACCTTCCTCCATCAGGGTCACTACAACATGAGGGACTAGAAGGATGAGAAACAGTGTTCTGTCTCTTGCTATCCTCTTGCTCTCTTGCTATTCTCTCCCTCTTCTCTCCTTCACTGTGCTCTAGTCTCTCTCTCCTGCTATTCTGCTCTCTTCACTATTCTCTGCCACTCTCCCCTTTCCCTAGACCTGGCCATGTCTAGTCTGTTTCCTCCTCTCTGGACTCTTCCAGGTGCCTCTGGATATTTTCTCTCTCTTATTTACAATAAAGACCTTCCTCCTAATAATGAATCAGTCATATCAGCAGTATCTTTACTGTGCTGTCTCAAATATACTAATGTCATAAGTAACTTACAAGGTACCCTGGGCCTCCAATGTTCTAAAGTCCATTTCTTATTGAGACCACCCTACGTAAACAGGAGTTGAATGGACCCACACAACAAAAATCACAATATAAAACCCATTACTATAAAAAACTTCAGTATATAGGAAGGAAGGTGAATTTAAAGTATATGGTATAAGCAGAGCCTTTTGCAATGTGACAAGTTCCCTGTCAAAGATCATCTCTCCCAGAGCTAAGAGATCCACATTTTTCTTCTGTAACCCCAGCTTTAAGTGTGGCTTCAGTCTGTGATATCAAGGAAAGGACCAGTTATACATTTATAGCCTTAAACGTTCACACGCATGTGGAACACTCAGTATGTATAGCTAGCTAATCATGGTGAGAGTCTGTGGGATCCAACAGAAGAACAGGGAGTCCAGCCTCTCTAGCTACATCCTTAAAAGGAGAGATGTTGAGTTGGAAATCAAGGACTCAGAAAGTGTTTTCATTGGAGAGTGCCAAGATTTTACCTTGCCACCCTGTCTTTCTTTTACCTTCACGACAAGTAGTCCAGAGCATTGTGCACAGCTGACTCCACCTATGCGTGATGCCTCCCTCATGTACCCTCCTGTCACAGAGGGGCTACTCTATATTCTCACAGCTTAACTCCAAAAGCTAGAAATGACATGCCTAATGCTGTAAAATATGACCTCAGCTGACCTGATATTTGAATCGGAGAGAGAACTAAATGTCCTAGTTTTAATTTATCCCCAGATTTCATTCTATTTCTACAGAAATAGAAATAGTTTCCCTAAATCATATATGAAAAACAACAGTTCTCTTCTGAGGAGTCAAGTTTTGGCTCACTTGTACTTTACAGAAGCCAAAGCTGTCCAAGAATGGATGGACTTGGCTCAAAGGAAAATGGCGTCTTCTCCACTGCTGGAAGCAAGCAGGTGTTTGCTACACCACTTTTTACAGAGATGCAGAGAAGGAAATTCAATGTGACATTCAAGTTAAGAGCATTTTGCTGCCTGTCTCGACTCAGGATGAGTGACTTTGTGCAGAGCTTTTCATAAACTGTCGTCACCATGGCTATGTGGACATGCTCTTAACGGCTAGTGATTTTACAATAATCCTTCAAAAGGAAAAAAAAATGACCTTTCTCTAAAACTTGCAAGTCCACTTTCATAAACCCTACCACACTTTTTATTACTTAAGGAAGACTATAAACCAAGACTATGCTTTTGAAATTTTCTCAAGGTGAAGAGCTTGGACATCAACATTTCAGGAGTCATAAAATGGAGAAGAATTCCACTCATCATTTCAAGTCTCTAGATATTTGAAGCATTACGCTTCTGAGAATATTGTTCTTCTTCTAGCCAAACAGCTGCACTTTCTTCTTTCACTCCTTGCAGAGGTTGGGACCAGATCCCTGGTCATGGTCTGCTCAATGTGTAACCTGGTCTTTACATTTGAACACAGCCAACCCTGCTACTCCTTGCACACATCAGCCTTCACATCAGAATGATACACTATTGCTTGGACATGTGTTCCCGCCCTCGCCTCTTTGACTCTGAACTGGCCTTACAGTAGCTAGTTTCATCCTTAGCTTTAAAAAGAACACAGAATTTTCACTTTCTTGCTCACTGAAGCTAAAGATCCCATCAGAAGTCCAGCTACCTTGAGATATCCATATTGGAAAAACGTCCAAGTTCCCCACAGGGAGAGACTCATGGGGTGGGTGATCTCCGGCTTTTGCAAAGTCATGCCAGGTGAGAAAGTCACATATGTATGATCTATATCAGGGATCCTCACCACAGAACGCCCCATTTAAGGAAAAGAAAATTGTAAAATTATAAAACTAAAACCTAACCGTTTTAGCCCAACTTTAGGTTGTAATGGAGGTCTAAATTTAGTCAAAGGCTAGAGAGATTGCTTAGCCTGCAAGAGTTACATACCGCTCTTACAGAGGTCATGAGTTCAGTTCTGTGTCAGTGAGATCAGAGCATTTTGAAAGCCCAGCTCCACTAGATGAAACACCATCTTTTTGGTGTATGTGTGCATTCATTTTCTCTTTAAAGATAGGCCAGCATTCACATGATCTGGCAAACAACATTTTCAGCTTGTTTTCTTACAAAGAAAGCTACTTATAGAAACAAGAGCAGGAACGAAAGAGACATTAGGCAGTTAGTATTGCTGATTAAACACACACACACACACTAAAGTCTCGCTGTCAAAAGCAGAAGGTAAAGGGCTGCTTTGTTGGGATTTTGCAGCCTCCCAGTCACAGGGTCTTTAAACATTTCCAAACTAGGCTGTATAAAGCTAAAGTTTACATGGAATTGTAGCTTGCTTAAGTGTTCCCCAGAGGGATCTACAGGGTAAGAGCTTGGTCTCCAGCCTGGAGTGTTACTGGTAGATGATGGAACGTACAGTGAGTGGACTTTGTGACTGCTTTTGCAGGTGACTGCAGAATAGAATTTCAGTCTCTTTCTTTTTGCTTCCGGGCCACCATATAGCACACCTCCCTGCCATAATATATTGCTTTGTTAGAGATGCAAAAGCAGTAGTTAACCAACCATGGACTGAAATCGCAACTGTGAACCAAATTAAACCTTTCTTTTCTTTTTCAAGCTGATTATGTCAGTTATTTGTTAGATAAATAAAAATATTCCTCACCCAGATAATTGTCTAAACCCTGAAAAGTTAGCATAGAGTGCATACAGAATTTAGACTGATTTTCTACTTTAGGGTGGAGATTCCTGGAAAGGCCCCAGTGACGTCAGGGAAGACTGAGGTAACAGAGCACCTGCTGCCAGCCAGTCCTGCTAATAGCAGGATTAGGTGTCCTTGCAAAAAGAAATTACCCACTTTGTATCCTTTTACTTCTGACTCATTATCCAGGGCCTTCACTTGATCCCAGTTCAGGATAATTTTGGAGTCCGATGAATTCCATATGATGTTTCCGGGGGGCTGGCTTGGTGCTATAAAAAAAAAATTAAGACAGACGAAGTCACAGATTATTAAATCTCAATGGATCCTGAGGAATGTCTCCTTACTAGAATTCTAGAGTAGAGGCAATTTAATGGGCGATTGCACTAATATGTGTCTTCAAGGTCACTGAAATCTGACGAGATACAGCATTGCAAATGGAAAAAGATTCAGTTGGTCGCCTACCATTTATAGCTAAAAGAAGTAGTCCTTCCTAGTGAGGAGAAAAACATTTATCTTTCTGTCCTCTGGAGCAATGAATTTGGCATGGTATTCTGAAAGGTTCAGTTAAAATGCTAAGGTGCATTTGAATCCATATAATGATACCAATTAGTATGCAAATGATCCCTGGGAGGTGGGGATAGGTAATGAACTTGGAGTATGTTTGATGAATTCCCAAAATATTTCTGAGCAACTTTGTCCTTACGTGGCTTTCTGGTCGTGACATTGACTGTCGCACTGGAGGGTCCTGTCCCAGCTGAATTATATGCCTTGACAGCTAAGTGATACAGTGCACTCCCTTTCAAGTTGCTGATTTTTGTAGATGTCTGATTTCCAACTGTTCGTATTTTCCTAGCGTTTTCTTCCTTGTCATCATGTCTCCAGTATTTTACCTGAAAAAATAAAAAGAAAGACCATAGAAATCATATCCCCCTGGGGATATTTCCAATGTCATCAGGTAATAATATTTTTATGCAAGTCCTTATGATGGAGTTACATTTCTGTATTAATTCACAGACAGAACTTTTAGAGCAAGGAGATTTACATGATCTGTAAAATTAGCCACAGTAAGAAAATCTCCTTTTTCTTCTTTTTCTTTTCCACTGACATGGACAGTCTGGTAAGTCATCAATGGCTACTTCTTTTATTTTCCACAGTTTTGGTTTGTGTCCAGGTGATTTTGGATATGTAAGACAAAAAAAAAAACAATTCTTTTTAAAGATTTTATTTTTTAAAATTATGTGTCTCTGTGTGTGTGTGTGTGTGTGTGTGTGTGCATGTATGTATGTATATGTATGTACGTGTGAATGCAGGTATCCAGAGAGGCCAGAAGAGTGCATCAAATCCCTTGCAGCTTGACTTATAGGCAGTTGTAAGTTACTTAACAAGGATACTGGAAATGGAACCTGGATCTTCTGCAAGAGCAATGAGCCCTCTTGACATCAGGAGCCACTTCTCTATCCCTATGAATATGTCTATTTAAGCTCATTTTGCCAACTATATTGTGAATCTTTATGTTTATAAACACACACACACACATACACACACACATGAAAACATATTAAACTTGGGCATAAATATAGATAAAGGGATGTCTCCAGTAGATTCTTTCGTGTTTCTATTAATGGCATGGTAAAACCAGGCCTCTAGAACAGATACCTGTGTAGGGTGGTGCGGGTCTTCTCCCACCAGTGATAAGTTCTTAGAGGTCTCACCAAGAGACACAGATCAAATGCACACATCTCTAGCTTACCTCATAGCCTTGAATCCGCCCTCTATTCTTCCCAATCGGGGATGCCCAGAAAACTTCGATATCTGTGGCAGAAAGACTCCTGGCAAAGATACTGGCTGGTGGCTTGGTGGGTTCTGCAAATGAATTCAGAACGTTACTACTCAGTCAGTAACATCAGAACACGCTTCTAGAAATGGGATAAAAGGTAAACAGAAACCATGGTCATAGAGCTGTCCTTAATACCTGTGAGAAACTCAGCATCTCTCCAAAACAAGCAATTACCATGTGCAGGGTGGTGCTGAGGAAAGAAACACTTCTCAAGTCTTACAAACGTCTACCCTGCAGGCAAGTGGAACTAAAGTGACCCCAGATCAAGTTTAGCAATAAGTTTTCATGGTCAGCAATTCTTTCAAGTAGATCTTTCTTAATTAAGTTAAGTAATAGTCCCAGCTGCTCGATTATGAAAACAAGGGAGAAAGAAACAAGAGCAGTTAACCGAATTGATTACGATTCAAGGAAGCTGCAAAGTGGCTTAGTTTTAAAAGGTAATCTTTAAAACCCTAGACAAATAATCTATAATTTCTGGGGCTCAGTACCCTTGGATGCAAATGGTAGACTGAACCAAGAGTTTCTCAGATTTTAATGATTTTGCCAGACTTTTCCAAGACTTATACACCATCTGTATATGCAACTCTTAGTTCAATACCGTACCTTGCAAAAAAACCTAGTTCAGCCATAACTTAAATAAAAACATTCACAAAATATTTCATTGGTCACTATGTACTTTTTAAGACTCAATTAAATTCAAATCAACATATAAATATTTGATACATTTAAAAGTTCTTCTGTTCCAGGGACCTAAACCTTCTACAAAAGAACACCATTCTCATTCTCTGATGAATATCCCTTACAACATACTATAATAAAGCTCCTTTCAAAAAATAAAGCATTCATCTGGTATGATTTAATGCCAACTTGTGTGCTTCTCTCCATTGCACACTCCAGGAAATAGGACAAGTAGATCTCTCTTTGCTTCTCCAGAGAAGTCATAATAGTGAGGACCCTTGACCATCATGACAGTGTGAATGGCATGCATGCAACCAAGTTGTTTCATGGTTCCCTCCTCTAAGAAGTCAGAGTCAGGGCAAATGGCTTAAAAAACACAGATGATGAAAGAGAATGAAACATTCCATCTGCTTACTTACTGAAAAGCATGAAATACGATTCCCAAAAATAATGGTAACAGATAGGTACATGGCATTATGTATCAATAGATAGACATGGCATTATGTATCAATAGATAGATACAGACATAGAAAGTATGATCTGAAGATAACACAGAAAATTTGTAAGCTTGGTTGGTCCTTAACAAAGCAATCAATTGATGGAGAGTCCTATGTTTCCATATATGATAGAGTCGTATTTGAGCTTTTTGTTTGGGAGATAGGTTTAACTGTATGCCCCAAGTATGCCCCACCCAAACTGGCTAACCTTCCCTCCACAAACTCCCGTATTCAGGAATCCTGGGGTGTGCATACATAATCAGAGTTGCTGTGTTCTTACGTGTGTGTGTGTTTGTGGTAGAGAGTATATAAATGCTTTTATAGTATACTTGTATATGCTTTTGTTTTATAAGTATTTTATACTCTAAGAAAGGAACACCACTTGAGAGTTGAAGAAATATTAAGGTAGCATGATCCCTACCTTCTTCAGCAGAATACACCAGTGTGGTGGGGCTGAAAGGGCCCTCTCCTTTGTTGTTGAAGACACCCACTTTAACCTCAAAGGGAGAGAACGGGCGCACGCTTTCATTCCTGAACACATATCTGGAAGCGTCAGCTGAAGCCAGCACTGTCAGCATCCAGATCATTTTGCCATGTGGCCGGAAGGCTACCACATAACCAAAGCCTCTGCCATTCTGTAATTCCTCAGGGACTGTCTGGGGAGAAACAGATATGGCACTCAGAAAGCATAGTAGTTTGAATATTAATTAATTATAACATGAATTAATTAATATCAACTATTAAAGGGTACTCGCCTAATGGATTCAACTATTACAGGTTACTCCCTAGTTCTTGCCTCAACTGATTCAAACATTAAAGGGTGTTCCTCTCATCACTTTATTTGGGGTTTTATTCTCAACAGTCTTTTAAATGTAGAGATAGCCTTTAACCTGCCAAAGATATTCATGGGGTACCAGAACAACACCAGCCATGGAAAACGAAATGAAGATCTAGTGGAGAGTTGGGCTCTGGAGAGGTGGACTCAGTCTGACAAATGATGACTAATTTACCACACAGCTGATTTCCTAAAAAATAACCCGTCCGCTGTGCACCATCTAATAATATTTTCCTTTGGTGCCAGACAGACAAAAGAACTCACAAAAGAAGGCCACCTCTGCTCAGGCAATACTCCCTTTCCGTCCCCAACCAGGAGAGACTCTGAGCTCAGTTGGGAGGGAGGGAGAGATTTCTTTCCTTTCCCTGCTGGGGCTTAGGGTGAATTAAAGGCTTTTTATTTCAGAGGACATTGTCTAAAACCTTTGAAACACATTTCAAACCTCTTTTGAAGCTCCCACCTCCTCTCTCAAAATCAATTTTTAATAAATTGGTGACTAACCTTCCTCCAGGTTGTTTAAAGAAATACCTCGGAGCCCAACAGCAAAGCCAACTGCTAGGAAATTGGTCTGGGACACTCAATCTATAGCTGGCAGATGTTTTAAATCAATTGGCCATGCGGCAATTCAGAAAGAAAAGAAAGACCGACTTTCTCTGAACCAGACTTCCTTGTTTTTTTAACTTGTGTTATCTCCTCTTTCATGATTGTTTTTCTCCCGCAAGGAGTCAAATTAAAGCTTGTTTCAACAATGGGTGGCCAAGCACCTTCATTTCCTGATAGACATTAATAGATTTTTTGAAAACAGAGGGGGACCATTTCTAGCTTCCTGTCATATGGAGGAAAATAGCAAAATAACCCAGACAAATGCATGTCCCTTTGGTCCTGTGATGGATTTACCTCCCAGGTTATAACCAGTTCAGATTTGCTGCCTCCACCACCACTGACGTTAGCTGGGGTGACTTCGGGGACTGCAGGAGACAAAAAAAAAAAAGAAACCAAGTTATTTCAGGTACTAATGGCAAATGTGGGCCAGGAAGGTTGCCCAGATAGGGTGACTTACTGTTAGTGAATTCTTGGGCATGTGTTCCTTTGTCTTTTGGATATCAGAAATAATACCCACAAAAGGTAGACTGTACTGGTTTGAAGAAACAAAATGTCCCAATGAAATTGCTATTATTACCTGTGTCTGGTTCAACAGGGTATGCATGTTACCAGGCACTACCAAGCAATTGCTTAGCCCTGTCTCCAAGTACCTATGAGTTGCACAGAGAAAGAAAGGACCGAAGAATCTGTCCTCAAGCTTGGTTTGACATTTATTAACCATGAGGTGGTAACAAAGGAGAGACAGGACAAACTGTGCCCACGTGGAGCTTACAATCTAGCGGGAGGTTGAAAACACATGCAGAATATCACAGAGAGACTTGGACAACACCCAATGATGTCGCAGACAGAATGGAGAAGAGCAGCTGTGTTCTGGAGCAGCAGGTTGCTCAGCCGAGCACTGGGCTAATGGCTTCTCAGAAGAAGGTGAGCTTTTGAGCTGGGTGTTGAAGGAAGTGGTGGACATAGGTTGAACCCTGGCTCACTGTGCTTAACCTCTCTGATCCCCAGTTTTCTCTGTAAAAGGGGGGAAATAAGACTCACTTCCTTCTCCGGGTTGTAGGGAGGAACTGAGTTATAATTTTGGAGCTGGGGAAAGAAAGCTTAGGATTAGTTATGCTGTCAAATAAATGAAGGACTCAGGCAAAGTCCTTAACTATCTAGCTGGGGACTGCAGCTGCTACCTCAGTATATTCCCTTAAAGTCGATGATATATACCTTGATGGATTTTTTCCATCAATTCCAATAACAATCTGAAATTATTGGTCTGCTTAGGATCTTGCTATGCTTTTGCAAATCATTGTAATTTTCATGGCTGGGAACTCTATAGTGACCACATAACAGGATCTCCCAGTTTACAAGAGTGTAATCTGACCCAGCTGGGTACACATTACTTTTATCCTGTGTTCATCATGCAAGCTTTAGGCAGCATATTCTCATTCTTCACTTGTGGCAATGCTTTACGTCTTAAGAAAATCCTAGAAAGGATTTCTGAAGAAATATTCTCTGAGCATTTGTGACTTTTTTTTCTTTTCTGGTACATGAACTGAAGAAGAAAAAGTTAAACAGAGGCACTATATTGTGGTTTGTTTTTTTTATGGTATTCCAGTGGATTCAATAAAGAGGACCGAGAATTTGATTAAAGCTCACTACCCATAAGGTTGGAATTCTACTGGCCGAATATATGGTCATTACGATCACTTAAGGGGAAAAGTGTGTAAATATAGAGCTCATCGAAGCTAAGTCGAGGTTTCTCCTTAAGGAATGGCAGGTGCCAGAACAGGCCCTCTATAGCTTGAGCAATACTCACGAGCCTCTTCTGTCCTCCGTTTCTCTGAGGGCCGGCTGGGTTCCCCAATGCCAATCACGTTTGCTGCAACGGTTCGGAATTCATACTCAACCCAGGGGTTCAAACCCACCACAGTTGCGGTGAATGTCTTCCCATCAACGAGTTCTGGAACTGAAGGATATGAAAAGGCGGGTGAGAAAGTTTAAGAGCATCCACTTGCTTCACCAAGATGGAGAGATGATTTTAGGATTCTCCATCATCGTCATCGCCATCACCACCATCACTCCGACTGTCACGGAGGGCACTGTGGTTAGCCTGCTGGGATGAGGAGGAACTACGAACATGTGTTACACCTATCTCACAAAAATCTATTTCACACATTTCCCTTTATCATCTTCTGTGTTAGGCTCTTTGTCATTGTGACAAAAACCTGGGAGCAACAGTTTAAGAGGGATAAGGATTTATTTTGGTTCATGGTTTTATTTTGGTCAAAGGTTGGCTGGATTCAATGCCTAGGTCTTGAAGAATACCTTTGTGTTGGGACCAGGTACCTCAGAGCTGGAAACCTTAGTGTCTGAGAAACAGAGAGACAGCAAGGGGCCAAAGACAGGATGCTCTTCAAAGGAGTACCCCCAGTGGCATACCACCTCCAGCTAGACCCACCTCCGAAGTCTTTGTCACTTCCCACACTAGGGCCAGTAGCCTAGGATCAAGCTTTTATCACATGACCCTTGGAGGGGGGCGATTTCAAGTTTAAACCGGAACGCTCTTGTTACTTTTAATTGTAGCAATACTTTTTACCATTCTTCCCTCACTCATACTAATGCTCTATTTCCTTTTAGCAAAATCTTACTGTCATTTCACTTAGGTTTTAATTATTTTACCAATCCCATCTCTCATAAATATTTCATTTTTTTTAACTGAAATGACAATTGAGGAAGAAATTAGACAAACAGGAGTTCCTGTAAGCAAGATACAAGGAACATCTTGTTCCAAGGGATGGTTGTGTCATCTTGATGCCTTGAAGCAGAAATAAATGTTAGGTCCAATGTTATGTAATTTATATGATCATGTTGTTTTAATCCAATTTTTACAATGTAGTATTTGCATTAATTCTTTGAGAAATTATATCATGGATTTGGATCGCTCCCCGCCCCAACCTCATTCCCTTAGTTTATCACACCTCAGAAATGGGTTTCTGTATGTTGATTCTGTCTTTCTGTGGGTTGAAAGGTGTTTTTGAAAGCAAGGTAAGAAAAGTGCATCATTGTCTTCACCCTGATAATCACCAGATCTCTGTAGAACCTGAGTTTCCTCTTCTACTAAAGAGGCGTGATAATGAACTTTCAGCATGAATAATTTTACTTTACTGTTAGAACACCTGTAAGAATTATAGATGGGCCTAGCATTATACACTGAATGTAGAAAGTATGTGGTGTGAGCATAAGGCAGTGAAACAGCTTGGGCCTTTGAAGAGTCTGTGTCTTGTGGTATCAGCAACTGGTATCTGGTGTGAGTAAATTTGTGAAACAAAGACAGTGTGAGAATTACTTCACTATAAGAACCATGAATTGTCCGGGCGATGGTGGCACACGCCTATAATCCCAGCACTCAGGAGGCAGAGGCAGGCAGATCTCTGTGAGTTCGAGACCAGCCTGGTCTACAGAGCTAGTTTCAGGACAGGCTCCAAAGCCACAGAGAAACCCTGTCTCGAAAATCCAAAAAAGAAAAAAAAAAAAAAAGAGAACCATGAATTGTTGCGGATAGTGACAACAGTAATGGTTTGAACTTGAAGTTGCCACCCCAGGGTCACATGATAAAAGCTTGGTCCTAGGCTACTGGCCCTAGTTGGGGAAGTGACAAAGCCTTCAGAGGTGGGTCTAGCTGGATGTGGTGTCTCACTGGGGGCAGCCCTGTGAAGAGCTTCCTGTCTGTTTCTGGGATACCATGAGGTTTCCAGCTCTGAGATACCATGGTCCCACCACCAAGGTGTTCTGCCTGGCTTCAAGTCCCAAGCACTAGACTAAAATAATTCCCTCTTAAACTGTTTCTCCTAAGTGTTTGTCACAATGACAAAGAGCCTAACACAAAAGCAGAAAAGGGGGGAAATGCACAGACTAGAGTTTGTGTGACTGGTTAAAACATTTCCATACCTTCTCATCTCCGAATCAGTTATATGTGCATTTGGGGCAGCCAGGCAAAAGACTCTACATAGTTCTTAGATATTATGCTCCAGACAGCTGTACATGAATCTTGCAAACACTGATTATAGGCTTGCATTTTCCACTACTTTTCCAATGTGGAACACAGTGGTATGGAGGCAATTTTAGGTAATACACCGGTCAATGTATTTTATTTTTATAAATAGTTTCAAGCTTGTTTAGAAAATAAAAATACTCATAACAGTATCCCATAGATACTAATGTTCAGGTTCAGTAACAATAATGTAAGTTAGTGTAATACGAATCTAATTGGTCTTAATAATAAAAACCCAGGGTCAGATATTAGGGGGTGAAAGCTGAAAGATCAGAGAAGCAAAACAGTCAGCCACTAGTTCTTAACTCTACGAAATCCTCAGACTGAATGGGGTATCCTGTCTCTACAAGTTTTCAGACTATATGTCCTCAGCTCCTGTCTCCTCCCACCTTATATTCCTTTCTCCACCCTTCTAGTTCTGGGATTAAAGACATGTGACTCCCAAGTACTGGGATTAAAGGTGTGGGCTACCACCTCTTGGCTCTGTTTTTCTTTTTGACTGATTCAATCTCAGGTAGCCCAGGTGACCTTGAACTCACAGAGATCCAGACGCCTCTGCCTCCCCATTAAAGGTGTGTGCTAACACTGCCTGGCCTCTATGGCTAATTAGTGGCCTGGTCTACCCTCTGATCTTTAAGCTTCATTTGTTATAGCACAAACAAAATGTCACCACAAGTTAGTGTGGAAGAAAATTTCAAAGAAATTAGAGTTGGCTTCTATGTGGGAAACAGAGACATAATGTATCATTTGTAGCCATGTTGACCTATCTGTTTCCTGGTTCTTTCATATTTCATACACACTTCATTCTAGAGGCCTCTGACAGACACAAGCACTCAGCATGCAATATGGTACCTGTACTGACTGCTTGCCAGCCCACGGAGAATGGAGTCCTCGCTTGGATGACATACATGGTGATGGGGCTGTGGTTGTCAGGTCCTGGTCTCCAGGAGAGCTGAGCAGTGGTGTCTGTGATTTCATCTATAGTCACAGCTTCTGGGGGACCTGGAGGGCCTGGGAGGAAGCAAGTCATTCAGAATCGGAAAGATACTCAGATGTCCAAGTATATAATCCACTGACTTGAATTGGGTGCTGACTCACTTGTCATTTAACTACCTACATATCTATCCCATCATCTCTTTAAAAAAAACAGTGGGTAACAAGAACCCTGCTTAACTTTGAAAGTATAGCGATGAACTGACACATACCCTTGCTTGCAGGAGTTCACAGAATAGAGGGGAGAACCACAAACAGGCAAACTAAGAGTTATAATGGAATACCTTGATGTTAGCAGAGAATGCTGGGGCACCATCTGCCATCCTAACTGCATCTAGCTGCTGCGTTTTCTCTTATGCCGAGGGACTACTGTGAAAATGGTCAATTCTCAAGAGTCACAAGACCTTCCTCTTCAGAATAATCCCTAAATGGGGCTCGAGTTCAATATCCCTCTGGAGCAGTTTTTATAAGTCATACCTAAATTTTCTACTCATTTTTCCGATGATTGTAGCTTCTCTACTTTCCATGTACTTAAACCACTGAATGGGGAAGAAATCATACTCAGATGAAGGCCTGCAGCTCGTATAGAGAGGGATGGAAAACAGGAGGGGAAACATCAATGGGGCCAGACTAAAGACCCAGAACGTTCCCACTTGTGTGTATTAGAGGTTATGCCCTGACAGTTAAATGCGTTTTTAAAAATGGTAGCTTAAACATTACCTTGAAATAAGAGGTGATGGCGAGGGACATGGTGACAACCCCCATACTTGCTAGACAGATAAGGAGAGGTTCCCCAGAGATATTTTTCTGATTCCCAGATTAGCAATCACACTAGTTCGCCAAAGGCTGCTGGGCTGTGTCACAGGGACAAGGTAAAAAGGAGACCTCTCCCGGAGTGGCGGAAAGTTTGTGGAAATTTTGAAACCTCACTCCTTCACCTTTATGCGACAGCCTGCATTCTCTTTGCTTCTTTAACAATCTCTTTCCGAGATTCACAGGTGAGGCTAAATTTATCTTCTTCCCCCCACCACCACTCCCGAATGAAATGTCTCCAAATGTGTATGCTGGAGCTGATTAATTTTCCATGGTGACATTTCAGCATGGCAGTCTAATGTCACCTAGACAGAGCTGAGGTAACCTTTGATCTTTTACTCCTAATAACCAGGGGAAGTCCAGAAGACAATATATGCTCCTCTGTATCTGACCAGTGTTCTCCTCCTCAGATTCCATCCCCTTTCTTTGTGACTGTTGTTCAGGAGCCTTTAGAACTACTGCAAATAGAATAGTCTTCCCTTTCAACAGCTCAGAGAATCAAATCAATAGGAAGTATCTGAGCCCCTTTGTGGCTGCTGTGTAGGAAGAAAGTGAAGGGGTGGCATGGACCTGTCACTGGAGGGGCTTCTCTCAATCTTTATCTTTCTGTCACCTATCCTCACCAAGCGTGGCTGCACTCTCGGGGAGTGTTGACTTTCGTTTAAGCAAAATTGGACCCTTCTTTCAAAACAACAGCAACAAAATGTCCACTGAGCAAACTGTAACATGTTTTTGTCACACGACAAGGACAGCTGTTTTGATGCCAGAGTCTGCTTTTCACTCAGGGAAAGGGGGGCTTTGCTAGAGGCCATGAGATAGCTGCAGATTAAGTAAAGCAGCACCAGGGAATTAAAGAATCCGGAGTCAATACCATCCAAATGGGAAAATCTCTACAGGCTAGTGCAATGCATTTCTGTCTCCCTACTGCAATACGCATAAATGATGCAAGGGCAGAGCAAGAGGAGATAAAATGAAAGATTGTGGCTTTAAATGTCATATTACTTTATTGGCCTTATTAACTGATTAGGCTAGAGTTTCTTTTAGACTGTGCTTGCAAATTCCTCTCGGTATCTAGTGCTATTTTCTGTGAAATGAAGTATACAATATCATTTCAGAACTTCAAGTTCTACTGAGTTAAATATTTATTAGTCTAATTTATTGGTTTTTAAACTGCTGATCTGAACATTACCCTAATTAAATAGAGGATAAATTACAAGCAATAGAATTCTTTTGTCCCTAAGGGGAGAGCAGATTAGCTCTGGTATGTTTTTAAAATGGAAATAAACACATTTCTATAAGTGACTTTATGGGCAGATCTACCTAAGTTGAGAATACAATTTTTTAATTTTTTAAAAAATTTAACCTTTATCTACAGCATGTCTCGAGTTCTTTTTAGATAATTAGCACATAACTAGAGCAGTCATAATGGGAATGCAGTTTTTCTTTAACCTTTCTTGACAATTAAGTCGCTAATTCCTATGCATTTTCCCCTCACACCTGCCGGGGGCATACAGCGATACTTTCTATTGATTCTCAGAAGGCCCCATTCCCTGTGTCCTCAAGTTCACCCTGGTTCCAATTCTGATCCAGGATTTGTATTTTAGGTTCAGGTTGCTGGCCAAAATTTACATTCCCAACATTTAGGAATTCTGATTAATGAGTTCAGAGGCATCAGATTATTTTTGAAGCTCCAGATTGCCTTTTATTTGCTTGCTTCTTTATTCGGCAGAGTTCCGTGTGTACTCTGAGCAAAGGTTGCACCATGGAGTATCATCTTCACCTTGATTGCCAGTTTCCAACTTTAAAAAAACCCTGTTAGGTTCCCCAAACTTTCAATTTTCATTTTATTTTCCATTTTTATGGGCTAAAGATGACTCAGTGGTTAAGAACACCAGTTGCTCTTCTGCAGGACCAGTGTTCAATTCCCAGAATCCATATTGTGGCCTACAGCTAGCTCGCTGTTGCTCCAAACCCTGGGGATCTACCACCCTCTTCTGGCCTCCATGTGCACTGCACCCATCAGCCCAAAATAAAATTTTCTTTTCCCTCTTGGTTTGGTGTGGTGGTACACATCTGAGATTCCAGCACTTGAACAGCTGAGGCAAGAAAGTCGTGAGTTTGAAGCCAGCCTAAGCTGTGCAACCATCGCTCTTTCAAAATGAAAAATTTTAGAAATCCTAAATTTCTTTTGTAAGTTGATTTGAAGCCTAGAATTTTCTTTAGCTGGTGGACTCATTCAGGGTAACCATGGCTGAAATATTTAATGTAGTTCCTGTCAGTAGTACTAAGAATCTCATTAAGGTCCACATTCTGCATGGAGTGTTTTCCTATTTACTATAGTCTAGGCAAGTGTTTCCTCATCAAGCCATACTTTAAAATCATGGCAGCCTTGTCAGAACACGGTCCAGTAATGGAGCTGTGTGACAGTTCTGAGTTCTTGTGAGAAAACAGTGATCTTGTGACCTTACCTTCTTCAAATCATGGAATTGTTCTTAGCATGTGTTTTTCTTTGTCAGATAGAAGTCAGTTTATTTCAGATTACTCATTATTTCTTGATAGGGTTATTCAATTAAATGTTTACATGTCTCTATAGAAAAACATGTTTTTGCTGCATGTGGCATGTCCTCATGACTGTATATAGCTAGAACTCATAAAACCTTTACTTAGGTGACCTTTCTTAACCCTTAGAGTATTTACTGTCTGATGCTCTGAATAAAGTTGGTGTTGCATGAGACTTTAGTCTGCCTCATGTATTGGCCCCACTCTCCCAGATCCTGTGGCCTCCAAAGTAGTAAACATAGCCTTAATAATTTTGGAAAAAATGAGTTTACTTAATCCCCTGCTATCCCACTAACATAAAACACTAATGTGGTTTAGTCCAGAGGAAACACAGAAGAGTTAGTTGGATCGCTTTTTTAACTAATTGTTTGGTTAATCTAAAGTTATTCTAGAGCATCCTGTCAACTCAGTAGTCCTAACTGGGACAGTCAATAGGAGTTCATTTCAGTAGGAAAGCCAAACCTACTCAGTGTACTTTCTGGTTATTGATTCATTACCCATCTTTTATGAAAAAAAAATACATGTTTGAAAAACTATAGACTGTTAACCATTACGCAAAATGATTAGCTTATTCCTCTTTTTTTAAACATAATTCAAAAGCATTGAGGCTTTATGTTGCTGTGGTGGAGTTTATATCATAGGGATATTGAAAGGGCAAAAAGCAAGCAATATAGAAACAAAAATAAAAGTCCAATACCTCTTACAATCAGGTCGGCAGTGGCGGAGAGTTTGTCCACACTTGTTTGGACCATGCAGACATATTTCCCAGCATGCTTCAGTTGGATGTTTCGGATCATCAAATCACCAGCTGAATCCTGCTGATAAAGTAGAGGAAAGTGGCTACAATTACTTTTTAATGAGCCCTAAATATCATTATCACATGAAGGACACTATGACTAATGGATTGATCTTACACCGGCTGATGAAAACATTAGTGATGCAAGCCATGGCTATTAAAACTATGTGAGCCAGCCTGAGAGATAAGAGCACCAATGTTTTCAGAGAGCTTATCTTCCACAGGAGCTCAGGTGTCTGGATCAGTCTCCTATTCCTGCTGGCATCACTCAAAGTTACACAACATGGTTTTTGATTGAGCCTTATGGGTTCCCTTCAGAATGCTCTAAGTCTATTGCTGGCGCTTGCATTCTGAGACGTTGAGATTCTATATTTGGAAAGGGGAGGCAAATCCACGTTCAGAGGCATCTGCATTTTTCTGCAGAACCCTGTCTTGCAGCCAGCATTTTGATTGCTCTCAGGTTTGAATTAAAGGATTATGAAGGCCAGCCTCTCTAAGGAAATCTTGAATCATCTAGTGTGGAATAGTGCTAATTTGTTTTCTAAATGCCAAATGCATGTTTGATTAGCAGATGAATGGGACTAATTACATCCTAGTATGGATGCCTGTGTGCCCCACAACCGTTTCCACACTGCCCACCAGAAAATGACTTTTCATAAATACAAAGTGATCTCTCCACTAGACTGCTCTACCTTGGAGCTTGGTTTTATTCCCTGGATATTGAGAAGCTTGGAGAAACAAGCAGTGACCACTTTGTGGGTTAGACTAGAAATGTTCCCTTCTTTCAGAATCCAAACTACAAAAGAGGAAGTTGACACAGACTTTGAAGTTGCTATTCTTCCAAAGAGCACTGATAATGAATAACACGTGGAAGGACTTTGTATACATCCTGAGTTTTCCAAGTGCTTTAGTTGTGTTAACAGACTAAGTTCACCTTTGTATGCTGTGATTACCTTTGAGTAATAAAGAAACTTCTTTGGGCCTATAGTAGGGCAGAACAGAGATAGGTGGGGAAAACTAAATTGAATTACGGGAGAAAGTAGGTGGAGTTGCGAGACGCCATGGAGCTGCCAGAGGAGAAAGATTCAAGCCATGAGCAGGAAACTTGCCATTAGATTTTGAGCCTTGTGGTAAAATATAAAATAAAGGAAATGGGTTAATACTAGATGTAAGAGCTAGCTAGCAATACGCTTAAGTGGTTGGCCAAGAAGTTATTTAAATAATATAGTTTCTGAGTACTTCAGGTCTGGACAGCCGGGAACGAACATGCAGCGTCCCTATTACAGGTTCCCACATGTTCTATGAGGCAGGCACTCTTGCTAATTTATTTACAGATGAGAAAACTCTGAGGCAAAGAGGCTAGACAACTTTCTATAAGCTACATATGTAGCAAAAGACAGTTCCAATCCTTCTTGTTTCCTGTGTATGCACATACATATGAACACATGTGTATACATGTTTGTGTGTATGCTGGTGCATGTATGTGGTGGGTGCATGGAGAAAAGAATAAAACCTCAGGTGTCATTTCTCAGGTACTATCTACATTGTCGTTTGATACAATGTCTCTTATTGGCCTAAATCTTGCCAAGTAGATGAGACCGGCAGGCAAACCAGCTCAAGAAATCCGCCTATCTCTGTCTCCTCGGCATCGGAAAAACAAGCATAGTCTATCATGCCTTGTTTTTTTTTTTTTTTGTTGTTGTTGTTTTGCTTTTGTTTGTCAAGGCACGGTTTCTCTGTAGCTTTGGAGCCTGTCCTGGAACTAGCTCTTGTAGACCAGGCTGGCCTCGAACTCACAGAGATCTGCCTAATATGAGTTCTGGGGGAGTGAATTTGCCACCTCCCAGACCTATCCCTTGTTAGTGATAGTAATTATATACTTCCCTCCGGGGAAGAATTTATCCCTATTTAAAAGCAACGTGTCAGCCAGGCGGTGGAGGCACATGCCTTTAATCCCAGGACTCAGGAGGCAGAGGCAGGCAGCCTGGGCTACAGAGTGGATTCTAGAGCAGCCAAGGCTACACAGAGGAACACTGTCTCAAACAACAGCAATAACAATATAAAACAACCCTCCCCACCCCTGCTGGGGAAAAAAAAAAACCAAAAAGCAAGCAAGCAACAAGTCCTGAGTTTCTTCTTTTTGTTTCAGTAAAACAGGGTCACACCTCACATTTACTGAGGGTGAGGACAAAGTCAGGAGCACCAATTGTTGCAAGTGGAATTAGGAGAAGAAAGGCAGGAGTATGTCTGGAGGAGGAGATGCAGTCTGGGGACCAAATTGTGTGGGGGCCACCCCTGCTGTGTGACTTTATCTAAGTCTCTTAATCTGTCTGCCTCTTGGTTTATTGGCCTTTCAGAGAAGGATGCGTTTCCTGCCGTGCTGTGTAGCGCGAATCAGATGAGCCTGAAGGCCTGTGAGAAACCCTTCACAGACTGTGAAGCATGGACTAAATTTAAACCCGGCTTACTGATAGCCGTGATCAATCTTCTTTGTGAAACAATCATGCCAAAGACCTTAAGTCCACCTCAAGAAGAGCTGAGACATTTTTGCATGAACACTGTTCCACTTATAACACTGTGTTCTCATCTGATCCCATCGCCTACTGATCACACCTCAGTCTAAAACAATGGGAAAATAATTACTAACCTATTTCATCGGGTTCCCCTGAGAATTGAGGAGCGAATATAGAATAAGGTGACTGATAAATGGTTAGGTACTTTGCAAGTAATAGGAATCAGCATGGTGAAACCTAAAAGAGGTCACATATTGGGACTGTAAATAGAGATGTAAATAAAAACCAAGCCTCGTGATGGAAATGTGTAGAGGGGTGGGAAATCATATTGGTTTAAGGTGGATGACATATTTACTTTAAAATGGAAGCCATATTGATTTTAAGGTAGGAGCAATGTTGATTTTAAGGCGGAAGATCTACTGGCATTAAAGAAATATTTACACTGTCTCAGTGATTCATCCTATTCACTAGGGGATGAGTGTCAAAGAAACTTATTTTGACACATCATGACCTGTTTTCACATTTTTTGGTTGTGACCGGGAGTGTGTCTTAGCTATTCTTGAATTTTTGTGAGGTTTCTTGCTTTGAAATCAAACTGAGAAAAACCTTAGTGTGAGAAATGAAGGAGTCTCACAGAGCGAGGCTGTTCTGTCCCTTAGAAATATCCCAATCCAACTTTTACTGTGGTTTACGTTTACGTTCCTGCCAAAAAGAACAAAAGACTAGCAGTGTATCTGATCCCTACTCCAACTGTGGCCTCCGTTCTTTTTCTGCAACCACAAGGTGGCTCACAACCATCTGTAATGAGGGTCTGGTGCCTTCTTCTGGCCGTTCTTTTTCTGAAAGAGCACTGGGGGACACGAGAGAATGATAAAACAAGAGCTTTCCAAAATACCAAACAGGCTGAGCCTATCCGCCATTACTTCTTCGACTAGCTTGGGAAGCGCAAACTCAAATGGGTCTGAGCTCAGAATGGCACATGCTTAGCTCAGCTGTGAAATCCTGACATCATCAACGTGGCTGACACTGGTGGCTAGCCTACTTCCTCCTATATGTTATTGTAGCAGTGGATAGCTGATCCTGGTGACAGTACTAATTGCATAGAAGAGAGGCATTTTCCCTATGAAAAGCAAATGAAAACAATTATTTTGGTTTTTCATTTCTGATTGTTTTTTGAGACAAGGTCTTTCTATTGAAATCAGGATGGCCTACACCTCACAATGAAAGGATGTCCCAAACTCAGCTGCTTTTGCTTCTGCTTCTTGAACACTGGTATTACAAGTGTGTGCCACTAAAGACAGCTGAGTGAGCGCACTTCTGCGGATGCTAAATATCCTTTGGTTCTTTGTTCCATTAAGATGCCTCCCTTTGCGTCTCAAATGAAATGGCACATAATGGCTATTAGGTCTGATTGGCCAGGGATCTTTTTTAGTCATCAACCATCAATCCTTTCTAATTAGCACATGAAATTATCCAAAATCATACTTTTCATATCAACTTTGCCTATAAAGTTGGTTTTAATGCGGAAAACAACTATTCAATAGTTGATGAAGGGATTTCTCAGCATATACAGCCCTGTTACTACAATTAATATTATCCGTCTTTCAGAGTATATAGCCATTAGAGTTTTAAAAGTATTTTTTTTTTTTTGTGGTAGGCATGGGGCTAAGCACATTGTTTAGCCTTTAAAGCATTTGATATCACCAAAGATTCAGTGAAACAGAATCTCTCTCACTAAGCTGGGCTACATGAAAGAGGTCCAGAAGGGTTAATCATGGAAATGTTATCCAGCCTTATTCAACCAATATTCCAAGAGAGAATTCCTAACAAACAGAGGCATCCACTGGTGTAATGAATTAACTTCTCTCCCGTGTATCCAAAGTGATATCATCCTTGGGAGAATTGAGAGAATAGTCACTCAAATCCCTTTTAGTGTTCTGCAACTCAAACTCCAACAAACTAAGCATGCATGTAATGGATAGAATTATTACAACAGTTAGGTGTCATCCCATGGAAGGAGTTGTTGGCTTCAGGGCATTTATATTCCACCTAACGAGATACACATGAGCTGAGATGGGCAAATCAGTAAATCCCATTTCTATGGCAGTTGAGGGAGGGAAGGGCTTTTCAAATCATAGCCCCTGCTTTATACTCTGGTGCTTTCTGATTAGGCCTTCCCAGACGGTGCTCTTCAGAGGGAGTATTCATTACCAATGGACATGTAGAGCTGTGATAATGCAGAGAAATAATTGTTGAAAAAGTTTGTGATAGAGACAATTGTTTCTAGATGTAACCTTCTCTTGGCACATATTCAATGATAATGTATAGTGTACTGAAGTGTAAGGCATTTCAAAAATTGAAGCATTTGGATTTGGACTCCATGGGGACGATGAATCACCTCAGTGTATTTGCAGAATCAAGAGAATAAGTGCCAACTTTTTAATGATGACTCTCCCATAAGAGCCCAGAGGACTCCAATAGCAACCTGAAGGCATATAAGGAAATTATTTTTAAGGTACTATATTTGGGGACATATTATATAATATGAGAGCAGAGTTTGGGCTGGGAGGTTAAAAATTGAGTCATGTCATTTAGCAGCTGTAGAGAAAAGTCACTTCATATAACTCTTATGAACCTCATTTTCCTTCTTCACATACAGCAGTCAACAGCTAACCTGACATCAGGTTTGTTATGCATGCTACAGATGACATCAGTGACTGTGTAAGCGATGCAGAAAGGAGCAGGAAGTAACCCACAGCTCTGGGAAATAAGATGCTTCAACAACAGCTTTCCATTTGTTTCCAAGTTAATGCGAACAAAATTGTTTGGGTCAGTTTAAGAGAACTTGTGGTGTGCTGTTTCTTACAGATAGCATGGCATTGGTACTTACCCCTCCAACTCTCTCAAAGTGGTCTCCATCTTTGTCGAAGTCTATCAAGTGTCCATTAAATGACCAAGTAAACACAATGTCCAGGGAGTGATCATGTGTCACCTGGCATGGAAGAACAATGCTTTCTCCAACAGTGACATCCATGCTGGAAGGGGGAACCATCACTTTTGTTGGGTCTGGAATTGGAAAAAAAAAAAAAAAAAAAACCAAGGGCCATGGATGTGGCTTAGTAGTAAAGTGTTCTCCTTGCATATATATGTAACGCCTTAATTTCAATCTCCAGAGCCTCCAAACTCCCCTTTGCCCTCACACAAAACAAACAGCAACAGCAGTGATTTGGTGTATGTGGAAACGTAGTGTAGAAGTTGTGGAACCTGGAGCAGAAGGGAAGCAGTTGGTTTGGTGATCTCATCCTTCTTAAGTTGACATCAACCAGCTTCAGTCACCTGAGAGCCCAGATTCAGATACAGGGCTATTTTCAATATAAAAAGATGAAGCTTCTCACTATGCATATATAGAATTCAGCCCAAGAGCCATGCGGTGATATCTCTGGAGACAAGCATACAAGGGCCCACTGGCTGGCAGCTACTCTGAAAGATGCTGTTTTTAAAAGGTTTGCACATCTCTCTGGGCTCACTAAAAGCTATATCTCTGTTCGTACCTATATATTGTCATGTCTAAAGGGAACTCCATTCTGGAGGTTAGACAAATGCCAGCCTTTCTCAGGAACTGGCGAATCCAGTTCCTGCCAAACAAAGGAACCATTTCCCTTATGACCGGCAGAAGGGACAAATGGCTGTGTAAGGTACCTATCAGCATACCAAAGTGCATGCTGACCTGCAGCCTCCCTCAGTATCACGAGTGCCTGCTACACATTTTATAGTCAATGCCAACATCCTAGCCCCTCTCACCTCCTGCCCTACCCCAAACTTCCACAGTTCATGGGCTTCCTCCCACAAGCTACGCTTTCTCCATACAACCCTGGTATTTCTGCTGTCCCTTCTCTTTTGTCCACAAGCTCTTTGTCTTCCTCTCTCACACAATCCTGGTTCTCTCATGGCCAGGTCCAGTCTGCTGGCCTCATTTAATTTACTACTCTCTCTCTGCTCTGTATTCTTCCAGATGCCTCTGGCCATACTCTCTCGTATCTACAATAAAAACCCTTCCTCTTAACTGTACCATGGAGCAGTCATGTCTACTCACATGCAATCAGGAAAACCCATGTAATTTGAAATGTGTTCTACTTTTCATTATATATATATATATATATATATATATATATATATGTATTATTTATTAAGTATATAGTATTCTGTCTGCATATATGCCTACTCGCCAGAAGGGGGCACTAGATCTCATTACAGATGGTTGTGAGCCACCATGTGGTTGCT
>NW_004949099.1:20806212-20812718 GCF_000317375.1 Microtus ochrogaster | reverse complement strand
TTTTTTTTGTCGTCATTGTAAAAGTAATTAGTGTTTTAGTATAGCAAATTGAGAGGAATATTCAGAGTCAGGGCAATAAAATAAAGCAAGCAATTCCCATACAAAGTGAAATCAAACCACGTCCACATAAAACTTCTGCTATCTCTTGACGTCAATACAAGACTGAGAAGAAGTGAGACTTATTTCCATTTAGGTAGAATTTCCCTCCATTTTCAGGCTCATCATTTTTCAGTTGTTTTGTTTTTCATCATCGTAAACATGACAAAGGAAACACCCCTCCGCCAAAACCAGGGCCTTAAATCAGACCCAGGGCTTCAAGAAACCTGTTGTCCATAGAATTCAGAAAGGAGCTAACACCCATCACAAACTCTGGAACCAGGTCAGGAAAAAAAAAGGCAATTTGTCTTTAAATTACACCCTGAAGTTTATTAAGGAAAAAAAAAAAAAGAAAGGGAAGAAAAAGCAGTTTCTGGGCCTGGCTTCACCAGGTCCTCCCTCCTCCCTACTGTCCACAACAAAAAACTGATTCTCAGACTCTACACAATGTTTTTTTGCCACCTTTCATACTGAGCCTCAGGGTTTGGGGTGCCAACCTCACAAACCAAAGAAGTTCTAAGATTATTCCGAGGTAGAATTGAGGCTATTCCTTTTCCATTGATTTATTTCTTACATCTGGTGCAGATAAAGCACCCCATTCCTTCCAACTTAATATGCATTTGCTTGTATCTTCATGAAGCTATTTTATAATCTGCATAATATATCAATTTATAGCTTTCTACTTTGAAACTAGTAGTCATCTTAAGGAATTTTATTACAAATATAATCATAAAGGTAATGAATATCATGAGGAAGGTAAAATCTGTATATTGTTTCTCCAAAATAAAGAATATTACTTTTGGGTCTGGAATAATGGCTTAGTGCTTAAGACCATGTATTCTTCCAGAGGACCAGATTGTTCTGAGCATTCCTATCAGGCAGGTGACAACCACCTAGCTCCAGGGGTCCTACTGACTCTTCCCACATGCATGCAAACACACATACATAATTGAAACAAATACTTTTAAAAGAATATTAGTTTTCAATGTTTACATTTTTGTTTTAATTGGGTTGTATAGTGGCATTTCATTTGTATTTTAATAAATAAAGCTTGTCTGAGGATCAGAGAGTAAAACAGCCCCACTTGTTAGCCTTACAGACCAGGACTGGTAACATACACATTTATTCTCAGTAGCCACATTGGTTGCCACAGAAATTGGGCAGTGCATGCCTTTAATCTCAGCCCTAGAGAGGAATATAAAACAGGAGGAGGGAACTCGCAGTCACAGTCTCATTCTGAGATTTCCTGGAGGCAGGATCACCATTTTCCAGGTGAGGTTGAGGTAAGAGCCAGTGATAGGCCACTTTGCTTTTCTGATCTTTAGGTCAAACCCCAATTTCTGTCTCTGAGTTTCTATCAGTTATGCTTCAGGGTTGTAACAGGCTCGCTTAGCAGAGATTTGTCAACTTCCAACCGACATGTGGTTCTTTACAATACTACAGGGTTTCATAAATAATGTCAGATAGTACAATGATAATAAGCAATATGGATTCAACATAGTGCCCAGGTACATGCCTCCTGAATGAAATCTGTATTCAGTCACACTTATCAAATGTCCATAAAGTAAACCAAAATGAATAATTTGCAAGCAAGATTAAATCAAATCTACCACCATAATCAACAACAGAGAGAACAAAAATTCAGTATCTTTCTTTCATATCTGTAGGAGTATGTTTCAGTTTATGAGATATATAAACACTTATTAAAAGAACTGCTTGGGTTAAAATCACTCTGGTAGGAAAAAATATACAATGGCAAAAATGAAAGCATCTTCAACAAATAGTGTTGGCATAACTGAATGTCGACACGTAGAAGACTGCAAACGGATCCATACCTATAACCCTGCACTAAACTCAAGTCCAAGATGATGAAAGACCTCAAAAATAAATCCAGTTACATTAACTCTGACAGAAGAGAAAGTGGAAAATAGCCTTGAACACAATGGCATAGGACACAACTTCCTGAATAGAACACCAATAGCATAAACACTATGATTGACAATTAATAAATGGGGCCTCATAAAACTGAAAAGCTTCTTCTGTAAGGCAAAGAACAGCTGCCAGAATGGCTAAGATCAAACCCACAAATGTTAGCTTATGATGGAGAGGATGTGGAGCAAGGGGAAAACGCCTCCATTGCTGTGGGAATGTAAATTTGTACAGCCACTTTGGAAATCAATATGGAATTTCAGAAAATTGGGACTCATCTGTCTCAATACCCAGTTATATCACTACTGGGGTATGACCCCAGCTAATCCTAACAATAGTGGATATGTAGCCTGAGCTGGCCTTCTCCTATGATCAAATTGGTGCCTACTCCATTGTCATCAGAGAGCCTTCATCTAGTAACTAGTGGAAACAGATGTAGAGACCCATAGCCAAAGGTTAGACCAACCTCAGGGAATCCCGCTGAAGAGAGGGAGGAAGGGTTGCAGGGAATCCTGCTAAAGAGAGGGAGGAAGGGTTGCAGGAGCCAGAGGAGTCAAGGACTTCATAAGAAAACACACAGTATCAACTAGCCTGGGTCATAGGAACTCACAGAGTCTGAACCAGCAACCAGGGAGCCTGCATGGGACTGATTCTCTACATGTAGATGACAGTTGTGTAGCTTGGTCTACTTATGGGACTTTTAATAAAGGAAGCAGGGCTTGACCTAATGCTTTGGTTGGCTTTTGTTAACCTATTCATCATACTGAGTTGCCTTACCCAGCCTTAATACAGGGGAGCTGCTTGGTCTTACTGCAACTTGATATGTTATGTTTTGTTGATACCTCTGGGTGGCCAGTCCATTTTTGAACAGAAACAGAGGAGGCGTGGATTGAGGGGAGGAGGGAAGAGTTTTTGAGGAAGAATAGGAAGAGAAGAGAGAGGGGAAACTGGGGTCAGGGCACAAAATAAACTAATTAAATTTAAAAAAATCTCTGGTAGGAATTTTAAAATCATATTTCATGGGGGGGTTAACTTTGGTTTTACTCTTTTTCTAATTGACAATATCTGTATATATTTGTGGGGTATAGGATGAGTTTTATTGTAACACACATTTTTTTATTTTAAAAATTTTACACATTTTGTTTATGTTTTCTGCTCCCCCAACTTCTCCTGAGACTTTCCCATTCTCTACCCAACAGATTTATGTTCTTTCTCTCTTTCTTTCAAAGTAAAAAAATAAAAATCTATCAAACAAAAAACCCAAAAAGGACCAAAACCAAAATCAAAACAAAGAACCAACAAGACACAAACTATCCAAACAAAACAAAAGCACACACACACATCTGAAACACAACAAACCATTAAGTTTGTTTTTGTTGACCAACTATTCCTGGGCATGGGACCTGCCCCAAGGAGTTTTATTGATACAATCCATTGGAGAAAACTGATTTTCCTCTTGCCAGTGAATATTATTTGCAAATAACTTCTTGGTTTGGGATGGGAACCCATGTCTACTCCCCTCTCTCTGCTAGAACTATGTCTGGTTTAAACCTGTGCAGACCTTGTACAATATACTGGTGCACACATAAGTGTGTGTTTACAAAGTGTTTCAAGGACATCGTATATGGATGGAGGAGCCTGATGGAATAATGACAGTCAATCCCAAGACCCTTAGCACTGTTTAGCACTCTGCATACTTTAATCTCATTTATTCATAATAAATCCCACTATTATTTGTCTAATAGACAAGTGGAATGTTGCCTGAGAGTGGTTAAGGAGTTGTGTGTAGTACTATTCTGCCTGCCTTCATAGCTGAGAGCATGAGATCCATGCACAAATCTTTCAGATTGCAAGGCTAAGGGCAAAGGACAGCAATTTGCAGTCTTTATTATGCATAGAGTACTGAAGATGGTTGAGTGCAGGAAGGAGTCTAAGAGTGTCTGCCACAGGAAACAAAGAGTGCTGTAAAGGTAGGTAACTGGCAGCGAGCCCTAAAATGCTGTCTCTAGTGGGAAGTCTACATACCAAACGTAGGAGAGTAGAGTCAACCATCCAGGCATTTAAAACCTGACATTTGGGTTATCAGCAAGGAGTCTGCACAAATCCCGAAGTCTACATGCATTTAAAATTGCGTGTTGGTGTGTATGTTTTTGTCTTTGTATAACTTCTCTTCCTTTGTGTTGAAAATTGACCTCATGACTTTGCATACCCTGTAGTATAGAGTCACATTCCCAACACATTCAGGGATCTGGGACAGATTTTTATTAATGAAACTCTAATGCCTGTTAACCAATGATCAGCTGGGTGTCTTACATAGAGGATCCTGCTGGCCCTGTTGTAGTCCTGACAACAGCTAATTCATCAGTTTTCTGCTTGTTGCCAATTCATGCTCTGAGCTCTGCAGTAGCAATGATCAATGTGAAGTAAGTCATGCATGTCCACACAGCAGAGAGGTCTTCCAGGGACTGGAGAAGATTAAACTAAAGAGCTTGAAAACCTCATTAGGTCCTTGGGTTTTTTATCAGTGTTTACTTTTTCAGCAACTTTCATTGACTGTGTTAGGAATTCTGATGCTTTTGATTAATTTCCTTAAATTTGAATACAACTGCTGTACACAGATAAACAGATGGCTTCTTGCCAAACAAACTGTCTCCCTTCCTTTGGTTTTAATCCATCAAGATCACAAAGGACCTGCACTTATGACTTTTGTTTTGACAACTCACTCTCACTGTTGTTCCATGCACGGAGTTCTCAGAGGCAATTAGAGCTCAAGATGCTGTTTGAATCTGGTCACAATTATGTGACAACAATAAGTAGGAACAATAGCACCCAGGAACAAATGTTCTATAGTTGTTTCCTGTTTTCAACCTGGAGAGTGACCGATCCAGGACTCTAGAACACTAATGCTGACTGACATTTATTTACTAACTGCTGAAGCTACTAAGAGTTTACAGAAATTATTTTATTTCCTGCAGTGTTTTCTAAATAAACCAAGTGCTTTGTTCCAGCTTAACAAGCACAGGGAACAGTTAATCATCAGACAATTAGACAATCAGATTAACAAATGGATGTGAACATGATAATACATATCCAAGCCATTTTATATGCTGACTTGGTGATACTGGAAAAAACATTCTGAATTAGAATTATCTGTAGAAACAAGCGGTTATGGTCATATACCTATACAACTTTGATTATGAAATAAGCACTCCCCACATCAGTGAGATTATGAAATCAACCCAGAAGTCCATTATCAGATGAATGGGTAAAGAATAAAAAAAATGTGGTATGGAGTTTTGATTGGTCATAAAAACAGAATAAAATTACACCATTTGAAGGGAAATGGATGGAACCATCTTGTTAAGTTGCATAAGCCAGCCTCATAAAGACAGGTATCCACATGTTTTCTCTTGGGTATGGAATCTAGGTTTAATAATAGTAATAATGGTATATAAAGAGCTGGGCATGGTGCCATACTCCTTTAATCTCAGTCCTTAGGAGGCAGAGGCAGCCAGATCTCTGTGAGTTCAAGGCCATTTTTGTCTACAGAGTGAGTTCCAGGACGTCCAGGACTATAGAAAGACCATGTCTCAATGTGTGTGTGTGTGTGTGTGTGTGTGTGAATATATATACATGATATGTTGTGGAAAAGAAGAGAAACAAAAAGAAGGCAGGGAAGGACATGAGAGGGTAATGTGGATTGAATATTACCAATGATACACACGTATAAAAAAGTAGTAATAAAATGAATCATTTTTCAGTGAATATACACTAATTAAAAAACACTTTGGGCCCATGGGATAATAATCCCATTTAAAAACTATTTTTTAATAGTGGGTGAGTATAGGTATGTATATACCTAGTATACACGTAGAGGTAAAAAAGACGATTTTGGATGTCAATCTTTGCTTTCTACCTTGTTTGAGGCAGGTGTCTTTGTTATTAGTCTGTGGACACCTGCCTCCTGTCCTGTGAGCCTCTGGGGTGCCTTCTATGCCCACATCCTATCATACAGCAGAAGTCTGGAATTATAAGCACACCACAAAATGCAGCTTTATGTGTGTTTGGGGATTTAAATTTAGGTCCTCATGTTTGTATGGTAAACAGTTTACCCACTGAACCATCTCCCTAAGCCCAATGATTCTAGTTTTGATGTTGTTTTTTGCATGTCACATCTTCCATTTCACTTTATAATTTCTTGTTGACAGAGATCTGTCCTGCCCTGTCCCATAAGCTGTTCAATCCCAAAGAAACACACAGAGGCCTACATTAGTTATAAATGGGTTGGTCTATTAGTTCAGGCTTCTTATTAACTCTTATACCTAGCATTAACCCATAATTCTTGTCTGTGTTAGCCACATGGCTTGGTACTTTGATCAGTGAGGCATTCTCATCTTGTGTCCTCTGGGTCTGGGTGACAACGGCAGACTGACCTATTCTGGTCATCCTGCCTCCAATCAGTCTTTTTATTAAACCAATAC
>NW_004949099.1:20803128-20804952 GCF_000317375.1 Microtus ochrogaster | reverse complement strand
AACATCCTTAGTCATCAGAGAAATGTAAATCAAAATAACTCTGAGATTTCATCTTACACCTGTAAGAACAGCCAAGATAAAAAACACTGATGACAACTTATGCTGGAGAGGTTGTGGGTTGAAGGGAACACTCCTGCATTGCTGGTGGGAATGCAAGCTGGTACAGCCCCTTTGTATGTCAGTATGGCGATTTCTTAGAAAACTAGGAAACAACCTTTCTCAAGACCCAGTAATACCACTTTTGGGTATATATCCAAAGGATGCTCAATCATGCCACAATGACATGTGCTCAACTATGTTCATAGCAACATTGCTTGTCATAGCCAGAACCTGGTAACAACCTAAATGCCCCTCGACTGAAGAATAGACAAGGAAAATGTAGTACATTTACACAATGGAGTACTACACAGAAAAAACAACGACATCTTGAATTTTGCAGGCAAATTGGTGAAGCTAGAAAACATCATTTTGAGTAAGGTAACCCAGACCCAGAAAGACAATTATCACTTGTACTCACTTATAAGTGTTTTTTAAACACAAAGCAAAGAAAACCAGCCCACAAATCACAATCACAGAGAACCTAGACAACAATGAGGATGCTAAAAGAGACACACATAGATCTAATCTACATGGGTAGTAGAAAAGACAAGAACTGCTGAGTAAATTACGAGTATGGGGATCTTGGAAGTGGGTTGAAGGGGAGGGAAGAGGCTGGGGGAGCAGAGAAAAATAGAGAACTAAATAAAAATCAATAAAAATTAAAAGAATAGCAACCTCAGCATATTCTACCAGATTGGCAATGCCCAAAGACGAGTATTTCACTATGTGAGGAATTCATGTAACTGCCAAAGAAAGCTAATGTAGTCTTATGCTGCACTTATTGCCTGTGTTTTTCCAATTTAAGGAGGTAATAATCCGACTGTATTTTGCATTAGTCGGGGCACAGCTTGCCACTAGTGTCTTTTGGAGTCCCTGACAGATTAGTACACACATGCTGCTGAAGAGTCAAGTACATTTAAACAGCAAAAGTCACTGAGAATGTTCAGTACAAGAAAGACACATCAAGAGAAGTGGGATAGGAGCTTCCAGAGCCATGAAGGTTATTGCTTGTTTTGCATTTTCCCTGCATTAGAAAGGATAGAGAAACAGGACAGTTTTACTCCTGCTTAGAAGGACTTTCTAATCATTGGATCTCTCTAACAGGAAAATGGGGTTCCTGAGGACGTCATGCATCTCCATTTGGAGAGGTATTCAAACGGATAAAAGAATCATCAGAAATGGGTACAAGTGACACTGATGTCCAGCCAGGCTGGATAAGGTCTGTTACATCTTGTATTTGCTAATTTCCTCCTTCCATCAACACCCACGGCACAATGGTGTTTACCTGGCTTCTTTCCCCTTGTGACTGGTGGGCAGTGTGTAGGAAGGTTTTCTGAGTTTACACACAAATTCCTTCCTGTTTCAACTACTTCTATGATGGTTGTCAAATGATCCTTTGTGGCTGCTGTTCATATGTACATATACCAAATGGCATTCTACTCTAGGGGAAAACGCTCTTGTTTTTGTGGTGTGTTCATTTACCTAAAGATATCAACAACTTATGACTTCTTATTTTTTCCAACAGTTTATAAGATAACACTGTTACTAATTTGATGATTAAAAATTCCCCATTTTTGGCCAATGGGTGTCATTTGAACCTGGGGTCTCTGACTTGTTGGCATTTTATCACTCAGTATTTCCTTACATTCTGGTCCAAAAAGATGTTCTAGACCTCTCTTGTATGAATAGTGTGTGTGTGTGTGTGTGTGTGTGTGTGTGTGTGTG
>NW_004949099.1:20792890-20802083 GCF_000317375.1 Microtus ochrogaster | reverse complement strand
TTCTTCAACCCATCTCATCATCCATCATAGTCAGCCACTCTGATTTTTATTTCTGCTAGGAAAGGAAAAGAAGGGAAGGTTGTTTAGTTTAAATTTTATTTAACATGTAAATATTCAGAACACATGACCAGCAGTTAGAGAGAGGGCTCTACTGCTAAAGTGCTTGCCCTGTGAGCCTGAAGACTGGCAGTTGGGTCTCCAGCACTCACATAATGTTGGGGGCACGGGGCAGCCACACTAATTTCAACACACAGGCAGAGACAAGGATCCTTGAAGCAAATTAGCTAACCAGACTTGCAATATCAACAGACTCTGGGTTCAACTGAGAGACCCTGCGTTAGATAGCAAGGTGAAGAACAACAGGAGGAAATTCCAAATATCAACACAAGCCCTAACACACATGCACATGTGTGCTTGAACAAACATGTTTATCGATGCACATGAGAACATGCATAAGTGTACACATGCATTACACAACACAAACACATTCACATGAGAAGAAAAAATAAAATAAAATATGCCACCAAACACTAAAATTTAAAAGATAACTCTAAGTGGTGAGCAGATGCCATCTAAAAACTGAAGTTTTACATTACACACAATTTGTACTTTTATTATAGAGTTAGTTAAAAATAATCCGTTCTGCTGGGGGGGTTGAATAGGAACATAGGATAGCAGTGGTGGGATCCTTGAGAAATCCATGAACGCTTTCCTTTTCACATTGGTTTACTATGACATATTTGTTTATTATTGCATAATTTATTAATACTAATTAAAGGTACAAATTTCGTGCCCTTCCCCAACCTGAGGCAAAGAGGGACATGATCAAAACAGAAGAAAGAAAAGGAAATGAAGAATTTCTGAAATGTAATCCTGAATGGAATGGGTACCTCCCAAAAAGAACATAGGATCATCTGCCCAAGCAGGGCCAGCCTGCAAATCTAAATCACCCTTACTCAGCACACAGTTGTCAATTAAAACCTCCCTTTGAATGATGCTTTCTCAGCTTTACCTGTCTCCAACAGTGGCTTCATTCCTGGCAAACCACAAGAAGGGCAAAAATAAGGTGGCCATATAAAGAACACAGAGAGGCTGCCCAAAACCATCATGAAAACGATCACTGACTTATCACAACTGCCCTCTTTTGCATGCCAAGCATTGTAGGGCACAACACTGTTCTACAGATCCCCTTAACCCTGTAAAAGAGGACAGTGATGCATGAGCCATTTTCTGAGTCCAGGTGTTTAATTTTTGCCTTGGTTCTTTGAGCAATGTGATAGATGGCATCAAGGAAAACACCCAGTCAGACTGAGTAGAAACTAGAGAGCCTTTTACAAATCACCTCTTAGCAGAGTACTCACTGTCCATTATCCAGGAGTAGAGAAAACAAACGCCAAATAGAGCTGTTTAATGAGTGGCTGACACTAACGGAAATGTCACAAGCTAATGGAGGGTGGCAAGTATGTTGCGCAGCAAGCACTCTTGTGATCATCATGGTTGGAGACTTTTCCTGGTTCTAATGTGTAGCAGAGAGTGTGTGTTATACCCTACTTTGTTACATGAATCGTTCTTAATGACACCTCAACCTCCTTGGTTGCCTTTCAAGTCTTGGTTCAACTATTGATATCAAGTTGTTTGTTTTAAAGAACAAGTTAGAACTTGTGTGAAAGTCAGTCATAGTCCACCCCCTTGGTGTTATTGGTCTTATTTTTGCATGCTACCAGGCAAAGCAAATGCCCTTATTTTGGAATTTCACCGTGTTGAAGTCGCGGTGTCTCTCAGCAGGGATGCCTTTCTAAATGCGAAGAGTTTTCTAAAGGTGTCCAGGTTTCTATGATCAATAAAAGTACTCTTTTTTTATTTTAAAAATAATTCTTGATGGATTCTTTGGAAATTTCACATTATGCACCCAATCCTGCTTACATCTGAGTCCCTGCATATACCACTCACACCTGCACTATGCTCCCAAAATTAAATAAAAACACAACAAAACAAACAAAGAAAAAAACCTACTCCTACCTTACTCCTCCATCTTTCCAACACCTCTTTATTCATCTTAGTGGCCTTGGGACCTGTGATGTGTCATGCAGTATACCCCTTTTTTCTATTCAACCCCACCCACAAAAATATTTGTTACAATGAGTCTGGTTCAAGAATTCTGGCACACCATTATGGCTGGACCCTCCCCAAAACTCCTCTTGGATATCCTGTTGTTGCCTCCAGTCATGGAGATCCTGCGGTTATCATTCCATAAGCTCTCTTTGCTTACTACAGCAGGTCATAGATGGGGCAGCTGTTAGGATGGGCCAACCCAAGACTTCGGATGTGGGTCTGGGTAGCAGCTCAACTGGTAGGTCTGGGCCATTGAGACCACCACCTCAGGCAAGGAACAGAGTCTGCTCTCCTAGGCCCATGCCATTGGGGTCAGCTCTCCTCTGCCTGTGGTGAGTGCTGTGATCAACTTTGCCATGGCAAGGTGGCCGTGCTAGTTCTTCTGCTACAGTGTACAGCAGGGGCAGTGCTAGCTATCCTGGGATGAGTCTGGCTCAGCAGGTCCTTCAGATTTCAACATGCATTGTTCCTATGACCCCCTGTGGTAACACGGGCCTTGGGCATCAGTACAGATCCTATCTGCTATTAAGCCATGAACCCAGAAATGGCACATGTCATCAGCCCAGGACTAGCTCTATGTGACTGCAAAGGCCACTCAGATTGGTGTGGTCCCTGTGGCAGCAAGGTCTTCAGACACCCAACATGGCCATAGGTGGCAGCCCAGACCCCTGGCATCTGCGTTGCCTTCAATGGTATCAGAATCCGCAGAAAGCAACACAGACCCTGCACTGTTGTAGGGCCATAGGCCTAGACATAGCCCTTAGCAGCTCCAGTGGCAGCATGGCCCTTGGACACCAAATGGTCATAGGTGGCAGCCCAGACCCCAAGCATTTATGTGGCCTTTAGTGGCACCATTGGCCACAGACATCACAGATCCCAACTGTGGTAGGACCATGGTTTCAGGAAACAGATGTCACTATGGCCCAAGGTGGCATCACAGGCCACCCAGATCAACATGGCCCCTGCAACAGAGCAGCCCTTGGACACCAACAAGGCCCCACGTAGTAGAACAAATCCTTGGCATCAGCATGTCTTTCAAATGTGTCAGGAGGCATGGATATCAACTCAGACCCTGGCTGCAGTTGGGCCCTTGATCTGGACATGGCCCTTGGCCACAGTCCTGGTCCAGATGACACAATGGCCTCAGGTGGCAGCACAGGCCACTCAAATTGTCATGACATAGTCCTTGGGTACAAACATGCCCCAGGCTTGGATGTCACCTTGGTCCCAGGTGGCAGTCCAGACCCCTGACATGTTCTTCAATGGTATCAAGAGTAATAGACAGCCACTCAGACCCTGGCTGCAGTAGGGCTACCGCTGAGACATGCCCCTTAGCTTCATCCTGGTCTGACCATCACCATGGCACCCGATGTGACAGTGCAGGTCACTCAGATTTCTTTGGCCCCAGCTGCAGGTCCTCATCTGGCCTCAGACCTCAAGTATTTACATGACCTTTGGTGGTATCAGGAGTCAGGAGTAACAGATATCAACCCAGACCCTGGCTGCATTAGGGCCATGAATAAGAATACTCTTAAAGCAGACTAGCAAGTAAGTAATCAGGGGTAGGAGTGGAGAATTGGCTAAATTTATCATCTCGGTGTAACGTTTTCTTTTTGAAGCTTTCTTTATGGTTTAAAGAAATGACAGTCTAAAGGGACATTCAAAAAGAGCCTTCCCAATGACAAATTAAATAAAGAGCATCTTTAAGTTAAAGTAAATTAGAACCTCTGCATGATGTACCTTTGATTGTAATGGAAGATTTTAAAAAAGGTTCATACACATTTGCTTTGAGTAATGATTAGATGTTTTTTTTTTTCTATTTAAGAAGGAGAAATTAAAGGCCTGTTGCCTTCACTTCTTACACATGAGAAATTCTCCCATATGAGTCATTGAACAAGAGGGTCCCAAAAGAATCCCATTAGTGTCAATAAGATAGCATGAATCACCCCATAAACAATGCAAAAATAAGGCACAATGAGATCTTTGCTGATTAAAGAAATACAATCTTGCATTTCAGGGACATTTATTACATCTACTGATACAAAATAAGGGAGTATTTATCAAGACTCCAAAAGAAATGACACACATTTCTGGAGGCAATGACAGTGCATTTTAAGACAAAGCTTTCCCCTTGCCTACAAACAAAGTAGCACTTGAACACTCATGCCCATGCACATACAGGTTCCGTGGAAAGGAAGGATTAGTATCACAGACAGTAGATGGTGCTGTAACCTCGCAGAATGAGAACACATTCCTTAGTTCTGTTTAGCCTGCTCCTGTCAGCAATTTTCCTCATGTTTTCAGTTTCTTGAGTTTAAGGATTCGGGGAAAGAGGTGATAATTCTCCCATTTTAAAGCACATGTCTGTGTTTGCTTATAGATTTGAGAAGAGGTCACTGAAGAGCTCACGAAGCTTAAGATGGAGGGTATTCATTCCTTAGTGGCCATTATTAGCTGGTGTTCCTTTATTTGGCATGGTAAGATTGATTTCTAAAGCTGCCTGCAGAACAGACTCCAGACTAGACCCACATATCCCAGTCCTCAGGTCCACTCTTGCTAGTTTGGTTTGGGGGCTCATCTGTAATTCTACGTGAATTTTTCTGGGATCTTATCAATAGAAAGCAACTATTAATAGCTCCTCAGCTCCTGGCAATAGCTGAGGTGTCTTCTTTGTAGACATACTGGGCAAGACATCACGAATTATATTAATGAGACTCTTCTTCTGGACATGCCCCCCCCCTGCTTCAGAGTAGAATCCATGCATACATTCTTGAAACTTAACAGAGACTGGAAATCTGTAGATTTCTCAACTAAGGGTTTGTTAATGCTCTACGTTTTGAGACGTCGATTACTGGAAAATGCTCTTGTAATCCTGGGTAACTCCCGGGAGTAGGTTTGAGGGTCACTGCACAAGAGTACAGTTGTCCATGCCAGAAGAAGTAGACATGTTCTTTTCATTGAGAATTACTGACCCAAAAAGAAAAGAAAATCAATGGAAGGTCAGAGAAGTATAAAGCAACTTAATTCAGTTTATTTCCAGAGTGAAGGTACAACTTTTCATGTTTTGAAAATTAGCTGGAGCAGACATACAACTCTGAAGCTCTGTCAAATATTTCTATAATTTCATTTAACCTATGTAAAGGAGACAGAGGACAAATGGAAAAGCTGGCGGAAAAGATGCAAAGATACAGAAACTAACACAAGAAAGACACAAGTAAAGACCAGCAGGACCTACTACCTCACAAATGCCAAACTTAGCATACTCACGGTAAAGGAATCAGAAGAAAAGGAAGGCAGGTAGGCTACGATAAAAAACATGAATAGGCTGTCTCTTGTGGAGGAACATCCTGCTTATTGCTCTTTAGAATATTAAAATAGTAAAAAAAAATTCCGTAATAACTCCCAATCTAGCCCATGCATACAATCTTATTTAAACTCAATGGGTCACTCAAGAATCAAAACCGAAATGGGGCTGGCAAGATGGCTGAGCAGGTAAAGGCATTGGATACCAAGCATGGTGACCTCACACACACACGCACATATGCATGCACCCATACACACACACACACACACACACACACACACACACACACACACACACACTAACTGTATAAATAGGTAAAGATAAGTGAAATAATTGTAATCTATCCAAATGAATCATCTATAAAGACAGATGGCCTTTGCCATTGTGATAAGCAAATCACTCCAATTCTATGGTAGCATTGTCTAGAAATAATGAAAAGAAGGTAGCAAAAAAGCAGTTGGTAGACCACATTAGCAAGAGATTTATTAAAGGGCAGAAGGAGACATAACTATGTGGCTAGGTCTTCATTAACTGAAAGCATAACTTTCTCATTTCAGAAACATGGTAGTTACTTAAGTTCAAACAAAGAAAACCTTTAAAGGTTCATAAGTGTGAATGTATGTACATGTGTTTATGCATTTCAATGTACATTAATTAACACATTTTGTTGAAAGGCAATTTTCACACTTGAAATCACCCACTAGAACCCAACAGTTTTTCACTGGTAATAAGGTCAAGACCACAGCTTAAATTCTAACAGATATGTACATGTTATTTGTCTAATTGATGTCAAATCCCTAAACTGATTCCCTGGGCTATTTATTGTGCAAACAAGAGAACAGGATTTCATCAATTGTTATAGTTTCTGATAAACCAATACTCACAAAGATATAGGTAAGAAAAAGCAATTTACTCTTTAGATCATTCATAATCCACCCACTAAGCAGGCCTGGTATACACGGTGTATGGATCTTTCTACTTTTAGATTGCTCTGTAATTTACAAAACCCTTTTATTTGTCTTCTGCATGAAAAACAATTTTTTACTTTGTCACAATACTAAGACCTGCTCCTTTTCATAATCTCAGCGGGATTCATTCACTATGGGTTACAAGGTGCAATGAGAACAAACAAAGCACTCTGCCATGGTGGAGATTCCCAAATACCACATGGAGATCCAGACATGCTTTGCTGGAAACAAGGCAAGAGTTCATTCAGACCTGGGGACTAGGAACTAGACCTCCAGAGGCAAAAGACGTTTTCTTAATAAAGCACTGGGGCTGATGTCAGTTTTCCTAAAAATGTTATAAAAAATGTATTAAACACATAGCCTGGCATCCAAAATTCAAGTTTTTAACTCTTGGCCCCCAGCAATGATGTATCAATCACCACTTAGAAGTAATTTGGCATCTCTGAGCCACAGTTTTCAAGGTGACAGCATTTGACACTGTAGGGGGGATGACAGAATTTTTATGGATCATTGTATAGATCAATGGATTTTTTATATGTTTCATAAACCCTGCTACATGGCATGAGATAAAAATAGTATTAGTATTGGTAACAAAGATTTGCCTGGGAAGAAAAGGAAACAGTTGTTTTGAAAGTTAGAAAAGGGTGACATCTAAGGAAAAGAGCTCTGTCATAAGTCATAGTTCCAAGGCAGCAGCTTGCTGCTTAATAAAAGCCAGCAAAGATGACAAAGTAATTTCTGGTTCAAGCATGAATGCTCAAGTACAGGAGTTTATGTGCAATTGCCAGATGCTTCAAGCTAGCCGCTAAATCCAGAGACACTTCATGCGCCAACAACACTCTGGCATTTCAAGCCAGAGGGCTGCATAAATGTACATTCCAACAGGAAGGGATGTCACGGGGAAACTACCCAGAAGAAGCAACTGTGAAACTGATGAGAAAGGCTCCAGACTCAGAAACAATCTAAGCCACCAAGAGGGAAGTAAAATATGAGTGCAGAGAGGGGCTGGACAGATGGCTCAGTCGGAAAAGCCTGGGCTCTGCCATTGTGAAGATCAGAGTTTGGATCCTTTAGCAACACATGAAATCTGGGTGGGGTGGAGCCCATCTTGTAATCCTAGAGATGGGATCTCGGAGTAAGCTGGCTGGTTAGACTGGCCAATCGATGAGCTTTGGATTCAGTGAAAGACCCTGCCTCAGTAAACAAAGTGGAGAGTAGCAGATGATGACACCCAATGCCAACCTCTGGCCTCTATATGCACATCCATACACATGAACTCACACAGGCATGTATCACATGAACATGCATTCATATATATGCATGTACTCCATGCATGCCCAAAATGATAAAAAAGAAAACAGGACAACTTTTCAATGGTGGTTAAAAGACTAAAAAGGAATAACACTGATGTTTACTTTTTATAAGGGCCGTTCAGCTCAGGACAGGAAGGGGTTATGATCATTTATGTCTTCTTGGAAACATGATACTCCTTTGTCTCTAAACAGATGATTTAATGTGTGCTTTCAAAAATAATTGTTAATTTGCTAAGTGTTTCCGTTTATTATCCCCCAGTAAGAGTTAAAGCTGCAAAATAGATTTCAAGATACTTAGGTAATGTGTATACTAAGTAGGTTTTCTTCACTGTGTGGTTACCTGATCATTTACATGAGGAGAAATTTAAAAAAAAATGAGCAAGGACATGTCCTACTGATGTCTAGCTCCCACTGACTGGAATTATCATTGCAGTTTCTTAGTCAAAAGTTAACAGAACCATAGTAAAGACCATCATGAGCGTTACATATTTATCATACTTGTCAGCAAGACAGCATATGTGCCATGTGATTGTCATGTGCCAGAATCTCTGCCACATGAGACTGAACCCAGGACCTCACTAAAATATGAACATTGTGAGGATAGGGAACATGCCCCTCTCATTCAGTATGGAAAATTTACACAGCCACTGGAAGAACAGGCATTTGGATATCTGAAGTGAACAGGGCTGGGGAGATGGCCCCGTGGGTTAACATAGTATAAACAAGAGGACCTGGGTTTGAAACTCCAGAATGTATCTAAAATTCACATGTGTTCTCATACACAGATGATCTCAACACCCCAATGGGAACATGAGAGGCAGAGATAAGACAATACCTAGAAGCCAGCTATCCAACATAGGTAGTGATAAAGAAACCCTGCTTTAACAAAGTAAAAGGCAACACCCAACATTGCTCTCTGAGCTCTGCACACATACTGTACACATGCAAATACCTGCACTCACATATAGGTACACCTCTCTCTCTTACACACACACACACAAACACACACACACATGCACACACACACACACATGCACACACATGTGATAGGAACATAGGATGAGCAAACACAGCCAGTTCAACCTCGCAGGCTATCATCTAGGTCTCAATATTGTCAAAATTTCCAACAGACCACACAGCTAATTAGAAGAAAACAGGTATTGGTTCCCACCTCTGGTTGACTCAACAGCCCTGTAAGTTACTGATTTCCATTCTAATATGACTACAGTTCACTGCTCTCTTTAATTCACTGTGAAAGAGGCACTTGTGTGGCTGCCAATGCACAGGTATAAATGAGCTCTGCCTAATTCTCTTTTTACTCTGAAAGAATGTGACATGAAGTGTTGGTCCCAAAAAGGTTTTTCTGGAGTCAAGGCATAAGAAGGTAGAGGAAGAACCAGAGTCCAAAGTAATGAGGAAAGAAAGCATCCAAGAGTGGAAACATAGGAAGGCGCTAGAGGAAGCCTCTCCTTGAAGGCAGGGAAGAGGCATTGGAC
>NW_004949099.1:20775587-20791662 GCF_000317375.1 Microtus ochrogaster | reverse complement strand
CTTCTTCCCCTGTACATGCTGGAATTTTAGAAAGCCTGACCTTGTGCAGGGCTTGTGAATTCAGTCACAGTCTCTGTTAGTTCACGGGTGCAACAGCCCTGGCTTGAAGAGAAAATGGTTTTGCCATAGTCAGCTACCATCTATGGCCCTTACCATCTTTCTGCCGTTTCTTCTATAGTTCCCTGAGCTATAGAGGAGGGAGTGTGATATATAGCCTTTATTTTGGGCACAGAACTTCACAGGCTCCTTATTTTGTGCACTCTAACCAGCTGTGAATCTCTGTATGAATTACCATCACCTATAAAAACGGAAGTTCTCTGATGAGGGTTGAGAGATACACTAATTTATAAAGAGAAATAGTTATAGGGCAATTCTACATTATGTCCATTTAGTGAACTAATGGCAAGAGTTTCCTTCTTGGGGCCTATGACTACTCAGTCATAGGTTCTTGACCTGGTTAACAGTAGCAGGCATGATTTCCATTTGTGGAGCAAGCCTTAAACCCAAGCAGAAAGTGATTGGCTACTCCCATAATATTTGTACTACTCTTTAACCAATAAACATATTTTGGTAGGCCGGTCATCACTGTACCATTCAGGGTTCATTGCTGAATAAAACTATTGGTTCCTCGTTTCTTGCAAGAATGTGTTAGCTTTTACTAATAAGGTGGCCAAAGAAAAGATGCTTCCATGTTTAACTGAGAAACAATGTGCAAATTCTCACAATGGCTTTAATACCCTTCATAATCTCAAATGATAGCTCATTGAAGACCTAATTCCTGAGTGAAATAATCTTTCTTTTATAATAATAGCTACTTGTACCATTTAGATCCAAACAGAAAACTTCTTTGTGACGTCTGACATTCAGGGATTTTAGATTTCATATAGAAGGCTGCTCTTAGAAACTACAAGTAGTAAACAAAACAAAACAAGAACCTCACAAAAAACTAAGCTCTTGGCTCAGAAATATTTAGATACGAAGTTTGACTCTGTTGTTTACCAGTCATCTGATTCCAGATAAGATCCTTGGCCTGGAAGCTATTTAATTTATTACACATATATGTATGTGGATGTACTTGCCAAGTGGGTAGTTGTGGAGGTCAGGGTTTGGTATCAGGATATCTTCCTTAGTAACCTTTTAGCTCTACTTTTTGAGTCAGTATCCCTATGTAACTTGATACTCATCTGTTTGGCTAGGCAGACTGGCCAGTGATCCCCTGAGAAGCTCTCGTCTCTTCTTCCTTCTGTCCAACAGGTGTGTTTCACTTCACCTGACTTTTGTCTGGGTGCTGGGAATCTGAGCTCAAGTTCCCATAGGTTTCCAGTAAGTTTGTTACTCACTGAGTAATGTATCTTCTTTATCTCTAGATGATTTCTTTTTAATTTAGAATAGTCTTATGGGTACATACAATGTGATGAACCTTTTAAGTTCTTGATTAAAGTTATTGCTCATGATCATGACAATCATGAACACCATCACGATCACCAACTCTATCATCATTAAACCAATTTGTGCCTGTTATTTTGAGTTCACGAATATTCAGATATAAGCAGCATCTAAAACACAAAAATTGGAGAGGAGAGCAAATAAAATTTAGTTAGAAAATAAAAGTATGCCTATATAATTCTCCTAGGAAATATCATGGATTTCTAACTTATAACTAACTAAACCCACTTCAACTCTACCAGGAAGCTTGAGAGGAGATAAAATTGACAGCTACTAATATTGATAACAGATGCTCAGAACAATTTGCTGTTAGTGAATGAACCATGAGGAAATCATCATAGTGCATGAAAATTTCCTTGCCAGAACAATGTCCAGACACCTAGAAAAACATTAGGTGCCTCTGTGCTTGCTCATTTGCAAGGGCAACACACCAAGTAGGAAAAGATGATCCCAAGAATGACATCAAGACATTGTGTCATTGTGCTTGTTGAATTCACATTTCAGACTTCTATTAAGTCTCTGGACATCATCAGACGCTGTGAAAAATGCGAAAGACAGGACAATATGACCCTGAACTGAGGAGATTAATAACCGGTGAAAAACTAGACTAGCTCACTGATCGTTTGCTATGCTGATTTCTACAGCTTTCTTAATGGATTACTTGAGTAGTTTATGGGGCATATCCAAAAATAGACTTTATTGGGGGACATGAAAGTTCATGGCATAGCTTAAATGAGTGGCATATTTGGCTTTGAAGCACAGAATCTTTTCAAATTTTTATTTCCCTCCTCTTGTTTTCTGTTTTATTTTTCTCCAGAAGCCAGCAATTGCTCAAGGACAAAGGGCTGCTTTGGGGAGCATCTGGAGACACTCCAAAATGCACTGTAAGACTGCTCATCTCTCAGGGGCACCTAAGGCATGCTGCTAGTGATCAGACACCTGGGGAGGTGAGGCAGCAGCCTTCAGGAGGGCAATTCATTCTTCAATAGCAGTCTCTAGACTTCAAGGTCTGCATTCCAACATAGGCGTGTGTTTACATGATGGTAAACATGGATTTGCAATTCTCATCATGTCAGCGGCTGGGTGGCACTCATGCTCCATCTCTATGTCTTTTTAAAGCTCAGTTCAAGTACTCAATGGTTATATAGATAGCCTAAAACAATGAGACCTGAAAACAAAACAGGTGAGCTACAGGAGGGCCTTTCTTAGCCATGCTGTTTGGCTCATCAGAAATGACCAAAAGTATTAAGGCATTTGAAAGATTTTACAAGGATAGAATAATAACAAAGAAATAAAAAATAATTACAAGGAATATTTGTCAGCATTGTACTGGCTTCTTTCTGTGCTATCTCATTCCCTTTTCATCATAATTAGATTAAGGATCATTTAACACCTTAAAAAACAAGTGGAAGATTTTTAATTTTTTTTAAAACCAGAAGTCTAGGAGGCAGAAAGAATGATTGAAAGGCATTCTTATTAAAAACTGGGGGTGTGAGGAAGAAATTAGATGGGTAGTGAACAAGAAATTCTGAATGTTAGTTAGTGGTGGGGAAAGGCAGGTCAGAATGAAGTTGAACTTTGTATAACATCCTCCAAACATCCCCAGTGTGGTATGCTAGAACTGCAGCAGCAGAGCTCTGATTGAACTGAAGGATGTTAAAAACAGTTGGGTCTGCAAACTCTATGCTATTCCGGCACCCTGTTAACTAGCCCTATCCACCCCTGAAATACGCTTAGATTTTACTTTTAAAGAAGTTAACACAAATGAGGTTCTGTGAGCCAGAGGACAGTAGATCACATTGAGAGTAATAAAGACATCGTAAATGCTCAATAATCAAATGCGGAGATTCCTCATTTCCTGTTCAATATGATTTCCAAAGAGACTTATGCCCCCAAGGAGAAGGAATACCATGTAGTATTTACAAGCAGAAATCAGGAAAAAGAAAAACTCTAAAAATTGCCTTGAGGCTGGAGAGTTGAGGAAATGATTCAGTCACATTAAATTCATATACAATAAACTTTTATCCACAGATTATGTACTAAGGACCAGAAACTTCTTTAGACATCTGGAATTTGAAAGACAGTGCAAAAGTGCAAAAGGAAATTTATTTCTAACCTAGAATTCTATCCCCAGATAAACTGTCATCTGGTATCAGAGAAAAGGCAAGAAACCTCAAGAGAAGTAAATGATATATCAGAAAAGCCGTACAAGATATACTTAAAGAAATGAAGAAATAAATGAGAAGGGGATGAAGACACAAGATCCACGCAATGAGAAATCCAAAATAGAAAGAAAATATTTAGAATTTCCAGGAAGATGGTGAAGTACCAACCTAGAAAGATGGTCTAGTTGTGTTTCCGTGGCTGTGGTAAAATACTCTGATGAAAAGCAACTCAAGGGAGAAAGGGTTTAGTTTAACTCAGAATTCCAGGTTACAATCCACAGAAGCAGTGAAGTCAGAGTTGCAGCTTCTTCAAGCAGCCAGTCATACAACATCCATAGTCAATGAACAGAGAGAGAAGAGCACATGCTGCCTGCCTGCCTGCCGGCTTTTTTGCATATGCTCAGCTGGTTTTCTTCATTTCTATACAGTTCAAAAGCCCCCTGCCCAAGGATTGGTGATACTTATGGTGGTCTGGCTCTTCCCACACCGATTAACTTAATTTAGATAATCCTCCACAGACATGTTCAGAGACCAACTCAGGGGAGGCATTCTCTCTTGACTCTCTTCCCTGCCTGCTGATTCTGGGTCAAACTGACATTCAAGGATGCTTTCTAATGTGTATCTAATCATTTTAAAAGAACTTTTGAGTAGTTTGTGGTTTCACACACCTAAAATTCCTATAACTTAGGCCTTGTTATAGGAGGGCTGGGCTGTGTGTTTCAGGCCAGACCAGTATAAGCAACAAGATCTTATTCCAAAAACAGAACTGGAGGTCAAGAAGATGGGCTGTTCTCATCTACATAAATGCCAATACCAAAACACACACACACACACACACACACACACACACACACACACACACACACACACACCATTCAACACACACACACACACACATACACAAAACAAAAACAAAGCACACAATACCTTATTATGTTTTGGAAAATAGTTCAGAAGCTTGGGGTTTGATTTAGTAACACTAAAGTTTAAGTAAAAAAACAAACAAACAAACACAGACATCCTGAAAATGGGATCAAATAGGGCTGGTGAGATGGCTAATCTGGTTAAAGTTCTTGGCACCAATCTTGACTACCTGAGTTCAATCCCTAGGACCACATGGTAGGAAGAGAGAACTGACTTCCATAAGGTGTCCTTTGACTTCAATTCAGGTACAGTGGCATGCATGTCCATCCCCCCACAACCATACACCAATACACCCAATAAATAAGTAAATTAATCAGTAAAAATACAATTAAAAAGTATGGGAGAAAGTTGTTCACATCTTTAATCCCAGCACTCAGGAGGCAGAGGCAGGCCAGCCCCGTCTACAGACTGAGTTCCAGGACAGGTAAAAGAGGAAGGGAGAGAGAAGTCATCACAGGTTAACATGTTATTCCCTTGGGAACACTGCATAGTTATAATTGTAGCCACAGATTAATTAGCTATCCCGAATTATTATTTATTTATTTATATTAGGAAGGAAGAGGTATGAAATAGAATTAAAGACAAATTTATTTATTTAAGGCAGGACTGGGCTATGCAAGCCAGGCTGTGGTCCACCTCATGCTTCTCCTGTCATCTCTGGAGTAGAAGGGTTGGAGGTATACCCTATGTGTTTAGTTTAGAATTTATTTTCCATAAGTCAGAAGATAATCCTGAAGCCAAGAGATGTGAATATGGGAATGTTACTTAAAGGTGAAAGTCAGTGCCAAACCAAAGGCCAAGTGAGCAGAAGTGGTCACCTTGAGGAAAGAGGGAAGGGGGGCAGGAGGATGCTACTTATGCTAAACCTCGGAGAAATACAAGATTCTTAATATTTCTTTCTATCTCAGGGGAGAAATTTTAAATTTAGAAAACATAAAACTGTGAGGCAGAAAGTAATACTCACAAAGTTCAAATTTAGTAGCAAAGAAGTTTAATCTTGATTTGTAGGTATTCTCTTTGTGAGTGTGCACGGGCGTGTGTGTGTGTGTGTGTGTGTGTGTGTGTGTGTGTGTGTTCAGAGGCTAGGTACCTTGGGTACCATTCCACAAGAATCATCTACCCATCTACATTATTTTTTTTTTTGAGGCCGGGTCCCTCATTGGCTTGGAGCTTCCTAAGTTAGACTGGTCAGCCAGTAAGCCCCAGGCTGTCTTACTGTCTTATATGTTTTATAGTATGTATCTAATTGTAGTTACAGAATTTGGAGCAGTTTGTGGTGACACACACCTGTAATCCCAATATTTGGGCAGAGTGGCAGAAAGGCAGAAGAGATTTTCAAATTTCCTGCTTCATGGAAATGTCTGCCAGATTTTATGTGCCTGAAGACTGAACATGGGTGCCCCAGTGTTACAGGAGATCTTTCTTTGGGTGACTGTCTAAGCAGCGAGATGTCTCTGTCAATTACAGAGTTTTGGAAGTGGTCTATAATGCTCTTCCTGTTTACTTAGGTAATATTATATCCTTATGGAGTCTTTGATGGAGTTGAAAGGTAGTTATAGTTTTCCTTAGTTATGATAAAAATATGTAGATATAAATATTGTAACTGTAATTCTTGCTTGATACTTTGTTCTGTTATGTGTAGTTTTTCCAAGTTAAAGTTAAAACCTTAATGGTATGGAAAATCCTTTTGTATATGTGTTGCTTTTATTGGTTAATAAAGAAGCTGCTTTGGCCTATGCTAGGGCAGAATAGAACTAGGCGGAAAAACTAAACTGAATGTTGGGAGAAAGTAGGCAGAGTCAAGGGAAGTCATGTAGCCCTGCAGGAGACAGACACCTGGTAAACCAGAGCCATGTGGTGATACACAGATTAATAGAAATGTGTTAATTTAAGTTGTAAGAGCTAGCTAGAAATTCGCTTAAGCTATTGGCCAAACAGTATTGCAAATAAAATAGTTTCTGTGTGATTATTTCGGATCTGAGCAGTCGGGAACGAATGAGCAGCCTCCAACAACATATGTTTTTGTTGGCCCAAGGCAGTCCTGGTTTTTCTCTGTTATACTAGGGTATCCATGGCACTCTATATTCTGATTTACATAAAATGGCTATTCCATAGTCTTATAATACTTTACTATTTATTCTTATGTTGCTATATTAGGAGATACTCAGGGCTCCTGCTAGGACTCTCTTGCTCTCATTTTAGGATATGGACTGCCAAGCCACTGCTGCATAATAGAGATGGGTTAAGGGGTTTGTAAAAATTCCACCGGCACTCTCTCTTTATTCAGAAAACTAGCAAATATTTTATTAACCTAATGCATTGCTCTGAATACTGTCTTAAAATAAAGGCAACTTTATTTCCTAGGTGCTTTAAATGAAACTAAGTGATTTGACAAATGACAAGTCTGTCTGGGTCAGAGCCAGGTGACACTTTTTGTAGGGTACTGATTAAAATGAGCTGATATCTGTCTTTCTGAGTGAAGAATAAGTCACTGGCATTACAGAAGGGATGGTAATCTCACAGAGAAGGTTAATCAGATACAAAGAAATTATATCTGCTTCTTGATGAATTTTCAAGTCACTGAGAGATCAATCACCCACCTCAACTGCCTACATCACTGTCCTGCATAACAGAAAGGATTCAGGGCAGTTGGATACTGGTATGTCGGAGAACTAGAAAAAGCACATCACACTGCAGGTTGGAACAATTTTGCCTGCTGAGTGCATTGATTTGTGGGCATCATAAGACATGCACGACAGTAAACAACATAAATACAAGAAGTAGATATATAATGATGGTTTACTTTTGCCTGAGAAGGGAATGACTAATCTCTCAGATCTCTAGGCTGTGACAAAACCACTGATAGATCTTGGTGTATTTCTTAGAGACATGCAGCAATACACAAAGGCACGTATTTTGAGATATAGTTCCTTGGTAACTGGCAGTAGATATCATGGAGGCCAGTGTAAAAAAGAATACATGTACAATATTGGGTGCTCGGTTAGACACCAAGACCCAATTAGTATTATTTTGTCATTGAGTATTTTATACACATTCTATATCATATACATATTCTAATGTTTGCAACTGGACAGATCTTTCCAATTTATAGATAAGAATACCAAAACTTCTAAAGATTAGCTTGTCCCATGTAACAGATCTCCTAAGAAGAGTGACTCTGAATGTAAAACCAAGGCTGTCCCTTCGGCTATACTTCACTGAGGACCTCTCTCTCCCTGGTTTTCTACTTACAAATTTACTCAGCACCTAGTTTAAAGATTTATTTTATATGCACGTGTGCGGGCTTGGGTGTATGTATAGGTAACCTCTGTGTGAGGAGCTGCACATAGATGCCAGATGAGGGTGTTATGTGCTATGAAACTGGAGTTAATATTGACTGGGAGCCACTTCATGGGAATGTTAGGAACCAAACGTTGGTTCTTTGCAAGAACAGAAAATGCTCTTACTGTCCAAGCCCTCTCTCTAGGCCTTCAATCATGGATTTTTAAAGATTGTACATTTTTTATTTTGCAAGAATGTGATGCAAATGCATGTAAGTATGCATGCTCAGTTGTGTGGACACACATATATGTTGGTGTACATGTGTGAGTGAGTGAGTGAGTGTGTGTAAATTAGAGGTTTATATCTGGAAGGAAGGCTTTCCTGATGCTTAGATTTTTACCCAGAAAGGTCTATAGAGATATTTGACTGTGGGTATGTAGGACTTTCAATTCAGGAGAATGACCTTGTAATAGAGTCCCAGATTTTGAAAGGGTGCCCTTCACCTTGTCTGCAGACAAGCTTTATCCAGCCACACAATGCTGTGGTCACAAGACAGAATCCTGAGGTAAGGTTCCTGCCTTGAAGAGCCACAGCAGCGAAATGCCACTCTAATGGATATGGAAGGTTTTGTGTGTATTTCCAAGTATGCAGTAGCATAGACAAATGTTTGAAGGATATGGCTATTTGGTCAGCTGCTGAAGTTCTGAATTGATGAGCTCTGAGTAGAGAAAAAGATGGAATAACTATTTGTGTTTGGAGACAGCATTGAATAAAATCAGCATGTCATCAAACACTGGAATTTGATTCAGTATGGCAACTTGATTCTCTTGCAGATGAACTGGTTGGTAAAACTGCCCACACTGTTTAAGTTGTAATTTTTCTCCTTTCCTTCCAGAGATCATAACCTGAATTTGTTTGAAACAAATGTTCCCATAATGCAACTCTCTTGCCCATGAGAGATTTGATCTTATGTTTCACCAACGAGCTGAGTTAAACTTCAGATAGACTTTGTGGTTTTTGTAGACTTACAAAGAAATTTGAAATGAGAGTGTGTGGATGGTTCATTCCAATGGTTTCATTTCTATATAAGAAAAGAGACTTTAATTCTTCATGATAAAGGCTTCTCATTTTTGAATTGAGAAAACTGAAGTCTTGAAGACATGCCCTATCTAGTTCATGCTGTTCATCGCTAAGAGATCCAGGACCTGCAAGTATTCCAGAGTCCCAGTTCCTTCCCCTCTGCTATAATCATTGCAATATTCACAGTTTCAAACAGTTATATCTTGGAAGCAGGTGAGACAATCCAGTCAGTAGAGTACTTGCCTTGAAAGTATAAGGACCAAGTTTCATCCCCAGAATGCGTATAAAACATAGCCAAGCATGGTGATTCATGCATCATGCATGTAATCCCTGGGAAGGCAGAAACAGGTGGGATTCATTGACGAGCCAGGCAACCTAACCTATTTAGTGAGTTTCAATAAAAAAAATATCAAGATGGATGACAACGGAGAAAAGATACTCAATGTTGTCTTCATGCTTCTACACACAAGTGCGTGTATTCTACCCAGGCAGACACATACACACATTTACATGCCTACAAAGAAGAGAAAGGAAGTCATGTCTTTTCCAGGTTTCATTCACAACCTAGCACAGCTTCTTCTGTTTTATTGTTTCTCTCCTGTACTAACGTTGAACTGCACAATTTCCCAGATGGCACTCTATAAAGGTAAGTTAACCAAGAGGTAGTTCATAATTGATGGCCTTTCCCCGCTTTATACAAGAACTTCTCTGCAGAAGATGGCTCACTAATTATTTCAGCCAGAAAATGACACCTTGATTTTCTGAAGCTGAGGCTTCGCACAAAACTGTGTCCTTCAAGCGCACCACTCAATCAGTTAGAAATATTCATGAAAATGAGAAAATGGGTCCATGGGTGTTTTGTGACCATGATTTCAACACCACTAATCTACAGTGTCCTCGTTGGTTTGGCAGTTGACATGATCCCCAGTCAGCAGCTGGGAAAGGCAAAGTCTTTCTACAGACAGGACTAATTTGTTTCCTGGTGAGAGGTGACAACCTGCCTCCATTTGCTGCAGATTTCTCAAAGATAATGACGTGTGTTTTCTTGTCCCAATTAACCACAAGCTGCTGCTAGGAAACCCACGTCTATGCAGATAACTGAGTCTCTTTCCCACTGATCACCTCTTGTTAGAGATGCTGGAGAGAAATGCAGATAATGCTGATACAGTGTGGAATCATACATGCAGAGTTGAAACAGCCACTTCTCCAGTTTTCTAACATCCTTAACATGCTCAGTTTAGGTTACCTAAAAACTTAATAATGAAATAACCAAAGTAGCACAGTTAATTATGATTGGCATCTACCTAATTGTATGGCTTACTCTTAACTTGTTCTAAGCCTAGACATTCGAACAGGTTATTACTCACTGGAATCAACAGAGTCCCAACACATGATTAAATATAAAAGAGATACTTTTACTGGATACTATTTTAGAATATGCTACTTGAGACAGTATTATTCCTATTACAAAACAAGCTTTGTTTTTAATAACATATACTGCATTGCTGATAATGGCTAAATTGAAGCCAGAAGGAAAGAAAAAGTCCTGTAAGAGTCTGGAAAAAACAAACAAACAAACAAACAAAAAAAACAAAAACAAAAGTCAATTATAAATAGGAGCACACATTTCTCAGGGGTTAAGAAAACTTTAGTGCAGAGATCAAAAATCACCGGATGCCAGCACTTCTTCAGAAACAGATGGGAAGGGCTCACGGGTCAATGTTTATTCAGGAAAGGTCCTGAGAAAGCTGGGTTGAATAGAAAATTCCCTCAATAGGCCACTCAGACCGCACATTCCCTCTGATGTATGGATTCTTTCTGCAGGGTTTCCCCAAAGCAGAGGGCCATCCTCAAATGAATGCCAACAACAATAGAAAAATCAGGAATTTTATATTTTGGTGGTCTACTTGTTTGCAGCTTTTTACCTTTTACTCGACATGAATAAGCCCCTGTAGCTACCATCCATCTCCTCTGCTCCTGCCCTCTCAGGTCACCTAGAGTTTCATAGCTCTTTAAATGTCCGTAAATAATGACCATCCCTCCCCCTTCTGCCCTCTGTGCATCTTTTGTAGCTTAGCCAGTCGGACTTCCCATAGCTGTTCCTTTTATTGTTATCCCAGATGCCACTCTTAAAGCTGATTTCGAATCTTAATGTCTATCTGGAATTAAAAGCAATATCCTTTCCTGGTTTTATTGTCTTGAGTGCTATGGTGGATCTTAAAGGTTTCACTCTTTTGCTTAGGGTACTGTATTACATTCTAGATTTAATTTGCATTTTTAGAAAGCATAGAGTGTAATTGAGCCATCAATTGCTTTATGGTCAACTAAAACCTCTACCACAAGCCTGACCCTGAAATTCATCATGAGCTTAGAATCTGAATGCAAATCCATATTTATGATGATTAAAATGAAACTTGTCACATTTGGCTCCCAAGATGATCTTTCCAAGGTAATTCTGAATGCTGATTCTGTCATTTAATCTATCCCCTAGTGATTCATACGATCAGAATTCACTCTGCATGTTATCAGCAATGCCCAGTGCTGCTGATAAGAAATTTCAATAGCAAAAGGTTGAAGGAAGGAAGCAATAACCAGAGGTCTATGTCCACCATTGACATTGCTGTCCTCTATACTAGCCATGATAAAATTTTAACCTGAAACACAACAGTATTGCAAAAGGGGGGCTGGGGACTGGAAATGGCTCTGAGGTTAAGAGCACGTGCTGTACCAAGACATTTTGAGTTTGCTTCCCAGGACCTAGACAGACACCCCCAATTCCAGCTCCAAGAATCTGACACCCCTTTTCTGGTTCCTAAGGATGCCCACGTTCATATATACATACCCACACACATACTTATATATAAACAAATTATTATATATTTTTTAAAGAGTGTACTGTACTAAGTTGCTTAGTTATACGAATGATTAAGTTACTCTCTGCAAAAGTTTCTGGAGGATGTCCATCCACTTTCACCTGTTCTAAAACAAAACTTAAAAAAAAAGTGGATCTCTTTGAATGATGCAATTGTCTATTTCAATATTTCTATAAATAAATAATTTATAGATTTTGCATAACTAATAATACAAAATATTGTGTAATTAATACATAACTTAAACATTGTATGTTTCTATTAATCAATTTCAAAATTTTCCTCAAAGATATAAAATTTCTCTTGAAGTTTTGTCAGGATCAGTTAGCTCCAGTTCATAGAATCGGTTTTATTTTGATTAAGAAGAAATTAACACCACTAATGCCTCTGTTGTCCTTAGCTCTCAGAGTATGCCCAGTGCCTTCACCTATGGATGTGAGCTCACCTCAGTTTTGCCCTGTATTTTTCTTGAAGCTCTAAGACATTTTTAAGATTAGCATATAAAGTGTTAGACGTAATTGTGGCATTTCTGTTCTTTTTAGCAGAATGTGTCTTTATGCTAACTCCCAATCCCACTTGCAGCCTCAACCCAGCTCCAGTCTGTTTTCCATGTCCCACGTGTAGATTCAGAAAGTGCCTTGCCTTTGGGTTAGTCCATGAAGTTCCTCTGTTTGGCATTACTTTTGTTTTTTTAGTTCTTCATCGTTGCTAAGACTTATTTTTATTATTATAAACATTTGCGTACATGTGTGTGTGAGTTTGTGCACACGAGTTCAGGTGTCTGTGGAGTTCAGAAGAAGGTATCAGGTTCCCTGGAGCTTGAGTTATAGGCTTTTGGGATCTACTTAACCTGGGTGCTGAAAATCAAACTAGGACTCTCTGCCAAAGAAGCAAGTTCTTTCAACTGCTGAGCCATCTCTCCAGACCCCATTTCATACAATGGATATTTACTTCCGTATGTGAGTTTTTGAACATGTCATTATTGCGTGCATGCCTGTGCACATGCATGAAGGTCATAAGGGGATGGCTAGTGTTCTCTATCTATTCTTCCGTGTCATGATCTCTCCCTGAACCTGGGGCTCATGTTTTCTCTGCTATTCTGGAAGCTAGTGAGCCCCAGAAATCTTCCTGCCTGCCCCACAGCTAGGAGTTAAAGGTGTGTTGGGGAGTTTGTTGTACCGGTACTTGGAGCCAAAGGAGCACCAGTACTCATGATTAAAGATCAAATGCTCTCAGCTTCTGAGCCATGTCTATCCTTGCTTTTACTTTTTTTGACATTACGGATTTTATTGATCTGTTAATTTTTAATTAGTTTTCACTCCCTCCCCCTTTGTTAGTTGCTCATTCTTCTTACTTCCTGTCCCTTGTATGCTGCAATGGTTAATATGGATTGCCAATTTCACCAACTCTAGAATCCCCTTGTAGACAAACCTCTGGGCATGTGTGAAAGGGACTAGACTGGATTAACTGGGGACAGAAGATACGTTCTAAATGTGGGGAAAAAAAATCAATGTATGGAGCCCCAGACTGAATAAAAAGGAGAAAGCAAGCCGACCAGACACATTCATCTGTCTCTGCTTCTTGTGAATACAGCGTGACCCTGCCATCTTGAGCTCCTGATGCCATGGCTTTTCTCTGTGATGGACCATACCATTAAATTGTAAGCCATTGTTCTTTAGTTGCTTTTGTCTGCTATGCTGTCATTGCAATAAGGAAATTAACTACACATGCTCTTTGAATCCACCTTTCTCTGCCTAGCATCCACCCCTATGTCATTAGCTCCTAACCTTGCAGCTTTTGCTCAAAGTCATTCTTTGGGAACCTAGTTAAAAAGGAAAGTTCCTGTGATGTGGGATTTCCCTCTGTATGCTGTGACTACCATTAATTAATAAAGAAACTGCTTTGCACCTATAGCCAGGCAGAACTTAGGTAGGTGGGGAAAATTAAACTGAACACTGGGAGGAAGAAGGGTAGAATCAGAGAGAAGCCATGTAGCCCTGCTTGAGCCAGATGGAACTTTATTGGGCAAGCCACAGTCACGTGGCGATACACAGATTACTAGAAATGGGTTAAATTAAGGTGTAAGAGTTAGTCAATAAGAAGCTAGAGCTAATGGGCCAAGCAGTGATTTAATTAATACAGTATCTGTGTGGTATTTTGGGGCTAAGCGGACAGAAACAAACAAGTGGCCTCCTACCTACTATAAATGGATCTTCTGGCTATGTGAGCATGGGGAACAGTCAGGAGTGGTATGTTTCTTTAGAAGCTCCAATATTGTTCTAATGCTCAGGATGATGGCTCACAGTAGCCTGTGAAGGAGATAACTAGGTACTGTGTACCTGGTTATTATCACATATTGGAACTCCATTGAAGAGTCTCTCCAGCAACAATACTGGTCATTATTCTTAACTATTCTTTGTCTTATGCATCATGGAAAGCTGAGGCAAACAGCACAGTGATCAGATGTTCTTCCTATACTGCATACAAAGCCAATGGAGACAGACAAACACTGTATAAGGAATGTCAGGGGAAAGTTTCAGAGCAACTAGAGGGAGGAGAAGGTGCTGTTGATTAGCCTCTGTGCATCTTAATTGGTAAAGTAGACTCCAAGATTTTCCTGCTCCTACAAACTTCTGAAGAGGGATAGTTAGTAAGATGACATGTTCTCCAGTTTGGAAAATCTTCAAAGCAGACGTTGCTAATCTTCACTTAATAACATACCTTGCACTTGTGTACACTGATTACAGACCTGTGAGAAGGCCATGTGAAAAGTCACTGCTGTGCTCAGTGTTCTGCCCAGATTTCCTCTCTTACACCGTGAACCCAGAACCTCCTTTCAGCTCCTCAAATGGATGCATAACAGAGAAAACCATTTTAACCTTTTAGAAATGGCCCCTGCTAAAGTAAATCACACAGAGATGATGGAAATGTTAATTAACTTGCTTTCATCTTGGTCAGATTCTGTATTTAACCTCAAGGCCTAGAGTCTTTGGGATGTTTTTCTAAGATCTGATTGCCTATGACAGCCAGAGAAATTCAATCATGGTTCGGTGAGGCTGCTCCTTTGGGAGAATCATACCCTTCTTGCAGCTGGAGCAGAAAACAAATGCCAAGAAAGGAATGTTGGAGTTACTTGTGAAGTATTCGGACACATTTCCTTTCTGGTTCAGGGTTTGTAAAAGACCAAAGCTTCTCTTTCAGAGTTGGGAGCAGGTGTTATACCCCTCTATCCATGGGGCCACCTCTCTAACAAAAGGTGTGGGGTCGTTTAACACAAGCATACACACTCTGCATGCGCTCTGTTTCAGAGACATCACGTGCCCATAAAAACCGCCTGTCTGACAAAGCAAGAAACCACATGAAGTTCAGAGAAGGAGCCGGAGTGAGGGTGGCTAATTTTGCTCTTGACTTTATTTATTAAACAATTAGCCATTTAAAATTCATTTCCGCTAAGGAAGGAAGTAAACATTTCATGAACTGAAAAGCCCAACATAAACCATGTCTGTCCTTGGGTAGAGGAATAGCTCCGTGGAAAGATGACTGATGTAACCTAAAAAGATGCATGCGAGAAAGAGATGGATTTTTATTTATGTGCTTAAAAATATATAACTTCAATAATGCTGAGGATGTGTGCAGAAGTGGTAGCAGAGGTAGGTCAGAGATCTATGCTTTTAATATCAACTTCCTCTCTAGTAAGAATTTTATTGAATTAATAGCTAAATCATACTGATTGTAAACCAACTGAAATGAGGCAATTAGTATGGCCTATGACAGCCGTGAAGAATGAAATGTGAGTTTTCCGATGCAAGCCAGATGGATATCTTCAATATATTTCTTATTATCTGCTTGTGGTAATAAGTTCAATTAAACGGAATCAGTACAACACAAGTGTCGTTGAATGGCTGGAAAGGAAATTAATTATGTGTTTCCCATTTAATGAAGCTTGAGAGTCATATTGTTGTGCCTTTGTTTGTTTGTTTGTCTAATTCTAACTGGTAAATGTTCATTAAGAAAAAAACAATCCATTATTTTATTCTACTTTTTTTTATAACCACAAAAGAAAACAATTTCATGGAGCAGGTTAAGTACTATAAGTACAAAAGTTATGTCTGGTCTACAATACAAGGTCGAGAAATAGAAAATTCAGAGCTGTTGTCTAGATGATGTCAGCTGTGGTATGAAGTTCTGATGTGACCATTCAAATTTGTGATGTTTCAGGACTGTGGCAGCAATTTGCCAATACTCACTTCTGGAATTAGCTGTTGTAAACACATCTTCATATACCTTTACCCTTTCTCTCTCTATAAT
>NW_004949099.1:20751658-20775369 GCF_000317375.1 Microtus ochrogaster | reverse complement strand
AACATGCAAGGTTCCTTTTCCCATTTATGTTTATGTTGCATATGTATTTTTGGTTAAAAATTACATGGCATAATTTTATATTAAATTGGCATTTAGCTCTAATGCATGAAATAAATAATACCTCGCACACTGTTAATCTTTACCTGGATTGTGTTACTCTTTTTTTCTTTGTATTTCTAGAGCACCTATCTGTGACTTTCTCCAGGGTAAGTTCCCAGAAATGGAATTTCTGCTTCATAGTGATTATATTTTGTTAACTTCATTATTTACGTGTCTACCTGGTCGAAGGTGAATAGCATTCCAGATGTTTGAGTACCATTTTCCTTTCATGCTCATCAACGAAACTATTGTTTTCTTTTGCTTATATGAAATAAGTTGAATGTTTAAATGTATTTTTGTGATTATGAGTGATGAAGGTGATGCTTCTTTACAAACTAACTGGCCCACAATTGTCTTTTATACCAAAACACGGATGTGATGGTGATGCTTAGCTTTGGCCCAAATGCTAATGGGTCAAAGAGAGAACATAGTGGGTATAAAAAAAAATACAAATCAAGGGATGCTGTTTTCCTCATAGGACAAGGATACAGAAGTATGCACTAGGGGAAGGTTCTCATGGAATGCAACCTTCATAAACTTAAATCTCAGTGCTACAAAGTCTCTTTCATGAGAAATTTGGTTAAAAGAGCAACCATTATCTCTATAACTTTTACTGTGGAAGACACATAGTTTGTGAAATCTATATTGCTGTTGTCAAGGTCTCCATGAATGTCAGAGAAAATCATTATGTCCTGTGCCATTAGGTTTCCAAATATATCAAGTAACTCTGAACATGGGCAGAACATGAGGTACAACTGCCTACACTTTTTTTTTAAAAAAATAAATCTGTTTTAGATACTAGTAGAATCTACTACTGATATGGCCTGGCCACTGTCCTATGGAAGGATCTATGATATTTAATATTTAGTACTTCTAACCAACAAATCCTTCCTACTTTAGGTGCCTTGGGTCATAAATAGTGTTAATCCTATTAGGAAGGGCCTTAATTATCGCCTGGAAATAATTGGTTCCAGTGGAAGACATCTAATTAGGTCAAAATGTATTCTATTATAAGGGTCTAATGTTAAAAGCTTTTGTTGTGTGCTAGCAGCCAAGCGTCATTGTTGGTTACTGATTTCTGATTGATCTCCAGTCAGATTTGGACAAAACTATGAATAATTTTACATGTAAGATGTGGGTTGCTTCAGATGCTTTTCCTTCCAAAATGGTTCCAACTGAAAAGACTATATTTTCCACACATCTCTCTATAGAGGAGACGGTTGATATTTCTCAATGTCCAATTGAATTAATACAGAAGACCAATTTTATGTAGCCCACAGTGGAGATATTATTCACAACCTATGGTGCTGGGAATAAATTTTATTTTATTTCATCAATGTGTGTGTATATTTATATGATTATATATAAACCTACACAATACATGTACATATGTGTGGGAATCACTACACATATACTCACACACAAATGAATGTGCTTGAGGAAGCTGCTATTTCTAAACAGGATTGAAGTTTTGATGAGATGAACAATGATCACTTTGTCTCTCAAGGAAACAATCAATTGAATGTTCATGCGATTGTTGGAGCATCTTCAGATGCAGGATTGGAAACAAATGCAAAATTAACTTTTCCTTGGGAGTATATTGGGTTTGAGTGAAGGCCTACAGATAACTTCACTTCTATTATAGCTCTATGAAGCAAACAGTAATTTTGGTTTTATTGTGAACTGAGTCTGTGCAATGAATTAAAACAAAGATGAACAGAAAGAACTCAGCACTGAGGTGAAATTATGTTAAACTTTTATGTTGACCTATCTCAAAAGTTAGTATTTCAATACATTATTAAAGGAACAGCCTGGGAAAGGAACAAGGCAGAAGTTCAGCTGGATGAGCCTGGTTGCAGTGGAGAGGTGTATGTTAAAGAACCCCAGTGAGTGTTCTGCACATTGTAGGGTCTTCCTAGCCAACTATTTCTTGTAACTGTATGAAGTTCTACAAATCCTATAGAATTAAACTGAATACATTGTTTGGTGACTGGTCAAAGTTTTCATCCTATTGCCTCTCTATATTTTCAACATATATTCAAATTATGAGGTTCACTCTCCTGACTCTGGAGTGAGACTGACATTCTGGAAAGGAACTGTCTCTACCAATGGTAGTTGTTCATCTAATGGAAATTTCAGCTCATCCAGCTGAACTTCTGCCTTGTTCCTTTCCCAGGCTGTTCCTTTACTAATGTATTGAAATACTAACTTTTGAGATAGGTCAACATAAAAGTTTAACATAATTTCACCTCAGTGCTGAGTTCTTTCTGTTCATCTTTGTTTTAATTCATTGCACAGACTCAGTTCACAATAAAACCAAAGCATTGAAGGGTAGCATGAGATGCGAGCAGAACAGTGTATGGCTTGGTTGTAGGATGTCTCACTCCAAGCTTTGAAGGGTTGGTCAAGGAAAAATTATCCAAAGAAAGTAGTCACAGACTTCCAAAGGGTTGAATAATAAATATTTAAGGTCTTGTAGGCCAAGAAGTAAAGTTTTGTGTTTTAGCAACTTTACATTCTTGCTACAGTTTGAGAGTAGAGTTATGTAAATAAAAGGCCTACTTGATTTCTAACTAAACTTTATTTATGGAAACTGAAATATCAATTTCATAAGACTTCCACATTCAAAAATATCATTTTTATTTTATTTTATTTCCCCAACCACTTAAATATATGACTGCTATTCTTAGCTTTGGGGCATACAAAAACACCACTGATCATGGTATGCAAATTCATATATTCTCTTGTGTTCTCTAAATGTGAGCACAAAGATCAGTTGGAATGATCATTTAACATGAAGGTTCTTTTTTTTTCAGGTATTATTCCTAGAGTATAGATGTAGAAGGTTAGGAACAAGGCCCAGAGACACATGTTCTCATAAAGCACTTTACCCAATTTTGACTGCTAGGGGACATGGACAATGTCCTTCATTTGTAGGAGGATACCTGTCAAAGCATAGACTAAAACCAGTAACCACAGTTACACGAAGTCACTTTGGAGTTAGTTGGAAAAATAAACATGATAACCACATCAAATCCATGGCTTAACAGCCTTCATTTCATGCTGAGACTTAGGGGTGATCAATAAAAGATAGGGCGGTTACGACCATGGTTATCTTGTCCATCCACAACCAAGACAAGCACTCATAGGTGCTCTGCTTTGTGCCTGTGACAAAAATACTTGTCATATAAAACCTGTATAGCTAAGATACCTGCCATGCAATAAATGAGATCTCCTGGGTAAACTGGGTGGTAGAAGGAAAGGAATGGGGCATGAGAATATGAAGGAACAGGATGGTTGAGCTGCAAGAGGGATGGAGTGGGAGAGCAATGAATGAGATGTCTTGATATAGGAAGCCAGTATGGGGTTAGGGAGAAACTTGGTGGTAGGGAAATCTCAGGAACCTACAAGGATGACCCCAGCTAAAACTCCTAGCAATAGTGGAGAGGGTGCCTGAACTGGTCTGCCCCTGTCATCAGATTAGTGACTACCCTAACTGTCATCATAGAACCTTCAACCAGCAACTAATGGAGGCAGATGCAGAGATCCACAACCAATCATTAGGCCAAGCTCCAGGAGTCCAGTTGAAGAGAGACAAGATGGATTATATGGGCAAAGGGTGGGGGTGGGTCAAGATCATGATGGGGAAATTCACAGAGACAGATGACCCGAGCTCGAGGAAACTCACGGAATCTAGATGGACAGCTGGGGAGCCTGCATGGGATTATGGGACCAAATTAATCCCTCTACATGTGGACAGCAGTTGTATAGCTTTGTTTGTTTGAGGGACTCTGGCAGTGGGAAAAGGCTCTATCCCTGCTGTGCATGAGCTGGCTTTTTGGAGCCCATTCCCTATGCTGGGATGGGCTTGCTCAACCTTGATGCAGAGGAAAGGGGCTTGGTCCTGACTTAACTTAATGTGCCAGGCTTTGTTGACTCCCCATGGGAGGCCTTACCCTTATGGAGGAGTGGATGGAGGGGTATTGGAGGGGAGATGGGAGGGAGTAGGAGACGGGAAAGGAGGGGGAACTGTGGTTGGGTTGGTATATGAAGTGAATAAAAAACTTAAGAAGGTCTACAGAACAAGTTCAGGACAGCTAGGCTTGTTACAAAAGAAAAAAAAAGACACCTGCCATGCAAAACAGCACACAGTTACGTCTGGTAAAAAGTTAAAAATGAATTAGTGAGTCCAGTCCTGCTTATAAAGGTAACTGGCCCTTCCTGCAGATCTTAATAACATTGACATAAATGCTTATCTTTGTTTAAAGGTAAGCAGAATATTCTCTGGGGAGTCTGATTTGAGAAGTGTTTTAGTGTTTTTGCTTGGGGTTAAACAGCCAACAAATTTCAAAAATGCCAAAACTAGCATCAGTAAGTAAGTAAAATAAAATCAGTAAAACTTAGAAATTCAGACTATAGGAGAATAATAAAAAGTCTCCTGGGTGCCTGTCAGAATCCCACAGTTTGGAAGCCTGCTTGTGCATAATCAGGATCATTATCCCTTAGATGGATACTTGCCAGGGACTTATTTTAAGCCTCCTGTCTCATGTAGAGGATGTGTCCCCTTCTCTTCCCCTACTAACTGACCCCATGTCTGAAAATATCTACCTTCAGCCTCTCTCCAAATAACTGGGCCAGACTCCGTAAGGAAGAGAATTGAATTTTCAAAGACTGGTTAATGACACAATTATTGTAAAAAGACTGGGGAAAATGTGTTCTGGTGTCTGACCTTCCCAGAGTTCTAATCCCAGACATATGAAGAGATCAAAGCGAACAGAAGCACACTTTAAGGTTAGAGAGCAATGTCTCTGATAAATCAGTCTCTTTGTAGATCTGGAAAGTGAATTAAAATGCAGAAGGATGTCATAGTCCAGGCTAAGTGGCTACAGTTGTACTAAAGGTGTGGGCTTGAGTATTTGCTGTGGGACTGAGTACTTGGCACAGTTCAGAATGATTCTTCCTCTGCCTTTATTGTACTTTATTGAACAGATTTATCAATTTACATGTACGTCCTTGGTAGAGAGTTGGCAGCAGAGAGTGAGTACACACTACACATGGGAACTTCCCTTAACACCAATGGGAATCAGACTCAACCACTGAAAACATGAAAGCTTCCTAATCACCTTGGATCTTACTTAACAAAATTTTTATTGTCTGGGACCTTACTTACCAAAGGAAGTTCATAACCCCATCCCCATATCCCAACAACACAAGAATCAGAGGGGCTTGGTGCAGAAGTCAATTATATGTAAGTGCCAGTGACCAAACCCAGAGAGACCACTGAAGCACCTGAACTCCGACTGGACAAAGGGCTTCTTGTCTGGGACACCCTGGCCTTATTATTCACACATGAGCATGTCTGCCTCCTTTGTTTTATAGTTCCCATGTTCCTCCTCTCCCAGGCCTTCCTTTTTTTCTTATTGTTCTGAAAATTTTATTTTATTTTATTTGTTGTGTTTCCTGAGACAGTGACTCTTGTAGTTGAGGCTAGCCTCAAACTCTTTATATAGACAAGGCTAGCCTTGAAACACCGATCATCTAGCCTCAGCCTCCCAAGTGCTGGTATTCTAAGCATGTAGAAATTTGCAGTTGTTTTTTTATCCTCTGTATGTGCATATGTTCTTGTATGCACAAGTATACATACATGTGGGGTGTACATGTCTGTGGAGGTGGGCATTTATATTGTACGTGACAAGCATGTGAAGGCCAGAGACAGACATCCAGTGCTGTTCTCTGGGGGCTATCCACCCTGTTTCCTTGATACAGTGTCATACCAAGTGGGTTGAATGGTTGGGAAGCCCTAGGGTCTCCCTTGCTTGGGAATTACAAGTGTATGTCACCAGGCCTTGCTCTTAAAATTTGTATTCTGGGGACTGGACGTGGGTCCTTATGCTTGTATGACTACCACTGTGCTGATGGAGCCACATCAGCCCGGTACTTCTAATGCTCTATGAAGACACCTTTGTTCACCATAATCAGGCTATCCTAACCTTATCATATGTCCTAAATCCACTAGAGTTCACTCAAAAATTGGCTCTGGAGGTGTAGTACCCATATTCAGTCATACAAACACCATACTCACTACTTTGGGAGCCTCTTGTAATAATGAATACTTAATTCTCTTTTTTTTTATTAGATTTAAAAAAAATACCAATCCACATTCCCACTCCCTCCCCTCCTCCCATTCCCTCCACACACCCTCCCACCCCAAACCCCTCTAATCCTAAGAGAGGGTAAGTCACTTTGCTTTATGGAAGGTCCAAGGCCCTTCCTACTACATCTAGGCTAAGCAAGGTATACATCCAAAGAGAATAGGATCCCCAAAAGCTAGTACATACAGTAGAGATAATTCCCATTGCCACTGCCAGTGGCCCCTCAGTCTGCCCCAGCTATACAACTGTCAACCTCATTCAGAGGAACTAGTTTGGTCCTATGCTTGTTTCTTCCCAGTCCAGCTGGAGTTGGTGAGCTCCCATTAGCTCAGGTAAACAGTTTCAGTGGATGAACCCTTCATGGTCTTGACTTTTACATATGCTGACTTAATTAAATGTATTTTAGGAGCTTTTTTAATTCATTGCTACTGACAGAAAATGACTGTTTTCCTAATACACACTGAAACACATAAATGGTTACTACAACTAAAAACATCGAACTGTGAACTCCCTGGAATTCATGCACTATATATAGTTGAGGAATTACTGTTCCCATCTTATTAGATGGCAAGAAATAAATGATTTAATTTGCGAAGGTACATAAAAGCTATCATCTCAGCAATATTTCTATTTATATCAAATATGAGGTGGCCATGATAGGCTTCATCATGGCATATCTGGAAGCTTTACTCTGTGGTGTCATACAATATGGCAGCAGAGAACTGCACAGACGGTTGGGAATGGTTTCTCCATCTTTCCGGTGGTCCCCACAGTGTAGCAGGGAAATATGATTTCTGTGTGTATCTATAATCTCCATCTCACTTTCCTTTTCTAATAGTTCTACTGGATTAGAAACTTCAATAAGTCTTCAGTGATTTAGAATGTGTGCCTAGCCATTTTATTATAATATGAACAACAACAATGTCAACAACAATAACAACCACCACTATTTTCAGGCCTTCATGCTTATTATTTAATGTGGATCACTGCAGCCGTAGAAACCATGCCAAGAGGCCAGCATGGCTATTTCATCCAAATAGGCTACTAATCACATTCAAGGTCATAGAGACTGTAAGTGGAAGAAATGAGACTTAGGCACATCTCTTTGATTTTAATCTTGGTCTTTAATCATAATTTAACACAGTGTTCTGAAATTCACTTACATCTACATAAGTGGGATGTCATCCTAATAAGCCCGAGCTTGACTACTAACCATCTCTGAAAGCCTGGGCTCTCTATTTTGGTCCTAGTCAATCACTACATTTCCTTTGGCATCTGAGATAACCATACATTAACAAAGGCTTCTAACTGGAGCTCTATGCTCTAAATATTAGCTACTTTCTTTTACCTTTAGTATGTAAAACAGAGTGAATCCACAGTGGTATGCCTATTCTACTGGTCTAGAGAAGAATTAATAAACCAAAATAGTGGGAGTCCATCTAAACATAGACCTGCCTCTAACTCTCTTTGACTTCAAATTCTCCATCTGGACAGATAAGTATATTCATGATAAAAAAAAAATCTTTTCAAGATAACAGAAAATCGTCAACTTCCAATGACCCTGACATAGATAATTAGGTGATATTTTTTAGCTTCATGCTTAAGTTATAATTGAGGTAAATATTCTTTTTGAATATTTTTGCTTGCCTTAGGCTGTCTTACTTCAGAAACGAAGCTACAAATAGGTCAGTAAGAAAGAGTCTGAAGTGAATCATCAGAATGCATTGCACATCAGCAGGGCAAAAACGGCCTCAAATTTTTTCTTGTAGATCCAGGGAGAACTCGAAGTCAGATTTCTGGGCTTAAGTCCATCCATTTGTGGTGACCTCCACCAAGTCACCACGCTGAGTGTTATTTTTATTCAAAGCACTAGCATGTCTCCTGCAACTGAAAAAAAATCCTAAGACTGACTGTGTAAGACACAAGGTGATAGAAATTCAAATGAAATGTAAATTAAGATCTCATCCTTTTTAATTCTCAATACTTCCAACAATGACATCAACCTGGTGTTGGGACAGTTTCACATCATATGCTGTGCTAAGAGCATAAAGGACGTTCAGTTGTGAAATACAAAGCACCCAGACAAAAAGATGAGGGACATTTTATTTCCTTAAAACTGACAGGGATGGCTGGGCGACTTAAGCAATGCACAGAGGTGATCAAAACCCTTTATTACCTGGGGAAGCCATATCCATATCTCTGAATACCCTGGGCAGCTCTTTGTAAAACTGCCGGTGTCATTGTTTAAACAATGTTTGCTAAAAATAGTACTTGAATCATGGGTTTTTAATTTGTTAGCACAGGGCTCCTAGACATGAATTTCAAACCTATAGAGACTTGAAAGAAATTTAATTAAAGGACTGCAGATAACATTTGTTACAATACTATAATAGACACAATGACTGTAATTCTCAAATTGTATTGGATGATGCTGAAATAAGATAGCCTTTCAATCATATTCATTACCAACGGTTCCCAAAGAATTGTTAATCATATCATGTTTTCTGTGATGAATTAATCTAGCAACAGTGATATCTATACATATTAATATGAACCCTGCCATGTCTGTAGATTCTATTATTAGAAGTGAAGACATATGAGTTCTTTGAGTTAGCCATTACCTTTCACGACCACATTCCCAGTACTGCTGGCAGTTCCGAAATGGTTCGTGGCTATACAGGTATAACTTCCAGCATCAGATTTAGTCACATTGATGATTCTGAGGTTTCCATCTTCAGAAATGGTAATTCTGAAAGCAAAGGAAATAAGCAAGATGTGAAGTTTATCTCATGAGAAATGATTTCTGTCTTTCCGTTGCCTGTCACATTGTAAATCATAGTTCCATCATTTGACAGCCTTGTCTGTTTCTTTTTTAGGAGTTTGTCTATATATGCATGAACATTATTGAGATGAGTCTTGTGTTTAATAATTTCCCCATTTGTCTTGCTAAAAAGTCTCAAACTTTGCTTAGAATAGCCATTATGAATATTAGATTGGTTGTAGCTATTTCTTATTCTGTAATAACTCTTGACGATACAATGCAAAGGGAATCTTAAAGACCACCATTAGTTTTAAAATTACTAATGAAAAATTAGAAAAGGGCATTGAGGAGATGGCTTAATTGGTGAAATGCTTGCCATGGAACTGTGAGGACCTGAGTTCCGTTCCCAGAATCCATGTGGAAAGAGCTGGGTCAGATGTCATAGGTTTGTAATTCTAGAAGTACTTTTGGCAGAGGTTGGTCAACTAGTCTAGCTTGCCCAGTGAGCTCCCAGGGAGTAAGAGACCTTGTCTTAAAAACTAAATCAGCCAGCATGTGAGGACTAATCAAAGTTTACCCCTGGCCTCCCTTACACCCTCATCAGCGCTCTCTCTCTCTCTCTCTCTCTCTCTCTCTCTCTCTCTCTCTCTCTCTCTCTCACTTGTGCAACCGCGCGCGAGCACACACACGCACGCACACACACACACACACACACACACACACACATTGTTCTCTTGTGTTTTTTTTTTTTTTTTTTGTTTCAATAACCTTTAGTCACACTGGTCCTTACAAAGTTTCCAGAGTATATCAGATCTGTTCCAACCCCAGGTCCTTTGAACTTACTATTCTGTCAGACTTGGGCATTACCTCCCTTTATTGGTTACTTGTTTGTTGTTCTGTATCTTCTGAGAGCAGGGACAGTGTTCATCTTATGATTTAACTTGCCTCTGACATACTGCATAAAGTAGGCTCACTGCCCTATAAATTGTTGCTAGGTGGTAGAATGAATAGGTATATAAGCAAATTCTATTCTAAGAATTGACATATGTTATGGGAATTTCAAGTTGCTAAGCCACTTGGTGCTTGTAAATATCCCAGCTGAGGATCGAGAATGGGAAGAATTTCACTTAACAAAACTTTTGATTGGGATTTTTTATTTTTAATAAACATAACTGAAGATTTAAATGTATTATGTTGCAGACACGGTGTTTACTATTTTTCAGATAATGAAGCTATAGCTTTTCTCGGGACCTGTTCCAGATTCTACAAGCGGGTTAGCCAGAATGTGGAAAGCTTAACAAAGGACGATGGAAACACAAAGGTAAGAGTGTTCCCACATCACACACGCCAGTTCTGCTTGCTCAGCTGTGTAACCTTTGGTCTCCTTGTCTATGAGACGGAACTTATTAAGCAAACCCGATTGGCTCTTGGAAAGAACAGGTTCTGTTTCTTACATGTTCCCTGGTATTTATCAGCTAGTAGTATCCTTCCTCTCTTTGTTTGTTGATTATTAATCAATTGATTTGTTTTTGTTTTGTTTTGCTTTGTTATTTGTTTTGTTGTTGTTGTTGTTGTTGTTTTGTTTTTTTGAGAAAGGGTCTCACTGTGTAGACCAGGCTGGCCTTGTATTTCTAATCCCAGTTCTGGGCTTACAGGTGAGTACTAAACTACCTGGCCTCTTTATCTTTAAACATGAACTTTTATTTAGTCCCTTCTATTCATGGTAGGTTGGGATAGACCACAATTTCCTCAGTACTTTCCTTTTATATTGTAGTTAAGTCAGCCTATAAATAAATGGAGTCATCTCAAACCAATGGACAGGCAGCTAGAGTGTTGTGGCTGGGTGGTCTATACCATCGGATGGTGTCTGTGACTGAGTTGCTTTCTGCTGGAGGCCTGGAGCCAGGGACAGTGGCTTCTAGACTGAGATAGTTCCCTCGTGGAGGCTATAAAGCCATGGTGGTGGTAGGAGCTCCTGGCAGCTGGACTGAAACGGCTGCCTTGGTACTTGTATATTTCATGTTTTACAAGCCATAAAACCTATGGAGACTCAATTAAAGCAAAGTTCTCAACATAACCAAAACCTGCCCTCAGCAATGGTTGTGGTCCTAATGAGTCTGAGTCAGAATCACACAAGAGGAAGCAGCCTTAAAACTAGGCATGAGACCTATCTGCAAAACAAAGAGGAAAGGAGCTGCTCATCGGAGACTTCTGTTTCTAAATCACCCAGGCAAAGAAGGATGTACGAACTAAACCAACAAAGCTCAAGTTTCAACAGGGATTGCGCTATAAAGATATAAAAGACATCCACACAAACTCTGTGTAAGGTCTAATCTGTCAACACCTGCCATGGAAGGGGGAAGGCACCTTTCCCTGTGGATTTGTACTCAGTCAATGGTCAATGTGTGTGAGAGGGATGTTTTCTTTAGAGGTACAGGCACCGATAAGGTACCTGAGCTCCTTTAAATAAGCCATTACTCATATTCCTGTGAACAACCTTAATGAAAATCATTGAGCCATGTACAGAGGACATGAAGGTAGAAAGAAGGAGAATCTGGAAGAGGAAGGGCATTAGCTGCAGTAGGAGTGACGGGAAAGAGTAATAGGAAGTGAATGCAATCAAAATACATCATGTACATGTGAGAAAATGTCAGAAAATGACCGTTATTATGTATAAAAAATGTAGTAAATAATGATGAAGTTCCTATTAGTCTTATACATAGGTACTTCTTCCTGTAATAAAATTCCTCAAAGCTTTGGTTTTAAAAAGTATTCTTGCTCCAGCTACATCAAAGCCTCAGTTGAAACTCGGAGATGCCGACTGGAGGCCTTCAGCTTACTCACTCTCAGAGGCACTCACGGTTCCTCACCGAGCAGCATTTGATTCTTTATTTACCCGAGTGCAGATGTACTGATAAAAGGAAAATGGCGATCCACATCTTAATTACCTCAATAACAACAAAAATATTCTTCAAGGACTTAATCATATTTCTATTTATGAGACAATTTGCTGGAAATTGAGAAATGTCAGTGTAATTAACTCCGTACATAGGGTGGCATTCATATTTTGGATGTGAATTCATCTAACATGAGGTAGACGAGCCTGGGGCGTAGTAAACAGAGGGATGTTTTCAATGCTCAAAGGTCTATTAATAGATCGTTTCAATTGAAACAATAGCAGTGCAATTCCAAAATCCTAAAGCTTTAGCCTAAATTAAACTGTACTATGCAAATCTGTGGATCAGAAAAGAGGCAGAGGACTTCCCATAAAATTATTTAGGCCCCAGAGCAACCCTGATACATTGAAAGTCTATAAAATTGACCACATTATTTTTATGCTCAAAGATAGGGAAGCTCAACTTTTTCAGAAGTGATATTTTGGACTAGATGATTCTTAGCCTTTGGGAAGGACAGCAAACAGAATATGAGGGTTCTTTCAGGCCCACTCTCCCCTATGTTCTGATCATCAAAGAGGCTTAAGGGAGCATGTCCTGGGGAGAGGACAAATTCTCTCTCTAGTTGAGAACTGGTCTGAGCCAATTTACCCTCCCAATGTTATTTACAAAGAAGTAAAAAGCAAAAGAAGACAAAAAGAGACTGGGATATTAGAATTCATGCGAGGGGATGCCAGAGAGAGAGATCGTTTGTAGGTGGGACAACCTCAGCAGCCTTCACTAAGTCATGTCATCTTGCTACGGCTTTATCTTTCCTCGGAGCAATTCACATTAGTGGGCAATCTGATGTTCTCAGCATGGTTCTCTTACAATACAGTTCAATGACTAAGAAGACAACCTAAAACTCAAATCTCACTCCTGTTCTTGTGCTGTGTCGTTTTGAGTAAAGCTGTTTCTTTGTACTTAAGTTTTCTTATTTGAATAAACAGACTACTAAGAACTATGTCTTGTAGGTTGTTGGTAAGTTTAGCAGTAGTGAGAAAAATGTGTGGCATATCAAACAAACCTAATAGGTGAATCAACCAATTGTTCTCATCAGTGGAGAGCGACATCCCTCCTGGTCCCATTGTTCCAAGTATCTAAAAAGGACGGCTCACATGAAGACAACTGGTGAGTAGTTTTGCCGGTTAACAATGCATACGGGTGACACTAAGTTGTCACAGAATAGTGATGAAATATGAGTGCCGTTTGGGGATATTTAATAACCACTCCCCAGATGGCAAGCCTTCCTAATTGAAATGTTCTATCCTGGAAGGAGGCTAATAAGATGCAGAAAACGAACAGCCTCACAAGTAAGAAGAGAAGATCTGAAACTTACAGGTTTTACAAGGCTCCACCCCATGATGAAAGAAGCAAGAAACAACTGACTGGGGACAAAACTCTGAACTGTCCCCCTTCCTGGAGAAGATACTCTTGGATCTGTAGACCCCCCTGCAAGTCATGCATAGAGCTCCTGGACTGCAGCTTTCTTGAGTTGCCACCCATCCAGGGTGGACTTTTCAATGGCACTGTGCCTTTGAGTCCCTGCACCTGCATGTCACCCATCCCCAACACCGCTTTATTAAATTCCAATGAGCTCATCCCTCTGCCACGTTGACCTTTGCAGCATCATTTCTTTGGACTATTTTTGGTGCCTCCTCAGGAATAAAATGTTTGTTCAAATCTCTCCAGGAAAAATTAGCAAAACAGCCTTCACACACATAGCTAAGTTTTCAATAAGTGCAAAATTACTTTAAATAGGACAAAACATCTGGAAAATACCATCACCATGTTACAGACCATCCATTTCTATGAGTAGAATGGTCATTACTTTTCCAATAAGAAGATTGTTTTTGATAACTCTAGCTATAAGAAGAGCAGGGACCAGACCTGGCTGACCAGGAGATCCTGTTCTCTTCTCTTCAGTGGTTGGTTTAAGGATACTCATGCCATCAACACCAGAGTCTATCTGGGGAGACAATCTTTTTCTGCTGAATTAATAAACATGGGAGATATAAAACTAGAACTTTGTCTGCCATGGGAAAAGAAAAAAACAGCTCTTAAGGAAGTCAAGCAAAGAGACTGAGAGAGGCCAAGATGGAGAGACCAGCACCTCATGCCAGTACTGAACTTATTCTGTCCATGCCTAATGCTTAGGAACCCTTGATATATGAATCAATAATTTAAGATATCAAATAATAAGATATCAATAATTTAAGATATCAAAAATGGAGTTTTCAGACCATAAAAATGGAAGAATGAAATCTCTTGAAGAAATTTCTGAACTTGTCTAGGTGATCATGGATATGAGAGTAGCAGGCAGGGAGTGGGTTTCTGCCAGAGTCTGTGGTGACTGCCTCTCCAGAAGATATCGTGAGCAAACCGGTGATGCTTACTTCAGTAAAATGGTCACAGAGCATTGAGTGCAGAGAAAATTGACCTGCTAGTTCCTCATATATGGCTGTATCATATGCTGTAGCTACTTAATTATACATGTAAGGCTCTAAGTTCAAAAATTGACCAGTTGTTTTAAATTTGCTTTTTAGAATCTGTGTGTATGTGTGTGCATGTGTGATGTACTTGTCCATGTGTGTATATGTGTGTCAAAATCAGACACCAATATCAGGTGACTTCTTCAATTTCTTTCTATATGATTGTTTTGACAGGGCATCCCTCAGTGAAACTACAGCTCTTATAATTGGATACGCTGGCTGGGCGCTGGCTAGGTGATGAGCTAGAGGGGCTCTTCTGTTTCTTCCTTCCTTTCCGCAGCTCCGTTCCTCAGAAGAAGTTGGTGCTGGCTAGGTGATGAGCTAGAGGGGCCCTTCTGTTTCTTCCTTCCTTTCTGCAGCTCGGTTCCTCAGAAGAAGTTGCATACATGCTACCTGACTTTTGCAAGGGAGTACAGGATCTGAATTCAGACCCCATGCTTTCATGATAGGCGTTTTACTGACTGAACCATAGTTTTAATCTCTGTGTTTTGGAGTCAAGAAATCACTCTTATTTTAGGTGGCACTATTTGGACAATCTCAAAGAACTTTTGACATAACACCCAATATTAATATTTATTTAGACACTTGTTATAAGTTGGATGTCATGGCAACTTTCAAAAGAGGAAAGCAAAATAAAATAACAACCAAGTTCTTTAAAGAGTCATTTTATATTAATTTTCCTGAAAGTTAAAAAGATTTTATTTATTACTTAATATTTTTATGTGTATGACAGTTTTGCCTGCATGTATATATGTGTTCCATATATACGTGTGTGTGCCTGGTGACTGCAGAGGTCAGAAGAGGGCACTGGGTCCCCAGAACTAGAGTTACAGAAGGTTTGGAGTCCCTATATGGGTGCTGGAAAATGAACCTGGCTCTTCTGTAAGAGCAAGTGTAGTGTCCTTAACACCTGAGCCATCTCTTTAGCCCCTCTCAATGAGACTGCAACATTTTCTTTGTATTGCATCTCATGTGAGCTTTTCCATTTTAGGCTATTGATTGACCCCGAGGTTGATGTTGAACTCTGAGCTCCTCCTAAGGCTTATGAATAGTGATGGAGCCAGATAAAAAGGATTGAAAAATGTAAATCCATCCCTGACTTAGAATAGGTCAGTCCTGACCTACCAGCGGGCTTTCGAAGACATCACTGATAACGGCAGAGAGAAGTCAAAGATGATAAAGTATCAAGTAATAAAAACAAGGGTGTGACACGGAACTCAATTGTCTCTACACGAGGAGAGGTCATCTAATTCACAACACAGTAAATTACCTGCAGCACACAGAAGTGTTTGCTCCCCTCCTGTCACTAGGGGTTTCTGATGCGGGGAGGACAGGAGCAGATCTGGAATAAGGAGATAAACTGAATCTTTCTTTCTTAGTCTGAGGCTCTGGGTTGCAGCCATTGAAGAGCTGACCTTGTCAGCCCTGTAAATCAAAAATAGTCTGGGGACAGGGGACCTTTAAAAGTGCTGAATCTTTTCTTTTGGGGGGCTTTAGTAACAGATGACAAAAGCTGCTGACTCCACAATATTCTATCACCCCAAAGGGAAGGCTGATCCCAGAATGGTGACCTGTAATTCTTAGGAGCAGTTGTGCGTGGAAGGCCTGCTGTTAGGGAGAGAGACAGGGCATCCTCATTTGCCTGCGAGTCACTTTGAAATATTTCCTTGTAATTAAATCTCTTTACACTACAACTTAGAAAGCTACTTTTCCTTCTGCAAAAGGGGGAGGGGTTATGGAGAGATAACATCCTTTTAATAAATAGAAAAAGGTAACCATCGTTGTCTCTCTTTTATATATGTGATATATTCCAAAAACCACATTTCAATGTTGGAAGCCCAAAAACAAAATAATAGGTTTATACATTACAGGGTGGGTTAGTGTTCCTGAAAAGGTAGCTTACATAATGTTAAGCATGGCTACTTGTCAGCTGAGGAAAACTGGTGGGGTGGTAGCATTGACACATGAGGCTTAGGACCAGATGTGCATGGACTGTAAGCTCCAGGGCCTACCAGTGATACCTTAGGTATCATTAAGACATGCATCCTCTCAACCAGAGGTCTCATAGAGTGTATCAATCATCCCCTCACTGTGAGGTCAGAGCAAAGGTTGCCTAGTCCTAAATGTATGCTTCATTCTATCTTGGATAGTCTCTTACTTCAAATAATTGAGAAATTTCACGGAAAAATTCATTCTGGGATAATTGTGACAAATGGGAAAACTGGGTGCTATAGGTAACACATCCCTCCAGGGCAACAATAACCTGGAGAATGGCAATGGCTTTAGGGAGCAGATGAACTTCTCATTAAAGTTCCTACCCTGCCCCTGTGGATCCTTCAGATTGTTAATGCCTTGGTTTCCACTGTTACTATTTGTGAAGTACTGGGAGCAGGAGTTGGGGCAGCTTCAGGCATAAAGCTACAAGTTCCTCTCATTCAGCTATCTGTACAGACTTTACCCCACAGAAAATGGTGTAACAGAAGTTAGTAGGGTATTACCACTGTAAAGTTCCATGTACAAAGTAGCTTCACTATGGGGACTTGTTATTTCACACCTCAGGGGGCTGACGTCTGCTATTACTGATATTTTCTGAGCAGTTCTACAGGAAGGCCCAATGGCTCAAGATAGGCAGGGTTAAGTCTACTTAGATGGCCACCTATCCCTCTTTCCTAATTTCTAGTGACTGGTGACCACCTTTGTTGTCCCTTGTGGAGACATTTCTCAGTATTCTGAGTCTCTTATCACATAATATCCTTTCTAGGTGTCCTTCACATCGCCTTCCCCTGTGCATGGTTCTGCAGTCAAATTTCCCTCCCACCATGACCCTGATCATTGAATTATGTGATCTGTTCTGCCCGTATTGAAATCTGATTCACTTGTAATGACCATTTCCCATTTAAGGTCACATTGCAAGGTTCTGAGTGAATATAACATTTAGGAGTACATCATTCAATCTATCAAAAAAAAAAAAAAAAAGAACCACACCAGAGCTATTGGTACTATGTGACCAACTGACTTGTGGTAATAGGAATGTAATTAGCTCCAATAATCTCATAGAAAGTGACACTATTAGGAGGTATGGCTCTAGTGGAATGGATTTAGCCTTCTTGGAGGAAGTGTGTCACTGTGAGGTTGGGCTTTGAGGTCTCCTAAGCTCAGGATACCAAGCAGTGTTTTTTGTTTCCTTCAAGATGTAGGACTCTTAGCTACTCCTGCAGCACCTCATCTGCCTGCATGCCACGTGCTCCCCTCCATGATGGTAGTGGACTGTATCTCTAAAACTGTAAGCAAGCTACTCCAATTAAATATTTTATTTATAAGAGTTGCCATGGTCATGGTGTCTCTTCACAGTAATAGAAACCCTAGGACATGGCTTCTATACCGCTTTGTAGTCCTCAGAGGAGAGTGCAAAGTAAGAACTGAAGATGGGATTTTGCTTTTGTATTCCTGGCACCAATTCACGTGCCTATTAGTGTACAATTGCTTGGTTGCTTGTAAACAAAGGGTCTTGTACCTTCTCCCATTAGTAAATAGCAGAGGTTCAAATTGCTGCTCTTTTGTGCTGTAATCCAATCTAATACGGAGCAATAAGTAGAGATGGAATGCAACAGTAAGGCAGTCCAGTAGAGGGCTGGAGAGATGCTTCAGCACTTAAAAGTACTGGCTGCTCTGCCAGAGGACCTGGGGTTTAATCCAAGCATCCACATAGTGCTTCATAAACTGTCTGTTATCTCCAGTCCCAAGGAATTCAACACTCTCTTCTCACCTCCAGGGGCAACTGCATACATGAACTACATGCAGGCATAACACCCATACATACAAAAGAAAAATAACTTAATTTTTGATGCCCACAGGTAAAAAAAAAGAACCAAGATTTGCCGGAGACTTGAAACCTTCTCAACTCACTAAGTTTATTTATTAATGGATTAAAGTAGGTGTCTGTTTCTATCCTTTTTGTGGTTGGCCAATTAAGATTTATTTTGATATTAAAATTAAAACAATTTCAGCAAGTGGAGGCTGTTTGGTTACTTTTGTTACTGTTGTAGTTAGGGTTTCTATTGATGCAAAGAGACACCATGACCATGACAACACTTATAAAGAAAACATTTAACTGGAATGGCTTGATTACAGTTTCAGAGTTTCAGTCCATTATAATCATGACAGGGAGCATGGCGGCATGCAGGCAGACATCGTGGTGGTGGTAGCGGAGAGTCCCACATCTTGCAGGCAGCAGGAGGTCAACTCAAAATTCACATGAGGGACCCTTGAGCAAAAGAGACCTTAGAGCCCACCACAGCAGTGACACACTTTCCCTAATAAGGCCCCACCTCCTAATAATGTCACTCCCTTTGCAGGCCATTTTCTTTCAAACCACCACAGCTGTTATGACAAACTATCTGAGAGAACCAAAGGACAGAGAGATTTATTTTGGTTCACAGTTTTGGAGGGTTTGTTCCATGGTCTCATGGACCGTATGTTTGGGTGAGATATCAGGCTAGCTGGAGCAAGTGTCAGGAAAGCCTTTCATTCACTCAAGGAAGACAGGAATCAGGAAGATCAGAGCCAGGAAGTTGGGGAGCATGCAGAACTCAAAGGCCTATCCACAAATGACCTACTTCCTCACACTAGCCCCCAACTTCTAAGTTTTGACAACTTTCCCAAAGAGTGTTATCAGCTGGAGGTCAAAGGTTAACCATGTGGAAGACAGTTCATATTCATGCCATAATAGAGATACAAAATTGTGACCTATGGTTTTCTGAACTCTGAAAGAAGCTGAGCTGCTTGTGAGGAAGGCTGTGCCTTTTTCTGTCCTTGCAGCAGTAACCCTAGGGCGCAGTGTTGGGGCGTAACACCCATGAGGCACATAGAGCACTAGACTGGCGGAGATGTGGCAGTGAGGGCACAGAGATAGATTTGTGCCTTCAGGTCATCAGGGGGAAATTGGCAGAGGTGATAAATGGACTTGGGGGAAGCTCCCCTATCTGCGCCATCTGAGAAATTACAAAAACTAGTTTGAATAATTGCATTAGTATATATACCATACACCTACCCGAAGCAGATAACACTACATTTGCCTCTGAAGAAATAAAGTGTATTACAGTGTATCTTAGTTACTTTTCTGTCACTATGATAAGACAGTATGATCAAGGCAAGTTAGAGAAGAAAGCGTTTATTTAGGCTTAAAGTTTCAGAGGCTGAGTCTCTGGTTGTCATGGTGGGAGTATGGCAGCAGCAGCTGGATTTGATGCTTGAGCAGTAGCTGGGGGGTTAATGAATAAAGAAACAGCCTTGGCCTGTTGATAGGACAGAATTTAGATATGTGTGTGGGGGGGTAGGAAACTGGACTGAATGCTGGGAGAAGGAAGGCGGAGTCAGAGAGACACCATGGAGCCACCGACAGAAAAAACATGCTGGAACTTTGCCAGTAAGCCACTGACACATGGCGATGCACAGATTAATGGAGATGGTTTAAATTAAAATGTAAGAGCCAGCCGATAAGATGTTAGAGCTAATAGACCAACCAGTGATTTAATTAATACAGTTTCTGTGTGGTTATTTTGGTTCTGGGCTGCCGGGACAAACAAGCGGCACTCCTATAGTTCCACAAACTGTGGATTAATCATTCAGATATATGAGCCTCTGGGGCCATCCTCATTCAGACCACCATACTCTGGTTTGAATTAGTTCAACTTTCCTTCCATTTTCTCTTTAAGTGGCATGTGACTAAGCTTAGATATTGTACATTACCTCAAACAATCTTACTTTCTGTAAATTGGCAGGATTTGTTCCTTCCCTGAGCTGGGGATGCTTAGATCTTTTAAAATTAAGATTGTTTGGGGGTAATGTGCAATTTAAGTGAGTTGAGAGCCACAGAAGACAGCTTTACACCCACTGAAAGGAAAAAAAGGATGTTTGGATTACAAATGTAAATGCAGGCCAGCAAGAAGAGACTCAGTCCCAGGGCGATTTCAAGCAAACCCATCATTGATCTTCCCATGGAGTTTCTGTGGCAGCAAGAGACATCACTATTGAACAGGCACCCTGGTGACAAAGTTCCCTTGGAGATAATTTGCTTTCTGTTGTAAGGTCTGAGTTTAATAAAGCACAGAATAATGTGTGTATTTCAGTCCATCAGAAAAACACCCAGTGATTCCCACCCTGCTGCCCTGCCCACAGTACTGCTTCCAAGAGAAAACAGTCATGATGCCTACCCTGTTTTCATATAGCGCTAGCTTCCTCCCAACAAAACCCTGTAAAATAACCCAGAGAGAAGCAACTGCCTGAGAGTGGAAGAGTAACAGTGAAGATGGAGTTAATTATTTTATTCTCTCGGCAATGCGTGACAGAGCAGAGAAATATTCTTCCTGACCTAGTAAAACTTTGGCATCTTATTTGTTTTTCTAAGTACATAAGCATGAAAATACCAAATCAGGGAATAGGGGACTAAAATTAGAGGCACGTTTGGCTCTAAAATTCATTTCTTAAATTTCAGAGTTTAATTAATGCCAGGCTATTTGTGTCTCCATTAATACAAGATTTAGAATTCCTTTCTTCTGAGAAATTATGACACAGAATAATCTTAGCATAAATCTACCAGACATCATGAAGACAAATAAGGGAAGAGGGAGGGAGGTAATATATTTCATTGTTTATAATTCCATATACTTCTGTCAAAGCATCTTAATAAGTAATATATTACTTCCATAATGCGCAGAAAAAACTTATTAAGGTCATACATGGATTTTTATATCGTATCCTCCTAGGGCACTAGAGTAGACAGTGAATGAAGGAGTGGTTTAATTCACAGGTTCAAGGATGGGCAATAGAAAAGGAAACATGGACAAAAAGACCCAGGAGAAAAACTAAAAATTATTAAGATGGGCATTGGACATGAAAGGTACTCAGCTTATTAAGGAATTTCAAATTACTAAGTGCTACTGTTAGGTGACTGTAGCTTCTAAAAGCTCGTTGAACCGATACAATTTTAAGTACAAAGATTATTCCGGAGAAAAATATTAAAATGGCCAAGATCAGTATCATCAAGTGAGAGGGTAGAAGATGTCATACGCCCAGGTTTCCCCACAAAGTTTCTATTGCTCCCATTATTCCAGTCTGTGTAGTTCCAGAAGCGACACAAACACAAGACAGGATGCATCCATAGTTAAGTGATTTTCCTTGCATTTTCCGCTAGAGATTTGTTTATAATTAGGGATTTTCTTTTCTTGTTTACTTGTCAAAATGTCTTCTTTTTCTCAAGAAGTTTGCCTTTTCTTGAGAAATTTATATTCCTGCTAATAGGTTTGAAATCAAGGATCAAGCAAAGAATGTATAAGACGTGAATCAGAGGATGACCTGTTACTCCCAATAACTGGAATGCCTAGAAGGCAATAGTAATTACTAACCATAAAGGGAGCCCACTACATAGATGATGTAAGTTACTGCGCAGAAGCAAATAGTGGAGCCAGGGATGCCAGAGACAAATTTGTTTTAGTTGTATTGCTTCCCCTGTCCTCAGTCCCTTGGCAACTTCAAGACAAAGCTGTGTTTGCTTCATTCCTCTTACCAGGGAATACCACAACTGCAGCCTTTCTCAAGAGAAATGAAAGACGAATGCCCTCACTCTTGCTTACATCATGATAGAATGCCATTGTCAAGGTTTAGTTGAAGTGCCTAATGGTTTCCCTGGCCTGAATGCCAGCTGTACTCAGCACCTATGCCTGCTGTGGAAGAACATACACCCGGAATCACAAAAGAGCAACACATTCCAGACTTTCTCTGACTCCATGCATGCTGTGCCCTCCATCTCTGCTCCAGTCATTCGAGATGGCTTAAACTTCCGTTCCCACGCGGGGTAGGCAGAGAGCTTGAGAAAGTCTTAACACTCGGATTCTAGCTTGCATCTTTGAGAAGGGAGTCAGATAGTTGGAGAGAGGGTTTGGAGGATGTGAGAATCTGCTGTGTTTGCAGAAGACTGGATTAAATTTTCAGCACCACATCAGGCAGTTCACAGCCATCTGTGACTGTAGTCCCAGGGGACCCCACTGCCTTCTTCCAACCTCTGTCATCACCAGCATACACAAGGTACACATATATACTTCCAGGCAAAACACCCATGCACAGAGAATAACAATAAATTTAGAAAATAAAATAAAATTGGGGCCATATTGATAGCACCTTAATGTAATCTGAGTCTTGAGAAGGTTAAATGTGAAAATATCCCTGGAACACTTATCACCCCTGTTGCTGAGCAAGCAGCCGATAAACGAGGCTGTTGTGACGGCTTTTGGTGATTATTTCCAGCATCATTATCATAATCTATAGTCAGTTGATGTTTTCTTCAAAGGGCTCAAAGTTGAAAATTACACCAGTTGAGTAAGGGGAATATAATATAGCTATGACGGATGGAAGTCAGTATCTACCCACCATAAACGGTGAGAACAGTAAAAATAAATACGATGAAAGTGGAAAGCATTGAGTTCACCAGGTACAGCTGTCTCTCAAGATTCTGAGCCCAGAGGCTGTGGCTGTTTTGGGATAAGAGGGATTGCCTAGGCTTCCAAATTGTTCCCACATAGCAGAACTAAATTGAATTTTTCCCCCTCCTATTCTCAGAAGGGTGTGCATGGACTCTGTAATTGCTTACTACATGCTGCTAAGAACGCTCGAGGACTCGGAGAGATGCTGGCTTCAGCTTTGTGAAATGTGCTCTCTATCTATCCTGCTCCCGCACATCCCTTGTATGACATTCTGAACATCAGTGTGTATTAGGCAGCTTCTGTTACTCCCAACTCATAGACCTCCACAGCTGCCCAGTCAATTCTTTAAGCATTGATCAAATACTGGCTCCACACACAATCACTCCATCTATACAAACACTCTCCACATACCAGGTCCTATGCCTTAGTTTTCTTTCTGTATTCTTATTACTTCATATCAACAAGCAGATAGTTAATACATTTATTACTATGTGAAAATTCATTTATCTTTAAAGGATATCGGCTACATGGGTGACTTCTTAAGGTTAAAAACTTACTATATGGACTGGACAAGTGAATCAATGAATTAAAGCACTTACTAGGACCTGAGTTCAAATCCCCGGGCTTATGTATGACCACAGGGTTGCCTGTAATCCCAGACAGGAGAATCATTGAGCCTTGCCAGTCACAAATTTAGATCCAGATTCAACAGGCAACTCTGTTTCAAGGGAATAAGGACATCTGGCTTCCACACATAGGGTGCATGCACCTGCATTCACATTTGTCCAAACATTGCG
>NW_004949099.1:20736362-20748588 GCF_000317375.1 Microtus ochrogaster | reverse complement strand
AGGCAGAAATCCTCAATAAATAAATAAATTAAAAAAAATTAAAGAGAAGAGTAACAGAGGAAGACAGCTAGAGTCAATCCCTCACACCCACAAGTATGTGTACACATAGAACTGTTGTGCAACAATTTCCTGTGAGAGAAACATTCTATGTTGGAGGGGAGCTCATTAAGGCACCCAGTGTTCCAAGAGGTAGTAAAACATTCCATCTTTTAGGGAAGCTCCTTAACCTCAGACACAACTCAAAGGCTTCAGGAAATCCCTGAACCTGATCAGATTTACTAGGACCTTCCCATTAGAAGAGAATAGAATCAATAAGAAGAAATGCTGAGAGACACAGGAAGACAAAACCAGATCCATAGAAGACTCAGAAAAGCTGAATTGCCTAGAAGAATTTCAGACTAACTGGTCTACCTGGAAAGGACACTCTTCAACCTGTCTAGCTACATGTAGGCTGTGCAGTAAGCACTGCATTGAGCTTTATGAACTGTCTCCTATGCTGGGGTAGGCTTGATGGTTCAGCTATCTTTGAATTGTTTCTGCCCCTATAAGCAACTCCTCACATATAGTCATGTAAATAACACCAATAAAACTCTGTGGTTGGACTTTGATGGTATCTATTTGGTCTGCAGTTGGTTCTGTCTCTGGGGTGAGCAGATATCTGTATACATCTTCCAAAGATTAGTGTCACAGAATAAGAAGAAGAAGAAGAACAACAACAACAACACACACACGAACTAAATAAATAAATGAGAAAACAATTATTAAAAGCTTCCTTTTAAGTATACGTGTGCCTATATATATCCATGAATGAGAGTGTGCAGTGGGGCACCAGTATTAAGGAGCATAAGCATTAGTATTTATGAGTTTTAGTGATTTATGAGGAAACTGATCTTAATAGCAAATTCAATTTTTTTTCTCCCAAAATGAGGTAACCTGAATAATAAGTGATTTAAGGATATTCACTTTGTAGTGGTCAGATCGTAGAGGGAGACAAAGTTAAAAAGAATATAAAACTCCAGGAGGTCTGTATAATTAATCAGCAACCCTACAAAATATGCCATAAATTGGAGTGCAATTATACCACTGTGCTTGAAAAATAGGCAACTGGACTTTTTCTTGGACCATTCAGTTCTATTTCTTAGTATTTATCTGAAGTATAATATGAACTGCACATTAGGCAATGTGGCAAGGGAGTCACCCCATTCACCTGGGCTATTCCCAGCCTCATTTGCAAGTCTTTAAGGCCCCTTCACAGTCAGATTGCAGCTAAGGTCAGAAAATAATATCTTGCCACTGTTGAAGTTTCCTGTCAAGAAAGAAAAGTTTCAAAGCCACTAAAAAAAATACAGTTTCTATGGATCTGAAATTTGCCACAAACTCTATTGCTTTTAATGAAATTAAGTATAAATTTACCTTTTAAAAAAGTTGCCCCTTTGCAATTTTCAACTCCAACATTTTCCAGAAGCTATTAGACTTCAAGGTATTTATTATTACTGCATTATTTATTCCAAAGAGTCTAGAATTCCACTTATTGTTTCCATGGGTATGTATAAAGATTTATGGAGTTCAGAAATATTTTAATAGAAATTAAAATATGCTGTCCTTTCCAACTTATATTAACCCACTGTTAACTTGAGTTGCAGTATCTAGCCATTCTTTGACCAGCATGCTTTCATGTAGCCTTTCAGATGAGCACCAAGTGACTAGATTTCTAAAATAGTAAATGTCTCCCTAATTTTTTAGTCCTGCCAAACAATATAATAAGGTGATACAACACTGCTTGGTGTGTGTGCTCTAAACTTTACTGTGTTCAAAATTCATCCTCTCTCTCTCTCTCTCTCTCTCTCTCTCTCTCTCTCTCTCTCTCTCTCTCTCTCTGTATACATACATATATATTTATATTAGAGAATTCAGAATATATGAAACATTATAGGCCACTCTAAAGGAAAGGCTCACAATCATTTCAGAGCTGCTTTCCTGTGGTATGAATATCTACCCTTTTGCATGTCCAGGGTCCACGTCTCTGTGTAGTAACTACAAGAGAATCACATCTTTCCTTACTCCCAGACTCCATACTCAGGGTATGTTTATGTGACTTGGGTGACTCCAGGGGAAGAATGTCCCATATCCTTGGTTCAGTTGTGGGGTTCCAGGGTGGGTAAGTGATCAAGTCTAGGACAAAAGAGTGATTGTGTGTTATCCTGTTTGTTCAGGAAACTGAAGAAGAGGCTTTCTTTTCTGTTGTAGAACCAGTCATCACATCCAAGGATGAAATCCACAGAAATCAAGCCTTTGCTGAGACTACCCTAACTGAAGGACCAAATCATGGAATTTTTAGATACAAGAGCCAGCAGCTGCTGTGGGATAATCTTTTTGTACACTGTGATGTAGTTATATTTTGTTTGAGTTTTAACAAATAAAATTTGCCTGATGATCAGAATACAAAGCTAAGCCATTGGAGACTAGGCAGTGGTAGCATACACCCTTAATCCCAGGACTCAGGAGACAGAGGCAGATGGACCCCTGGTGGTTCAAGGCCATCTTAAACTATACAAAATTGATCCAGTCGATAAGAGAAAATAGATTTCACACAGAGATGATCCCAGCACTTGGGTTCCCACGCCTTTAATCCCACCCAGCAGTAGGGAGGTAGAGACAGTAGCGATGTGGATGGAAGGAGAGAGGAATATAAGGTGGGAGGGGACAGGAGCTCTGATGCATTCTGAGGTTTGATGGAGAGAGTTACAGTCCAAGCATGCATTCTGGGGTGCAGTATGAAGCAGTCAATCAGAGGAGGCAGTCTGAGGACAGGATCACCCTTTTGGTCTGAAGATTCAGTGGAGGTAAAAGCTATCTCTAGTGGCTGGCTGCGCAGCTTCTCTGATGTCTCAGCTTTAACTCCCTGATTGATATTCGACTCCAGGTTTTTATTAACAACAGTTAGAATTCGTACTACACCGTGAAGATACGTCTTTGCCAAGGCGCTTTCTGATTGGTTTAATAAAGAGTTGAATGGTCAATCTCTAGGCAGGAGAGGACAGGCAGGATTTCTGGGGAGAGAAAAGAGGAGGAATCTAGGGACAAGTATTTCTCCAGCAGACTCGAGCAAGTTGGATGTACAGTGAAGAGGAGATAACCACATTGCAGAACGTAGATTTAAAAATATGGGTTAATTAAGTTATAGGAGCTAGTTGGAAACAAGCCGACGCTAAAAGTCAAGCTTTGATAATTAAAAATAAGTCCCCACCCTGTTGTTTGGGGGCTGACTATCCAAACATAGCCTGACAAGAAAGTTTGTTACAAGCAGGTTCCCTTTGAAGTATAAATTCAGACTATAAACAAACTCAATAAATTGATTGGCAATGTCTGTGCTGCGTGCTTAAAACAGGTTAACTTTATGGTATGCAAATTATACCTTCATAAGCTGCTTTCTTTTTGGTTTTTTGAGACAGGGTTTCTTTGTGTAGCCCTGGCTGTCCTAGAACTGGCTCTGTAGACCAGGCTGGCCTGAAACTCACAGAAATCTGCCTGCCTCTGCCTCCTAAGTACCTGGTTTTTTTTTTAAATTCTTTGTGCTTAAGTTCATTTGAACTGGGTTTCTGACATTTGCAATGCAGAGAACAGTGCCAGTATCTAAGTACCATCCCTCCAACTATCCTTGAAACAATGCACAAGATAAAACATTTGCAAATAAATCACGGTTAAATTCCAGAATAGGTAAATGTCTACTTCCCATCTGACATCTGGCCAGATGACACCCTTGCAATATAACCCCCTTTTCTGTTTAAAATCTAATCTGGTAATGACTCAGGGAGGTTGTAACCTATTCCATGGTTGTGGTAAGTAACTGCTCTTATGCAAAGTACTTTGCAGAAGTCTAGTATGTCAAAAATGACCTGGATTTTGCAAGACATTAGAGTAAATGTTTGATTTTGTGTGTGTGTGCGCGCCACGTGTGTGTGTGTGCATACGTGTGTGTGTGTGTGTGTGTGTGTGTGTGTATGTGTGTGTTAGGACTCAGGCATTACGCTTGCCTGTCACCTGACAGAATTTACTTATGCGGTACCCTGGCCAGCCCAGGGTCCTATGGCTGCTATGTCACTACGTAGTCTGTACACAGATGCAAAAGCTCCCTTTAAGAGAAAAGCTCCACTCATTCTTCTCTCTTTATTTACTTGTTTGTTTATTTATTTTAAAAACTGCTGTGGGAACTTCTTCAACCAATAGCCTTTAAGATACTGCTTTAAGATACTGGCCCACCCTTGGCGTGGTCTCATGTACTATTAATGCAGATGAAAAGTGTATGTGGCCCTCTTTTCTTCTGAATTTGGCTCCAGTTCACAGCACATACAGAGGACTGCAGATTGCTACTCTTACTGTGAGTTTATCCCCAAATAAATAAACCTTTGTTATTCTTCATTCCTGGCTATTGTGGAACTCTTTGGTAATAATACAAAAAAACAATCTCTTCTCATTTTACATACCAATTCTACTTTCCACTCCCTCCCTTCTTCCCATTCCCCTAACTTCCCCCACCGCACCCCCATCCACTCCTCAAAGAGCATAAGGCTTTCTATGGGGAGTCAACAAGGTCTAGCACATCATTTTGAGGGAGGACCAAGGACCTCACTATATTTAGGCTGAGCAAGGCATCCCTCCAAAGAGAATGGGCTCCAAAAGCCAGTTCAAGCAGCAGGGAGAAATCCTGGTCCCACTGCCAATGGCCCAACAGACTGCCCCAGCCATACACTGTCACCCACATTCAGAGGGTCCAGTTTGTTCCTCTGCTAGTTCTCCAACAGTCAGTTTAAAGTCAGTGAGTTTCCATTAGCTCAGGTAAACTGTTTTAGTGGGTGTCTCCATCATGGTCCTGACCCCTTTTCTCATATTATCATTCTTCCCTCCGTCTTTTTTTTTTTTTCCAAGACAGGGTTTCTCTGTAGCTTTGGAGGCTGTCCTGAAACTAGCTCTTGTAGACCAGGCTGGCCTCAAACTCACAGAGATTCACCTGCCTCTGCCTCCTGAGCGCTGGGATTAAAGGTGTGCACCACCACTGCCTGGCCATTTGGGAGCTCAGTCCAATGCTTAGCTGTGGATCTCTGCATCTGCTTTCATCAGTTGCTAGATGAAGGTTCTGTAATGACAAGGTAATCATCAATCTGATTACAGGAGAAGGCCAGTTTAGGCACCCTCTCCACTATTACTTAGGGTTTTAGCTGGGCTCATTTTTGTGGATTCCTGGGAATTTCCTTAGTATCAAGTTTTTCAGTAGCTCTATAATGTCTCCCTCAATCAAAATATCTCTTTCCTTACTTTCCTCCTCTGTTATTCCCCCATCTCAACCATCCCATTCCTTTATGTTGTCCCCCGCCTCTGTTTTCCCTCTCCTCCTTCTCTGTCTCTTTCATTCTGTCTTTCTCTCTCCCTTCCCTTTCCCCTCTCCCTTTATTGGTGTGGGAGGTCCTTCTGTCTATGTGTTGCTTTTATTGGTTAATGAATGAATAAACTGCCTTGAGCTGTTGATAGGGCAGAACTTAGGTAGGTGGAAAACTAAACTGAATGCTGGGAGAAGGAAGGCGGAGAGAGAGAAGCCATGGAGCTGCTGCCAGAAAAAGACATGCCGAAATTTTGCATGTAAGCCACTGCCAAGTGGTGATACACAGATTAATGGAAATGGGCTAAATTAACATATAAGAGTTAGCCATTAAGAAACTTGAGCTAATGGGCCAGGCAGTGATTTAATTAATATAGTTCTTGTGTGACTATTTCAGGTCTAAGCTAGCCAGGCAGGTGGGATGAACAAGTGGGCCCTTTTTTAATACTTTATCTCAATAAAACTCTCCACTTAAGGTTTGTCTGCATGGCCTGTCTGTCCCTCACCTGCCATGGGCTCTTACTTGCCTTGGTTTGGACCCATGCACCTCCAAGGTCCAACATCACGCAGAATCATTGCAGTCTACATATTTGAGTGTCTGTGTCTGTCCGTCTGTCTATAGGTCACAGGAGATGTCAACTACCAAGTGTCTTATTCAGTCAATCTTCATCTTGAGATAACAGTCTCTCATTGAACCTGAAGTGCAGTGGTTCTTCTAGACCAGCCAGTGAATAAGCCCCAAGACTTTTCAGTATCTTCTGCTCCAGTAGTGGCTATACACATATACAGGACCACATCTGTTGACATGGGAGCTGAGGAGTCATCTCAGTTCCTTATGCTGCTATAGGAAGCATTTTATTGGCTGAACCATCACCTGGTATCATAATATTTCATTTGTATTTTAATAAATAAAATGTGCCTGAGGATCAGAAAAGTAAAACAGCCCACTGGCCAGCCTTACAGACCATGTTGGGGAAGGCAAAGTCCCAGGCTGAGGGGCACTTGTGCACTTGCCTCCTAGTTCTAAGAACTTGTCAGACCACCTTACAAGATGAGGCTAAAGCCCAGACAAGGTGGGCCAGTGGGTGGGACCACACCTTTGCTGGAACTGTGTAGACGGGTGTGTCCTTGGCTTTGTATTTAAACTGTGCTCACCTTTCAGATTGACTTGGGGAGTTCACAGGATCTCTTTGTCCATCTTCCCAGTGTGGTCATAGTGAATAAATCACCCTGTCTTGCTTCCAGATTTTAATTAGGCTCATAAAACTGACTTATTGAGGACAGTGTGTGACATTACTTAGGGCACACGCTATACCCCCAGGTTTGATAACAAATTCAGAGTTAGTGGGCTTTGTGCTTTAGAGAAAATTATTTGATGGTCAAGGCCATTAGCGAAACTCAGAAGACTCCCCACATAATTGCCCCAGTCCTCAACTAACCATCTATGTAGCAATAGATTCAGTCAGAACTAAAGTCCTGTTCTATTTAGCTTGGTCCATCCATATTTTCCCCTCCATTTGGATGTGTGGGCTTTTGCCGCTTAGAAACACATTCTGTGGGCAGTGTGATCTGAGAGATTGGGATGCTTGTCTTGCTCACAGGGAGAGAGAGAGAGAGAAAACACATTATAATCAACTTCCAAGAAACATGAAGAGTGATTGTCCCGGGAGGAGGCACATATACATGCACACAGATTCTGAGGGCTGTTTAGCGGCTGACAAACCATTTTTGGAGCCATGTTTGAGATTAGCAGAGAAAAACAGCAAATGCAACCTCAGTTTATTTCTTCCAGCTGATACCATCTGAACAGTAGCCAGAGGCGCAGGCTTCTGAGATAAGGCAGACCCCTGAAGTTTGAATGGTCATGGTTCAAAGACAGATAACCTGTCCTGTTATGGCAGAACACGAAGTACAAGAGGCAATGGGGCACTGTAACTTTTGTTTTAAGAGAAATCCCATTAAAAAAAAAAACAAAAACAACAACAACAACAAAAAAAAAACAGTGTAACTCCCACCCTCTTTTCTAAAGAAACTGTGCTGAAATAAGTGTTTGGAGAATGAAATGCTCTCCTTCTAGACTTGGATTTTCACAACGTGCCCTTCTACCCATCAGGGTCAACCAGATTCCCCATTCCAATACCTGATTTACCATTGTCAAGTTGTGCATTGCTCTGGCCTGGGCTTACTGTTTTCTGTCTTTAGAAGCTCGTGGTAAAATGCCTGTGGGAAAGCTCGACAGGAAAAGTGCTGGCAATGCAAGCACAAGGATTGATTTCCAGAATGAAGTAAAGAGCCAGGTGTGGTGGTGAACATTTGTCATCCTAGTACTGGTGTAATAGAGCAAGCAGGGTTCCTTGGGGTTAATATTCAGTCCATGGAGGCTAGGTTGTCACCTCCAGAACAAAGGGGATGGCTCTCAAATAATGGCATCTGAGGTTGAATCATATGTTGGTCTCTGGCCTTATCACACATGCATGGACACATCACTTACATAGATACCTGGACATGTGCAGTCATACACAACACACACATCTGCATTTCATGACTATGACACTAGCCACTGCAATCAAAGATTCAGTAATTTTAGCAAAAAGCAAAACATTTTAGCTGATTGAAACAATCTGTCCACATAGGGAAGGCACTTTTATCAACTTGGGGGTTTACAAACTGTGCCTTAAGTCAGGTCTGCCATCTATCCAGACTAAAAGAGCTAACACATTGGTGAGAGGGGTAAGGAGATCTAGTTAGCCCCATCAAGGCCATTTCTGGGGTCTTAAAATGGGGTCAAAGTTTAAACAAAAGGTCAAGGACACAAACATCTATGTGACCTGGTCAAGGTCTGGCCTAGCCACCACTGGCCCATCATGGTCTGGACTTTGGTCTCATTCTGCAGGGCAGTCTGGGAAGTTGTTAGAATTGTGGGAAATCTCTTTCCAGGAGATGAGTTCTCTAGCAGTCTGGTGCCTTTTCTTCCCCCAACATGAGATTCCTGGGAAAATCCATATTTCTTTGGGGTCCATTGTCTGTCAGTCAGTTGGAAGACACAAGTGACTCTTTAGAACATTTTCCTTTCTGCCAGGTTGGTTAGAATGCCATGCCTCTTACTTTACACATTTGAAATTAAAGTCAATGTATCAGTTGTTTGTAGGAGAGCTACATTTTAAAAATAACTCCGGTAATGATTTCTTTCAAACTGGAAATTACATTGGCGAAATGTTCTTTCAATGGTAAGAAAGCAATGAACATGAAGGAATCGAGATTCCAAAAGTATTAATGTCCACTATTTTTTCCATGTTTGTATAACATCGGAGAGATAAGCCTGTCTCACTCAGTCTTTCCTCTCCCTTCCTTCCATGTCACATTTATTCAGTATTTAGTTGTATTCACTACCAATGTGAGAGTGACAGGAGATAAATACGTATACCACACTAGCAAACAATCACACATAAAATAATATAAAGAACCAAGGTGATATGTACATTTATGGGGTATCCTGCAAACAGAGCAGACGATAGGAGTGGCCATGAACCGAGGAAGATTTTGCATGTGGGTGAACTGCTTCCTGAAGGATACACAGGGCTTAGCAGAGCTGTGCAGAGGACAGACACTATCTGCAAAGATAGGACCATCTTGTCTGAGCACTAACTGGGAGGAGGCTGGAGCAAAAGGACTGGCCACAAGGAGTGTTGTAAGTCACCTCAGAGCAAAGACTTTGTCCTCTGCATGGGGACATTGGGGAGCAATGCTCTCAGAGCTGTGTTTCAGAGCAGTCACACCGAGACTAAGCAAGACAAGCATACTGTAGCAGAAGGCAAAGTCCAAGAACAGCTACAAGCTGAGGGAGCAGAAGAGACTTTCAAGACTGCCCAGTGGACAGGTTGCTTGCTGTCCACCCTGATAATCTGAGTTCTAACTCTGGGATCCCCATATTGGAAGGAGATGGGGACCTCCATGTTGGAAGGACAGAATCCATTCCCCCAAATCCCAGAGTTGTCTTCTGACATTCACTAATGAACCTTGGCACACACATACATATGTGCATAGAAAATAAATAAACATGAAAACTCAAAAGGTTTTGGTTGGTAAAGAGAGAACCACATACATTTTAGAACCAGGTGCTGCCCCTGCCCGCCTTCAGTGACTCAGCGTCAGCAGCCACACCATCACTAGCTCCAATTGGAACACATGTCGTTGCCCTAATACACATGCATCACAACCTTTACAAAGCTTGTGCCTTTAAGGCCTGCCCCTTTTCAGTCCTGCTCACAGGCAGCGTTTTGCATACACTTACCCCACGACATAAATCTCTTGTGTGTAATTTTGAGCCAATCCTTGACCCTATGATGACCGCAAAATACACTGATAGTTTTTGAGGAACTGCCATGTTGATTCCCGTCATGGCTGCACTAGTTTGGGCTTCCACTAACAGTGAGCATTTCTCTTTCCTCACATCCATGCCAGCATTTGCTATCATTGGTTGTTGTTGTTGTTGTTTTGTCTTATATATTCTTCCTGGGTTAAGATGAAATTTCAAAGCACTTTGAATTTGTTTTCAAATTCAAATCACCAGATGGTGATGTACTATCAGACTATTTGAAAAATAAGACTCAAGAGCCACAAGCTTGTCCCACAGATTGCTGCAGGTACAGTTTCACCAGATAGCCATGGGAGTGTCAGGTCTGACACAGAGACCAAGTTCATTTTCAGTTGCTGGAATAAATAGTGACCGAAACCAACTTGGGGAGTACGGGCTTATTTTTTGTTTATACTTCCACATCACAATCCATTGTCTTAGAGAAGTCACGGCCGGAGTTCAAACAGGAACCTAAGCAGAAACCAAGGTGGGCGCTGCTTACTGGCTTACTCCCTAAGTTTACTTACACAACAAGGAGCCAATATGTAGGGATGGTACTGCCCATGATGGCTGGGCCTTCCTAATTCAATCATCAATCAAGAAATTGCCTTCCACAAGTCTATTGGACAGAGGCAGTCCCCCAACTGAGAATCTCTCAGATTGTTGTGGGCTTGTGAAGTTGACAGTTGAAGACACAGAAATAAATAGTGAAGGAGGCTATAAAGGAGGCTAACTATAGCCAAAGATAATTCATTTCTGAGCCTGCAACATTCCAACTCTCCACAATCAATGATATTCTAATCTGTCAATTAGAATCTTTAACACAGAAGTGTCAGTTCCCACTCCAATAACAGAACTGTTCAAAAAGTCTTACATGTTTTATATTATACTCGTCTGGGAGTGTTTGTTTTATAGATATGCTAGCCAGGGGACAAATGACTTTATTTTAGTACTATGTAAGACTGTTTACTTATTTATGTGTGTGTTTGTGCATTGTGTGGGTGTGTATATGGGTGTGAATGTGTGTAGGTTAGAGAACAACTTACTAGAACTGGTTCTCTCTTTCCATCACGTCGGTCTCAAGCACCTTTACCCACCAAGATATTTTATAGGCCTGAGAATTATGCCTCTTAGGAGCATTTGCTGTATTACAGAGCTTATCAATTGAGCTTTTTATAATTGGGTTTTAAGCTGAAGCTGGCCCTCTGGTGTGAAGTTGGAACCATCCTGTTGGAAAGCAAGCATTGTGCACATGACTAGAATACAGGAGTTCTCAGGACAGTTCATGAAAGAAGACTGATGCTAGGCCGCTTCACAAGATGACAAAGAATGGCTCAACATTCACTTTCCTTCCTCTAACATCATTGCTACTCCATATCTGTTTCTAAGAGGCTCCCATCCTGCCTGCACCTTTCCCCCCACTGTGGCCCACAATCAAAATCTCTGCACAGCAGCTCCCTCCTTAAACCCCAAAGGACAAGGAACCCCAACGTGGCTGACATTTATTTATCTCCACAGGCGCATGTAATCAAAAGGTTCCTGCCAGGAAACACATCTGCATTTCTGTGTCCCAGCTCCAGAGAGCCACCCTGGGCCCTTTTACTTTCCAACCCGTTTCTTCCAACGGTTGTTTCAAGACCCCCCACATCCTTTCAATAATATCCCTGTGTGCTTGAGTTAGCTGGGGCTATTCCTGTTCATTGCAATCCGGGAATGCTGACACATTGATCCAGTGAACAAAGAATTTTGGCAAATCTGGGGGTGGGAGCCCTGGGATTTGGGACTGCTGAGGACAGTTTGGCTGTCCCCCACATTACACCAAGGGGCTGGCTTAAAACTGAATTCTGAAGACTATCTTTGGGTAAGGGTTTTACTCAATGAGAGTTCCCTCAGTGGCAGTTCTCAATGAAAGTTTCTGTAGTGGGGGGGTTTGGAGCAGAAGTGCTCTTGACATGCTCGGATTTTCTTGGGGTGAATTCTAGACAGGAATGAGATGGGTTGGCAGAAATGACTTTTAGGATCCAAAGATTCAATAAGTCTTGGAGTTCAAATGGCATCTTTAAAGGATGTGCGTTTTCAGATGTAATTGCCCTTGACATGTTTTTGCAAGCATATTTTCCCCAAGCTTAAACAGACTTTGATGAAGAAGAAAAAAAGCAACGGATTTTTATCGGAAGTGCCACTGAGAGCTCAACTACAACTCACGTTGTTTCCAAAGGTTATTCTTTGCAGATGGCTCTGTTTTAATGTCCCCACCCAGCACAGGTACTAACCTGCACTCAGGTCTCTTTATTCTCTCTGAAATCCCAGTTAGTGCTTTGGAGAAATTATTAATAGCCTTTGTTTTCCTAATCATTCAGCAAGGCTATTTTTTTTTTAGATGACTGAAAGAGTGTTTGATTTTTCATAACCAAGACTTTTCACAGATGGCTGTACCATCTCTAAGAGAAATTTGGTATCATTGCATGTCTTATACTCTGAGACTAATTGTAGGAGGT
>NW_004949099.1:20729528-20736262 GCF_000317375.1 Microtus ochrogaster | reverse complement strand
ATATCTCCACTGTTAAAATTCCTCCATTGTAATCAGTAAGTGCCCTATGAGTACGTATTTTGAGGTGCTATGTTTGTCCTTATCTTTAGCAAATACTGACACATTGGTAAAATGGAAAAAAAAAAAAAACAGTGTACCTCCCACCCTCTTTTCTAAAGAAACTGTGCTGAAATAAGTGTTTGGAGAATGAAATGCTCTCCTTCTAGACTTGGATTTTCACAACGTGCCCTTCTACCCATCAGGGTCAACCAGATTCCCCATTCCAATACCTGATTTACCATTGTCAAGTTGTGCATTGCTCTGGCCTGGGCTTACTGTTTTCTGTCTTTAGAAGCTCGTGGTAAAATGCCTGTGGGAAAGCTCGACAGGAAAAGTGCTGGCAATGCAAGCACAAGGATTGATTTCCAGAATGAAGTAAAGAGCCAGGTGTGGTGGTGAACATTTGTCATCCTAGTACTGGTGTAATAGAGCAAGCAGGGTTCCTTGGGGTTAATATTCAGTCCATGGAGGCTAGGTTGTCACCTCCAGAACAAAGGGGATGGCTCTCAAATAATGGCATCTGAGGTTGAATCATATGTTGGTCTCTGGCCTTATCACACATGCATGGACACATCACTTACATAGATACCTGGACATGTGCAGTCATACACAACACACACATCTGCATTTCATGACTATGACACTAGCCACTGCAATCAAAGATTCAGTAATTTTAGCAAAAAGCAAAACATTTTAGCTGATTGAAACAATCTGTCCACATAGGGAAGGCACTTTTATCAACTTGGGGGTTTACAAACTGTGCCTTAAGTCAGGTCTGCCATCTATCCAGACTAAAAGAGCTAACACATTGGTGAGAGGGGTAAGGAGATCTAGTTAGCCCCATCAAGGCCATTTCTGGGGTCTTAAAATGGGGTCAAAGTTTAAACAAAAGGTCAAGGACACAAACATCTATGTGACCTGGTCAAGGTCTGGCCTAGCCACCACTGGCCCATCATGGTCTGGACTTTGGTCTCATTCTGCAGGGCAGTCTGGGAAGTTGTTAGAATTGTGGGAAATCTCTTTCCAGGAGATGAGTTCTCTAGCAGTCTGGTGCCTTTTCTTCCCCCAACATGAGATTCCTGGGAAAATCCATATTTCTTTGGGGTCCATTGTCTGTCAGTCAGTTGGAAGACACAAGTGACTCTTTAGAACATTTTCCTTTCTGCCAGGTTGGTTAGAATGCCATGCCTCTTACTTTACACATTTGAAATTAAAGTCAATGTATCAGTTGTTTGTAGGAGAGCTACATTTTAAAAATAACTCCGGTAATGATTTCTTTCAAACTGGAAATTACATTGGCGAAATGTTCTTTCAATGGTAAGAAAGCAATGAACATGAAGGAATCGAGATTCCAAAAGTATTAATGTCCACTATTTTTTCCATGTTTGTATAACATCGGAGAGATAAGCCTGTCTCACTCAGTCTTTCCTCTCCCTTCCTTCCATGTCACATTTATTCAGTATTTAGTTGTATTCACTACCAATGTGAGAGTGACAGGAGATAAATACGTATACCACACTAGCAAACAATCACACATAAAATAATATAAAGAACCAAGGTGATATGTACATTTATGGGGTATCCTGCAAACAGAGCAGACGATAGGAGTGGCCATGAACCGAGGAAGATTTTGCATGTGGGTGAACTGCTTCCTGAAGGATACACAGGGCTTAGCAGAGCTGTGCAGAGGACAGACACTATCTGCAAAGATAGGACCATCTTGTCTGAGCACTAACTGGGAGGAGGCTGGAGCAAAAGGACTGGCCACAAGGAGTGTTGTAAGTCACCTCAGAGCAAAGACTTTGTCCTCTGCATGGGGACATTGGGGAGCAATGCTCTCAGAGCTGTGTTTCAGAGCAGTCACACCGAGACTAAGCAAGACAAGCATACTGTAGCAGAAGGCAAAGTCCAAGAACAGCTACAAGCTGAGGGAGCAGAAGAGACTTTCAAGACTGCCCAGTGGACAGGTTGCTTGCTGTCCACCCTGATAATCTGAGTTCTAACTCTGGGATCCCCATATTGGAAGGAGATGGGGACCTCCATGTTGGAAGGACAGAATCCATTCCCCCAAATCCCAGAGTTGTCTTCTGACATTCACTAATGAACCTTGGCACACACATACATATGTGCATAGAAAATAAATAAACATGAAAACTCAAAAGGTTTTGGTTGGTAAAGAGAGAACCACATACATTTTAGAACCAGGTGCTGCCCCTGCCCGCCTTCAGTGACTCAGCGTCAGCAGCCACACCATCACTAGCTCCAATTGGAACACATGTCGTTGCCCTAATACACATGCATCACAACCTTTACAAAGCTTGTGCCTTTAAGGCCTGCCCCTTTTCAGTCCTGCTCACAGGCAGCGTTTTGCATACACTTACCCCACGACATAAATCTCTTGTGTGTAATTTTGAGCCAATCCTTGACCCTATGATGACCGCAAAATACACTGATAGTTTTTGAGGAACTGCCATGTTGATTCCCGTCATGGCTGCACTAGTTTGGGCTTCCACTAACAGTGAGCATTTCTCTTTCCTCACATCCATGCCAGCATTTGCTATCATTGGTTGTTGTTGTTGTTTTGTCTTATCTATTCTTCCTGGGTTAAGATGAAATTTCAAAGCACTTTGAATTTGTTTTCAAATTCAAATCACCAGATGGTGATGTACTATCAGACTATTTGAAAAATAAGACTCAAGAGCCACAAGCTTGTCCCACAGATTGCTGCAGGTACAGTTTCACCAGATAGCCATGGGAGTGTCAGGTCTGACACAGAGACCAAGTTCATTTTCAGTTGCTGGAATAAATAGTGACCGAAACCAACTTGGGGAGTACGGGCTTATTTTTTGTTTATACTTCCACATCACAATCCATTGTCTTAGAGAAGTCACGGCCGGAGTTCAAACAGGAACCTAAGCAGAAACCAAGGTGGGCGCTGCTTACTGGCTTACTCCCTAAGTTTACTTACACAACAAGGAGCCAATATGTAGGGATGGTACTGCCCATGATGGCTGGGCCTTCCTAATTCAATCATCAATCAAGAAATTGCCTTCCACAAGTCTATTGGACAGAGGCAGTCCCCCAACTGAGAATCTCTCAGATTGTTGTGGGCTTGTGAAGTTGACAGTTGAAGACACAGAAATAAATAGTGAAGGAGGCTATAAAGGAGGCTAACTATAGCCAAAGATAATTCATTTCTGAGCCTGCAACATTCCAACTCTCCACAATCAATGATATTCTAATCTGTCAATTAGAATCTTTAACACAGAAGTGTCAGTTCCCACTCCAATAACAGAACTGTTCAAAAAGTCTTACATGTTTTATATTATACTCGTCTGGGAGTGTTTGTTTTATAGATATGCTAGCCAGGGGACAAATGACTTTATTTTAGTACTATGTAAGACTGTTTACTTATTTATGTGTGTGTTTGTGCATTGTGTGGGTGTGTATATGGGTGTGAATGTGTGTAGGTTAGAGAACAACTTACTAGAACTGGTTCTCTCTTTCCATCACGTCGGTCTCAAGCACCTTTACCCACCAAGATATTTTATAGGCCTGAGAATTATGCCTCTTAGGAGCATTTGCTGTATTACAGAGCTTATCAATTGAGCTTTTTATAATTGGGTTTTAAGCTGAAGCTGGCCCTCTGGTGTGAAGTTGGAACCATCCTGTTGGAAAGCAAGCATTGTGCACATGACTAGAATACAGGAGTTCTCAGGACAGTTCATGAAAGAAGACTGATGCTAGGCCGCTTCACAAGATGACAAAGAATGGCTCAACATTCACTTTCCTTCCTCTAACATCATTGCTACTCCATATCTGTTTCTAAGAGGCTCCCATCCTGCCTGCACCTTTCCCCCCACTGTGGCCCACAATCAAAATCTCTGCACAGCAGCTCCCTCCTTAAACCCCAAAGGACAAGGAACCCCAACGTGGCTGACATTTATTTATCTCCACAGGCGCATGTAATCAAAAGGTTCCTGCCAGGAAACACATCTGCATTTCTGTGTCCCAGCTCCAGAGAGCCACCCTGGGCCCTTTTACTTTCCAACCCGTTTCTTCCAACGGTTGTTTCAAGACCCCCCACATCCTTTCAATAATATCCCTGTGTGCTTGAGTTAGCTGGGGCTATTCCTGTTCATTGCAATCCGGGAATGCTGACACATTGATCCAGTGAACAAAGAATTTTGGCAAATCTGGGGGTGGGAGCCCTGGGATTTGGGACTGCTGAGGACAGTTTGGCTGTCCCCCACATTACACCAAGGGGCTGGCTTAAAACTGAATTCTGAAGACTATCTTTGGGTAAGGGTTTTACTCAATGAGAGTTCCCTCAGTGGCAGTTCTCAATGAAAGTTTCTGTAGTGGGGGGGTTTGGAGCAGAAGTGCTCTTGACATGCTCGGATTTTCTTGGGGTGAATTCTAGACAGGAATGAGATGGGTTGGCAGAAATGACTTTTAGGATCCAAAGATTCAATAAGTCTTGGAGTTCAAATGGCATCTTTAAAGGATGTGCGTTTTCAGATGTAATTGCCCTTGACATGTTTTTGCAAGCATATTTTCCCCAAGCTTAAACAGACTTTGATGAAGAAGAAAAAAAGCAACGGATTTTTATCGGAAGTGCCACTGAGAGCTCAACTACAACTCACGTTGTTTCCAAAGGTTATTCTTTGCAGATGGCTCTGTTTTAATGTCCCCACCCAGCACAGGTACTAACCTGCACTCAGGTCTCTTTATTCTCTCTGAAATCCCAGTTAGTGCTTTGGAGAAATTATTAATAGCCTTTGTTTTCCTAATCATTCAGCAAGGCTATTTTTTTTTTAGATGACTGAAAGAGTGTTTGATTTTTCATAACCAAGACTTTTCACAGATGGCTGTACCATCTCTAAGAGAAATTTGGTATCATTGCATGTCTTATACTCTGAGACTAATTGTAGGAGGTCCTTCTGTTTATATGTTGCTTTCATTGGTTAATCAATAAAGAAACTGCTTGGCGGGGCTGGAGAGATGGCTCAGAGGTTAAGAGCACTGACTGCTCTTCCAGAGGTCCTGAGTTCAAATCCCAGCAACCACATGGTGTCTCACAACCATCTGTAATGAGATCTGGTGCCCTCTTCTGGCCTGGAGGCATACATGGAGGCTTAACACTGTGTATATAATAAATAAATAAATCTTTAAACAAACAAACAAACAAACAAAAAAAGAAACTGCTTGGCCTGAGGTAGACGGAGAAGACAGAACTGAATTCTGGGAGGAAGAAAGCAGAGTCAGAGAGCCACCATGGAGCTGCCAGGTCAGACATGCTGACTCTTTCCCGGTAATCCATGACCTTGTGGTGCTATACAGATTAATAGAAATGGGTTAAATCAAGATGTGAGAGTTAGCCAATAAGAGACTAGAGATAATGGGCCAGGCAGTGATTTAATTAATACAATTTCTGTGTGGTTATTTCAGGTATAAGCTAGCTGGGCAGCAGGACAAACAAAGGGCCACCCTCCTGGTGCAACAACTAAAGTAATATGCTTTTATTTTCAGAGATGGAATGCTCTCAAAGGTTGCACTTGATAAACAGAGATCACCCTGTAGTTGATAATTATCTACTGTGCAAAACATTGTCCATTATCTTTGTACCTTTAAGGACCTGTATCAGTCAGCTATTGCTTCATAACAAACAACTCCTAGACTAATTTTTTTTAAAACAAGAGTTTTAATTGTGTGTTACATAATAGTTAAGTGTTGGCTAGGGTGACAGAACAAACTGCATTAAAGTATTCTCTTGTCTTGTTCACATAGCAGTGACAGAGTTTCAAAACTAGCAAGGTCTGTTTTCCAAGTAAAAATTTTTTAAAAAAACATTTTTTTTTGTTGTGGGATATTTGATTGTACTATGACACTCCAAGACTATTAATCAAGTTAACCTTGAATCAGGAAGCAGAGTCAGTTACTAGTTGACCAGAACTAGTCATAGAGATTTTGGAGGACCCAGGATACAAAGCAATAGAGATGCACAGGAAAGAGTAGAAAGGGCCTTAGAAAGATTAGTGGGCCTTTTCCATATTAGAAGCATGGAGAGAGAGGGTCAGTGGTTGTTTCTCCTCAGTTTTCTTGATTTATCAGATTTTTACCCCAATATCTCACTTTTAATTTTTTTAAATTAATATTAAAACAATTTAGATAAAAACTTCATTTCTGATTCATTTGTAAGCCTAAGTCTAGAGTTGAAGTATAAAGGTTCACCCAAATTGTTTATATGGTGGATTACATTGACAGATTTTTCGTGTGTTGAAATATCACTACATCTCTGGGATGAGCCCTACCTGATCATGGCAGATAATTTTTCTGATGTGTTTTTAGATTCAGTTTGCCAGTATTTTTTCTATTGATTTTTATTGAACTCTATATTTTTCTCTGTCCCCTACATAACTCTCTCCTCCCCTTTTCAGCTCTCCCCTTAGGGTCTTCATGCTCCCAATTTATTCAGGAGATCTTGTCTTTTTCTATTTTCCATGTAGATTAGATCTATGTAAGTCTCTCTTAGTGTCCTCATTTTTATCTAAGTGGTTTGCCAGTATTTTATTGAGTATTTTTGCATCAATGCTCATGAGTGAGATCATTATGCAATTCTCTTTCTTAGTAATGTCTTTGTGTGGTTTGGGTATCAGGGTAATTGTAGCCTCATTAAAAGAGTTTGACAATGA
>NW_004949099.1:20721084-20728662 GCF_000317375.1 Microtus ochrogaster | reverse complement strand
TGAGTTGTTGAAGCCTTCCACTATTAGTATGTGGTCTTTAATATATAAACAAACTGAAAAAAAAAAACATGATTATCTCATCAGATGCTGAAAAAGCCTTCAACAAAATAGAACATCTCTTTATGATAAAGGTCTTGGAGAGAGCAAGGATACAAGGAGCATACTTAAACATAGTAAAGGCAATATACAGCAAGTCAACAGCCAATATCAAACTAAATGGAGAGAAACTCAAAGTGATCCCAGTGACATCAGGGACAAATTGTTCAGTGTCTCTATATTTATTCAATATAGTTCTTTAGGTTCTAGCTAGAACAATAAAACAACAAAAGGAGATCAAGGGGATACAAACTGAAAAAGAAGTTAAACTTTCACTATTTGCTGATAATATGATAGTTTACATAAGTGACCCCAAAAATTCTACCAAGGAACTTCTACAACTCATAAACACCTTCAATGTAGCAGAATATAAGATTAACTAAAAAAAATAGTAGCCTTCCTTTACACAGGTGATAAATGGGCTGAGAAAGAAATCAGAGAAACATCACCCTTCGCAATAGCCACAAATAGCATAAAATATCTTGGAGTAACTCTAACCAAACAAGTGGAAGACCTGTACGACAAGAACTTTAAATCTTTGAAGAAATAAATTGAAGAAGGTGCCAGAAAATGGGAAGATCTACCATGTTCTTGCGTAGGTAGATTTAGCATAGTAGAAATGGCAATCTTACCAAAAGCAGTCTACAGAGTCAATACAATGCCCATCAAAATCCCTTCAAAATTCTTCACATACCTCAAAAGAACAATACTCAACTTCATATGAAAAAACAAAAAACCCAGGATAGCCAAAACTATCCTGTACAATAAAAGAATTTTGGAGGCTTCAAACTCTACTACAGAGCTATAGTGCTGAAAACATCCTGGTACTGGCATAAAAAAAAGCAGGAAGACCAATGGAACCGAATAGAAGACCCGGATACACACCTTCAAACACCTGATTTTTGACAAAGAAGCAAAAATAATATAAAATGGAAAAAAGAAAGCTTATTCAATAAATGATGCTGACATATCTGGATGTCAATATGTAGAAGAATGAAAATAGACCCATATCTATCACCATGCACAAAATTCAAATCCAAATGGATCAAAGATATCAACATAAAGCCAACCACACTGAAACTCATAGAAGAGAAAGTGAGAAGTACAGTTGAATGCATCAGCACAGATTACTTCCTAAATATAACACCAGTAGCACAAACACTGAGAGAAACAATAAATAGGACCTCCTGAAACTGAGAAGCTTCTGTAAAGCAAAGGACATGGTTAACAAGACAAAATGGCAGCCTACAGAATGGGGAAATATCTTTACTAACCCCACATTAGGCAGAGGGCTGATCTCCAAAATATACAATGAACTCAAGAAATTGGTCATCAAAAGAACAAATAATACAATAAAAGAATGGAGTACAGACCTAAACAGAGAACTCTCAACAGAGGAATCTAAAATGGCTGAAAGATACTTGAGGAAATGTTCAACATCCTTAGCCATCAGAGAAATGCAAATCAAAACAAGTCTGAGATTTCATCTTAACATTTGTAAGAATGGCCAAGATCAAAAACACCGAGGACAACTTGTGATGGAGGGGATGTGGAGGTAAAGGAAACACTTCTCCATTGCTGGTGGGAGTGCAAACTGGTACAGCCCCTTTGGATATCAGTATGGAAGTTTCTCAGAAAATTAGGAAACAACCTTAAGACCCAATAATACCACTTTGGGGTATATATCCAAAGGATGCTCAATTGTGTTACAAGGACATGTGCTCAGCTATGTTCATAGCAGCATTGTTTGTCATAGCCAGAACCTGGAAACAACCTAAATGCCCCTTGACTGAAGAATGGATAAGGAAAATGTGGTACACTTACACAATGGAGTAGTATTACATAGCAGAAAAAAATGATGACATCTTGAAATTTGTGGGCTAATGAATGGAACTAGAAAACATCATAACTCAGACCTGGAAAGACAAATATATGTACTCATATACTCATAAATGGCTTTTAAACATAAAGTAAAGAAAAACCCTACAATTCACAATCCCAGAGAACCTAGACAACAATGAGGACCTTAAGAGAGACATACATGGATCTAATCTACTTGAGAAGTAGTAAAAGACAAGATCTCCTGAGTAAATTGGGAGCATGGGACCATGGGAGAGGGTATAAGGAGAGGAGAGAGGAAGAAAGGGGAGAAGAGAAAAATATATAGCTCAATAAAATCAATTAAAAACAAACAGCTTTCCCCAAAGGGTTCAATGACAGGTGGGCATTGAAAATAACAGTCAAGTGACAACCTGTCTGTCATTGGAATTCAATTTATAATTTAATATCAGAAGAACACTTTTTCTCTTTTAGAATGATTTTCTCATAATAAATGTTGCTGTATCATTGACTTTGCCTTTGGCTCCAGAAACTCATATATATATATCTCATTATCTAAATTCTTGGTTGGTGTGTTTTGTTCTGAGACAGGGTTTTGCTATGTAGCTCAGGTTATCTTCATGATTGTGATCCTCCTGCCTCAGTCCCTTGAGTGTTGAGATGACAAGTATGTGCTATGACTTTTGTCTCCCCCAGCCCTACCACATCGTTGCTGTTGTATTCTTTTGCCTTTCCACAGTCTACTGTCGTATTTCACTCACCTTCTTGTATATGACTTATTATCTAAGCTCCACGGAGTGTGCTTAGGCGTGTGCTGTAGTGAGAGCCAGTGGGATTAGAAAAACACACTTTTATTTATCAGAGGCACCGATACTGTCCACACTCTACCCACAGATATTTGAGATATTTGTAACGGAAGGGAAAGATGCCGTATCTTTTAAAGAGGCTTAGTCATTATTCCGTGTTACATTCCTTTGGTTCTGTACGGAGTGACAATGGAATACTCCGACAAAAGTTTCTCAGGAAATTATCTCAAACCAGTTTTTCAGTAGGGATGTGGCCTTTTACAGTCTTCACAGGTTCAAAAAGAGAAATATTTTAAAATTCAGAGTGTATGCCTACGAAGGTGACAGACATAAAACACATGCAGCTGAAAATGAAGATCTTCATTTCACTTGGAATATTTTTCCTCCAAAGATATCATGAGACAGGTTTTCAAAGGGCTTTGAAAGCAGAGTTGCAGTGTTTCGTGGCCCCCGTGACTGAGACAGGGGAATGTTACCTGAGACGTGGCAGTTAAATTTGAAATGTTGACTTGAAATATTTCAATTGAAGTTTGTACCAAAGTTAAATAGCGCTAGAAAGTTACTGAAACTGTTTTTTACCATTTTCCCGTAAATTTGTTTTCTGCTGACAGGAAACCCTCTTGTCTGCTGAGAAGAAGGCTTACTCAGTGTCAAAGGTCTTTGGCAGAATTTACCTTTGGAATAAACAGGAGAATTTTTAGGGATTCCAAATTGGTTCTGATGAGTTGGAGATTTATTTTTACTAACTCAATCACAAATTAGTAAAACAAAACAAAACAAAAAAAGACCACATTTCTCAGTTCAATATGAAATGGGCTTGGTACTCAGCCTAAATGGTTAATAGTTTCTACTAAAATAATAATTAGGGGGCTGGAGGGGTAGTGAAGCTGTTGAGAGCACTGGCTGTTCTAGGGAACCCAGGTTCGACTTCCACCACCTACATGGCAGCTCACAAACATCTGTAACAGTTCTAAGAGATCTGACTCCTTCTTCTGGCCTCCTTAGGCATCGTATGGATGTGGTATACAGGCATACATACAAACAAAATACCCATACCCACAAAATAAAAAATAATTTAAAGTATCAATTATATTGTTTATTATTTACATATCTATTGCTGTGATGGTGATACCTGTCAGAAATGATTTAAGAGAGGAAAGACTCATTTAGAGTCATGGTTTCAGAGACTTTCAACCATCTTGAAGGAGAAGGCAAAGTGGAGAGGGTGTGACAGAGGGTGTTCACATCACAGTGGGTGTAGCAAAGGGCAGGGTTTTCACACCACAGTGAGTGAGTGTGACAGAGGGTGTTCACACCACAGTGAGTGGGTTTGACAGAGGGTGTTCACACCACAGTGAGTGAGTGTGGCAGAGGGTGCTCACATCATGGTGGGTATGACAAAGGGCAGGGTGTTCACATCACGGTGGGTGGGTGTGGCAAAGGGCAGGGTGTTCACACCACAGTGGGTGGGTGTGGCAGAGGGTGTTCACATCACAGTGGGTGGCTGTGGTGGAGGATGTTTACATCACTCTGGGTGGGTGTGGCAGACTATTCCTTACATGGTAATGGCTGGGACAGAGAATATTCACACCATGGTGGCAGGTATGGCAGTGGGCATTGTAGAACCTGATTACATCATGGCAGACTAGGAAGCAGAGGTGAAGACGGGGAACAGGCATGGAGCGTAACCTTCCAAGACTTGTTTCTACTGACTTTTTCCAGCTAGTTCCCACCTCCCAAAACACGCCATCAGTTAGGGCCCAAGTATTCAAAACAGGAGCCTGTGAGGAACATGGCAAAGCCCAATCACATCAGATTGTATGAATTTCAAATCCGTGTCTTAGTTCTTCCAGAGTGAACACCACAGCTAAAGCAAAGGCAGGTGGAAAGGGCTTTTAAAGCAAGAGCCTGAGGAATTCATAGACAGGCCTGCTAGTTGAGCCGTTCTGAAAGTGGAGGAGATAACTCTATTTTCCCCAGTTATCCCCAGGCAATCTATTGATACCACGGACATTGCTGACAGTGTACGGCCTTCTGAAAACCCACTCTCTCAAAAATACTATTGGATTTTTGTTATTTAATGCATTTCCCTTCAGAAACTAATTTTCTTGACCTAAAAGGACTTCAAAGGATGATATTCTTTTCTTGATGTCAAGACACTGTGGGAATCTCCTGCAGGGATATTTATTTCTAAGCACAGGGGAAGAGCACACAGTCATGCTTACAGGCTGAAAGACTTCACTCAGTGTGGTCTGGGGAAACACTGGATAGATGCTGTGAGGTTTGATTTTAATTTCTATCCCAATTACTTTCCTCCCATGCATTTCAAAAATATTTATTTTTAGCTTTATTTATGTGTATATCTGTGTGCATGCCACATATGTGCATGTGCCTAAAGAAGCCAAAAAAGAACACTGCATCATCTGGACCTGGAGTTACAGGAAGTTGTGAGCCAACCACCATAGGTGCTGGGATCTAAACCTGGGTCCTCTGGAAGTACATCAAGTACTCTTCAGCACCAGGCCATCTCTCTTGCCCCATATATATGCATCTTGACCTGTGACCTGTGTGCAAATGGATATGTCACACATGTACCTAAGGGTACAAACCTTGTGAAACATGTCAGAAGGAAATTAACAATATGGCTCTTTTATTTTTCATCATCCTGAGTAAAGCTTTGAAAGCGATAGCCAATACAAAGGCTCGTAAGGTTCAGCTGTAGCTTCGGATTTACTTATAGAAGCCCTCAGCATCTTTCCACACCTTTTCCTTTAAGGGTTTGCTCATTCATAAAAGAAGACCCATCTTTCTTAGTTACTGCCTCTTGTCTGGTGCCATGCTGCTTTCTTCCAGCTTGGCGTCCTCTTTCTTTTTCTCCTAGATACTTGCAGGCTGATGCCACTGCTTCTTAAGGGAACTCCTTCTTTCTGTCTTCTACTACAATGCCTGTATTTTTATGCTTCTTGAGGAAGACTCTAAATGTGACTCTGTTTTTTAAAATCATGAACAGTTGCATTAGGGTGATTTTAATGGACAATTTCTAAATTTGTGACTGTTTATGCTAGAGTTAAAAAGAAGCTCACTGCAAATAAAAGAAGTACCAGCCTTGTAGTGATGAGAATTCAACAGTCTGAGATATGCCATTGAACTTCCACGGTCCACTGTCTAGACCTCACTTGTAAGGGTTCAAAAATTACCTTGCCTGCATCATGAATTCATTAGATTGTCTACTTATGAAATATAGGAATGTGTAAGAACCTACTACATAAAATGGGATGTTCAGTTATTAATGTACCATGGAAGATAAAACTGCCACTCATTCAGCTGAACTCGCACACTCTTTCCCCACAAACCAGTGGTTCTTAATTAGAAGCAGTAGCATCTCTTATAGTGTGCTGAGATAGATAGATGTTTTCTTGTCCCAGTGGCCAGAAAGCCTGGACCTAGAGATACTATATTATACTGTTGCAAGATGTAGCAAAGATGCACACAGAAAAGAAACACACAATCCAAACCCAGGCAGGGTTGCATACATCTAGGTACTGGGACTTGGGATACTGAGGGAGGACAATGAGATCAGACATGTGTAGGAAGATAAGGCAAAGAGATGAGCCAACCTGGAGTCTGCCAGAGGGCCTAGCAACAGGCACTGTCAGAGGACCTGGTCAATGAGGGGTTATCACGCAATGTTAATGGATTAGAATGCAGCCTAGGTGCTGGGAGGAGGGAAATGAGGCTCCCCTCATTGCTGAGTAAACGAGTCTGGAGTCTGTTTGAATTTTACCTGACTCCTGGTGTCTATGCTGCTGATGCCATGTACTCTCAACCCTTCCCTTGAGAAAGCCATTAGGACTCAGCAACAGACAGGCACCAGTGAGACACGAGACGAACTTGCTAGACATTCTTCGACTCTTTCTAGCTCATCTTTCTTCCTTTCTTGCCTTTCTGTCTTCCTTTTCCTCCTGTTCCCCCTTCCTTCCCTTCTTCCCCCATCTCTCCCTTCCTTCCTTTCCTTCCCCTTTTGAACTTCAGGGACCACCTATTGTAGCATTTTCGGGACTCATTTACACCCAGTCTTGTCTTGAGCTAACCATCCCAGCTCTCATATGTGAAATGTAACTCAAAATACTTCACTGTAAAAATGTGAAATCATAAATTTTCTAGAATAAAATGAAGGATTAAAACCCTCATGGTGTTAATTTTGTCAGGGAAGTCTTGTGTGTGATAACACAACTATGGGTAACAAAAGCAGAAGGCCTAAGAGACATATCTTCCCCAAGACACACAAACATCAGGAGGTCTATGCATAGGTGCTCAAAGCCATTAGTCATGAGAAATGCAAATCAAAGCCACAGGGAGATACCACTTCATACCTGGCACCAGTATGGGACTGTAAGGAAAGAGACAAGAGATGACAAGTGTTAGCGAGAGTTTAGGGAGAAGGGGAGTGTGCAGATAAGAACTGAAACTTCTGTAGCCTTTATGAAAACAGCAGGCAGGTCTATCAGAGAGAAATGAATTATATCTATCAAGAAATATATGATGTAATTTACATATGGAACCTAAAATGTAGAATTCACAGAAGCAGATTAGTGGTAGAAGAGAGGCTGAGACCTGGAGAAACAGAGAGATGCTGGCCAAGGCTAAATTTCAGTTACAGGAAAACAAGTTCTAGTGATCTAATGTGCAATCTGGGAGGTTATAGGCATATTCAGTTTCATGATCGTGGGCATTACATATGACATGTTTGCATTTGCATGCATTTAGTACATGCACGTGTGCATGCATGTGCGTGTGTATGTGTGTGTAAGTACACTAGTTTTTTTTTTTTTTTTTT
>NW_004949099.1:20709598-20720984 GCF_000317375.1 Microtus ochrogaster | reverse complement strand
CTCGAACTCACAGAGATCCGCCTGCCTCTGCCTCCCGAGTGCTAGGATTAAAGTACAATAGTTTTATTTGAGATGGTGGTCTCCCAATATAGCACAGGCTGGCCTCCAACTTTGTCATCCTCCTATTCCTGGGGTTACATGTGTGTACATCATATCAAGATGTGTTGTATGTTTTAAATGTATGTAATATTTAATTATAAGTTCAATAGTTTAAAATAAAATTGGCAATTGTTCATTTGTTTAAAATAATAAAAAGTAGTATCTCCCTTGCTAATTTAAATATGTGTATTTACTGCCTTTGACTTTGTCTTGCCTATATTCTACTTTAATAGCTTTATATTGTGCTAGAATCTGTAAAACATAAAATTAGGAATTTTTGATGTTTTAATGTATATTTCAATGGTACTAAGCATGTCTATTCTGTTTAAAATCATTACCTACCTTTAAGAATTTTTTTATCATCCCTAATTGAAACCCTGCGCCCGTATCAAAAGAATTAGTAATTTTCCCTCACTTTAACCCCTGTAAACTGCTATTTTCTACCTTCTTTTTCTCTGTGACAGTGCATTTGTGCTCCTCCTATGTGTAATAATCTAAATAATTTGTTCTTTTCAGATTATTCTATTTTACCTACTGTGTTTTCAAGGCTCATTCAGGGGACATCACATATTAGCTCTCTGTTCATCTTTTTCAGACAGAAAAACATTTCATTGCAAATACACCCATATATTTTGTTTATAAACCCACAGTTCCTAACATTTTTTTTTGGCTTGTTTTCACTTGAGTATCATGAATCATGTTTGCAGGAGCTTGATGGGAGATTTTGCCCGAGAGTTTTTGCGTTCAGTCCCTTTGAGTAAAGCCTTGAATTGGAACTGATGATCTATTGTTACTTCTATCTGTAATCGCATTGAGGCCTGAGCATCCTGTTTCTGTTTCAGCTAAGTCAGTTTACATTTCTATCAGCAGTGCACATGGGCTCCAATCTCTCTATGGTCCCTTCCTGTTTTGGACATTCCTCCTTGCACAAGCAGCTGTGACAAATACAAGCCCATTGAAAAGAGTTTCTCTGTAAGCTCCGTCTGCAAGATTTTTGGTCAGTTCCATTTCTAAACCTCAACCCAGGCTCCGACTTACCACAGGTCTTAATTTCTTTTGATCACTGTAATTAGTAAGAAAAGATCTCAGGATTCTGTCTGCGACAGTGAGCCATACAGAGACTTTTTTTCCTGTCACTTTCTAGAAAATGACTCTCATTTAACCCTTCTAAAATCATGTACGTGAAAATTCTGTGTTTAGAGCCTTTTGTTGCTCATGAGGAGGGAACCTGTTTGTGGCGGTTTAGATGAGAATGCTCCGATGCTTAATTGAGTACTTGATTTCCAGTTGGTGGCCCTGTTTGGGCAGCTTTAGGAGATGTGGCCTTGTTGAAGAAAGTATGTCACCGGGGTGGGCTTTGAAGTTTCAGAGTCACTGGCTGTTCCCAGTGTACTCTTCCCTGTCTAATGCCTGCAGTTCCAGATGTGAGCTCTCAGCTTGCTGTTCCAGCCGCTGTGTCTGCCTGCTGCCACACTTCCTTGCCAGGATAATGATGGATTCTTAGCTCCTTTGTTTCATAAACTCAAATCATAAACCCCTTCTTTATAAGTTGCCTTGGTCATGTTGTTTTATCACAGCAATAGAAAAGTAACTAATATACTGTCCACGAAAGAGATTAACATGGTAGACAGAGGAGCTGAGGTTGGCTTTATTTTGTCACTTGAGATATCCGAAGAGACCTAATAAACTCTACCTGACTGACACATGCAAGTATCATTTGCTCTGCAGCCAGCTCAGTCATGCTAATAAATAAGATTTATGTGCATTTTAGCCTGCGGTCCTGAGGAATATTTTATCTTTAAGGCTGCTTTTGCATCTAATCTTCCTGATTATGTATAACTTTGAAAGTTAGATTTTGGTGAGTACTTGGCTGTGTTCTGTGCCTACTGTTTGCTTTAAAGGTCCATTTGACTTTCGAATGTTTTTATAAGACTTTTCATGGCATATTTGCCTTTTTGATTATTTCAGTCTTAGCCAATATTAAAACGAGGCTGCACTGCTGGAGGACCCAGCTGCTGTCACCAGCCATGCGTCTTCTCAGCACAGTCTGAGTGATTTGGTTGAAGAAGTAGGACTATGCTGAAGCCTTAGATCAATAACATCTTTGAATCCCACAGTCAGAATGGTTATGGCAAGAGACAGTGACTGGAGCACACGAGATTTCAAAACAAAAATTGTCTATAGCCCCAAGCTCAAACTGAGTAGTAGGCACAGAGACGGCAAGGACTAACAAACTTCATCGGCACTGTGGCAGTTTCTGAGGGAGCTAGTGTGCTTGACTATAGGACTATCATAACACCTCAGGAGGAAATGGACTGACAATGGGGCCTCTGTTAGCCACATGGTGCCAAAGAGCTCTGACTGCCACACTTGAATCATTTTCCCCACTCGGTGAAAAGAGGGAGGATGGTATTGTCGAGCCCCGTTGATTTGGATGACACATGTTCTTGGAATCGCCTAGGGGGATTCTCCGTAAGAATGAATGGAATCCAAAGGTCAGAGGGAAAAAAAAACACACCTGATAAATATAATTGCAATTTCCTTGCAGCCCCATATTTGATGGCAAGACATTTGACACAGTGACAATTTAATATGTGGAAAGACAGAGAGAGACCAGACACGCTGTCCATCTGTAGTAATTGATTGTCTGCAAGTTCCCAATGGGCACTGGGGGGCAACTCTCATAAATAGCTTTTTCCTCTAACCTAACAGGAGAAGGTGGAAGACCCTGTTCATTTTGGTGAAGTTTTGTCTTTCTCTCCTGAAGACAGACAGAAAAAAATGACATCAGGCAGAGGGATCGGTGGCTGCTGGGTGATGTCTAAGCAGTACAGATAAGATTCTGAATGAGAACTCAATCTCCCTTGGGTCAGGTTTACAACTCTGCAATTATCTTATATGACAACCACATAAATCTCCATTTTGGAAAGTATTCAGAATATTTTCGAAAAGAGACTTGGGGGATGAGTGATTGAGAAGTTCTCCATTTACTGTGTATAATTAAGTGGAAAGCCAATTCCTAAGTTATCAACTTAATTTAGAGTTTCCTATTGCTTAGATAATTGGCTTTAAAAATCCTATATAAATCCTTAGCATAGTACTTGGCATATGATGTAGTCACTAATTAATATTTGAAGGAGTGAATCAATGAATTAATTACTCAATTAATCAATGAATACCTCTAGGTGGTTTAGAAGATTCATGTCATCTAAATCAATAGGCCCAACGAAGCTTGACTGTTTCACCCTCTTTTCACAGAGGAATAAGACAGTTTATATATTGCAGTTGGGACCTTTTATTTCTAAGATGGATAGCAAAGACACACTTGGATGTTGATCAGGTCATCCAATATAGTACTCTGGAGCTCCAGGAAGAATTCTGAGCTGGAAATATAAACTTGTGGTATCTTTTTCTGAAGGATTTATAAATGTTAGATGTTGATGGACTCAATGAAGGTAGCCAAGAAGGGAGGCCATAGAAAGACAAACTGCAGCCCAGAGTCTGAGCCCTGAGTCAGTCTAGAGGTTACAGAGAAGAAAATTGCACAACAGACATATTGGGAACTTGTGTCAAGGACTGGGGTGGGGAAACACAGGAGAAGGAAAACCTACAGCTAAAGGGTCCTGGTATCAAGTGGCAAAGGAGAACTAGACGTGGTCTACTTTCTGTGTCCAATGCTATTCAAAGGACAAGAATCAAAATTGGTCATTAGCGTCGACAACTTAGAGATAGGTAACCTTACTAAGAGTGGTTGAGGATGCTGGAAGAAAGGGCTGAGAGTCACGGTAGTTAGAGAGGCAGTGGGTACATAGGAGGTACACAGCAGATGTGTTTGAGGAAGAGCAACATGGTGAAAGAAGATTGGAACAAATAGAGGAACATTTTATGGCTTGTCTGGCACAGGGATGGACTGCAGATGAACTCTGTTGTTTATTTTGTCTACGTGATTTATTATTTAACATTCATGGGGTTTCGTTTCTCCACAGGCAAACTGACCACAAAATGGTGAGCTTGGGGGAAATTCAGATGGGTATGCATAAAAATTTAGCTCATATTAGGTACTCAGTGAAAGTTATTTGCTTCTGATATACTGATAGACAGTTAAAATTATGACAGCCTAACATTTCTCTACTTAGCTTATTGAGTATCCTAGTCAGAAAACTCTATAACCAAAAATGCCTTACAATCCCCAAACGTATTGAGTACCATCAAGACATCACAAGTGGAAAATTCCATCCTATGACACTTCTTTTTGGTAAAAAATTATTAAAGGGAAATAATATAAAGTTACATTCAAGTTATGTGAATAAGGAGTATATGAAACAAATGAACTACCTATCTAGGTTGGAGCTCTGAACCATATCTTATTATATCTCTGGTAATACATAAGTCTTAAAAATTCAAAAATGTCAAAAATTTCTGATTCCATGTATTTTGTAAAAGGGATACTCAATCAGTATTTTAATTCTGATTCAAATCCTTGTGAACTCATACAGTTGATATAAACTGGCCAGTTAAATGACAATTCTAAGAAAGATACTTGGTCATTTAAAATTGACTAATAAATATTTGTATCAAATTAAAATAATAAGGTGCAATAAAATTGTACCAAATGTGCTGAAGAGATGGATCAGCACTTAAGAACATTTGCTGCTCTTATAGAGGACAGAGAGGTTTGATTCCCAGTGTGACCCAAATGATGGCTCACAACCATCTATAACTCTAGTTCCAAAACATCTAACATCTTTCTCTGGCTTCCATAGATACTAGATACACATGAGGGTGGACATACGTATATGCAGGCAAAACACTCTTATACATAAAATATAAAATAAACCTTAAAAATGGTTGTATTAAATATAAGGTACAAATGCCATGTTCTTCCATATAGGATGGTATCTACCATGTGTCACAACTTATAAACCAAATTATAAAATGGTAGATGTAAAATAATATCACCTTTATGAAAATAGGCATAAGACGGAATCTCTACAGTGGACTAACAGTTATAAAGCACTTTCTTGTCTAATGAAATCTCAACGGAGTGTCACAGTTAATGTTTTTTAACTTACAGATGAGAAATTGACTTGTTGCGTGTGATATAGATAGCAAAGCTGGCTCCAGATTCCATTTCCCAAATATAGCACTTATAATGGTATGCCAGTTGTCTCAGGATAAAAGATAGTAATGAAAATTTAAAAGACATGGAAGATGTGAGTACTGACCAGTTTCACATAAACCCTAAGAAGCCCTTGGCTAAGGTTTCAGATCCTGAGGCTTTAAGGAAAGTAAGCCTTATTTTCTCCCTCTCTCCTCTATTTGTGGCCAAGAGATGTGTCAGGGTACTTCTTATATTGTCTTACAGCTTATTCAGTGCCATCAGGTCAATTGGAGCTCATTTTGCTAAAGGCAGTGTATCCCAGGATCTCTGATTCAAATATGCCTAAAGATGGGCAGACTGAATGTCATTCAGATGAGAACCTGATACTCATCACAAACAGTGTCAGGCTCGACTACTGGGCCAGAGATGCTTATATAACAAGCTGCTGATGGGCCAGGGACTTATTAATTCATTTGGCAAGTTCAGGTCCATTGTCCAAATCTCCTTCAGCAAAAATCAATGAAGCACAGAACAATGGCTCACTATGGGAGGATACAGACGCCAGACAACCTGAGTACACACAAACCTAGCCAAAAGACTTTGTCCTCCAAACTTTACTTCTTGCATCTCAGCCATAGAGTTGAGCATATGTCCACGAGAATGGGCACCAAATACCCAGTGCTGTTCTCCTTCTAGGAAAAATTGGCCTCTGGAGGGGAACATTTTTAGTTCAGTGCATCGCTGCCATTCCATATGGTCAACAACTCCATTTGTCGCAGATGAAGTGGTTGCAGAATGCAAACACCTTGATGAAGCAGAATGTTTCAGACTGTCCGCAAAAGGTGTCAGATAGCCAAGTTAGGAAGTTGTCATTTTCAAATTGGATAAAATGAAGTCATTTTCAAGAAATAAGAGAAATGCCGTTAAAGAGTTGGCTTTTAATTTTCATTTTGCCATGGGAGATTTAGAGAGGAGTCATCTTCTGACAGATGATCCATTTGTTTACAAGCATTAGATATGGTTGGGAGGTTGTCAGTAACTGGAACAGACTGGTGAATCGTGTCAGAAGAAGAATTTATTGAATGAACAAGAGATGGGAGGGGGGAAGCCAAACTGGAGGAGTTTACCACAGACACATGGAGAGAGCAGGAAGTGGCTCTGGGAATCCAGAAAGAGTTTAAGGGTCAACACTCCCAGAGATCTATCTTCAAATGATTGTGCTCTAGCTCTCTGCCTTGGTTGTTGGAAATTGCTGATTCCAGGAAGAAGATGGTATAGCTGGTTGATATTATGCCCAGTCATACCTTCATCCCTGGGAAAAGCAAAGGCAGTTTGTGCATTGAAACACTTAAAGGCTGTACACAGTCAGCAAAGGGAACTCTGGCAAAGATGACTGAGGTTGAGCTGACTAGATATGGAGTAGATTGAAAACAGCAGTTTAAAGGACTTGCAACTATTATAGAAGACCCAAGTTCAGTTCCCCGTAGCCAGGATGGGCAGCCCACAACCACTGGTAAGTCAATCTCCAAGGGTCCCGATAGTTTTTTTTTTTCTCTAAACTTCATGGGCACCTGTGCATATGTACACACACACACACACACACACACACACACACTCACACACCACACTCATACACTCTGTTGTCCTCTGACCTACATACACACACACTATGGCACATGTATACTATCTCCTTTCTGATTTTTAATGGTTGTCTCTATCTTGTTCTGTATCTCAGCAGAAATGCTACCTATACCAAGGCTCTGAGCACATTCAAAGGGACCCTGTGGGGCTGGAGGGAAGATTCAGTGATCAAAAACACTTGACCTCTGTTGATCCAGATCTCTTCTGACTTCGGCAGACACCATGCATATATGCACTGCATGCGCACAAATGCAGGCAAAATTGGCACATACATAAAATAAGATGAATGAATCTTATTCATTCATTCAAAACAAGCAAGGGGTCTTGTCTTATTATGCACACCAAATGGGCACATGCACACATACACACACACACACACAACAACAACAACAACAACAACATAGCATTTTGTTTTTTGTTAGGATTCTATTTTCATAATATCCAAAGCAAAGTCGAAAATTTACCATAACCCAGTTGTTTAATTTTGTGATTAAAAAGGGGCAAAGACAAAAGAGATCCAGAGATTCAGTTTAGTTTCATCACCAAGGAAGCTGCTGTAAGTCTGCTCCAAGTATCTGAATATATTAGTAAGTAGTGGGGGAGATAAAAAAGAAAAACAACTTTTGTTTCATTTTGGATCTCAGAGATGCAGGCAGAGAGTTCTGAGGCTTGTGTGCAAGGTTTTCCTCAGTGCTTGGCACGGCTTGGAGTTAATAACTCCTAGTTCCCATTATTTCTCCAGGCCTCACCGCCCACTACCCCTGCTCTCCAGGTCACAACACATGAGGACACCATGGGGCTAGGAAGTGCTCTTATCAGTGTTTGTTTTGTTTCATTTGCTCAGTTTTGCATCACGGACCTCACTTCCTTCCTCCCTGCAGGCTCTGAGGGTGTGAGCATATGTGTAGGTCTGTAGATCACAGAGGTTGTCAGGTCTGTGGTATAATGGGCCCAACTGGGAATGCCACCAGCAGCAAAATCCCACAAAGGGAAGAAAGCCTTCCCACGTTTCTAGGTCAGAACCTACTCTAACAGAGTGAGCTGTGCAAGCTCCTTTATATAGCAACTTGTTTAATTAAGATAACAGATGTTACTCTTATACGAGTCCTAGTGAGTTGCACTTTAATTGGACACTCATTCACATGTCTTGTGACTGGTAAAAACCAGTTCACACAACCGTTTCCCCGCTATGGGTGTTTTTCCCACTACAATTAAATTGAATAAACAATGCATCCGGTGTACATTCATTTAAACAAGACAGTTTTAATGATATAGGAGTTTAATATAAACAATAAAGTTAGAGCAGAATAATTTCCTGGTTTAAAAGGCAGGTTGAGTTCTCTGTTGGATGAATCTTTGGGCACTGGGTTAGGCTAACAGTCAGCTGCTGGGGAAAAATAGCAAAGAATATCTTATTTGGGTGGGGTTAGATCTGGTGTTGATAATGAGAGGGGGAGTGATGTGCCTGAAGCTCTTATGATCAGATTTTAATATAATCTAGAAAGAGAGATCATTGACAGCTTGTCAGTTCTGTCAGTATGCTAGAGAAAACAAAGACAGCACATACATACATACACACACACATACACACACACATGTGCGTGCACACACACGCACACCCAACTTTAACAGTATTGTCATGGTTAGTCTTGACCAGTAAGTTGTATAAATTTGGGACCCACTGAGGGACATTCTCAAGGGACTGTGAAAGTTCTGAGAAAAGGAAACGGGCGGGCGGGGGAGGGTGGACTTCCCTAGGAACAGGCAGAGCTTTTCCCCTGGCACTGCTTCGATACTCACTTATAAGTGGACATTCGCTGCAAAGGATAATCACGCTACAATCCTCAGACCCAGAGAGGGTAAGCAAAAAGGGAGGCTCAAGTAAGGATGCATAGATCTCTCTGGGAAGGGGAAATAAAATAGATTTTGAAGGCGAACTGGCTGTGGGTAGGGATGGGGACAAGAGAGATCAGACTGTGTGGTTGTAGAGGGAGAAAGACTATTGGAATTGCGGTGGGCAGGGAAGAATTTGGGAGACAATGTGGAAACCTTGTGCAGTGGAAACTCACTGGATTCTACAAGGGTGACCCTAGAAAGAACTCCTAGCAATCCTCTGTATCTGGGGGATTTGACACTTGAACTGGCTATCTTCTCTAACCAGGCAAGGCTCCTAGTGGTGGGACACCAAGACAGTCATAAAACCTTTGATCTACAACGTGTCTTGCCTGCAAGATGTACCGGGCTAATGGTATCTGCAGAACTTGTGGGAGTGGCCAGCCCCTGGCTGGTCTAACTTGAGGTCCGTGCCATGAGAGGCAGCCTATGCCCAACTGTGCATGCATGACCAGGAACTGGAGGCTGGACGGCTCTGAGACCTAGGATAGAATTAGATATGACAGCTCCCACACTACCCCTCCCCTGCCAAAAGAAAGCCAATGAATGATTCCTAATGACATTCTGCTATACTCATAAGAGTGGGGCTTAGCACAGTTGTCATCAGAGTGAGTGGCTTCCTCTGGCAGCAGATGGGAACATATGCAGAGACCCATAGCCAAACATTAGGCAGAGCTCTGGGGACCCACAGAAGAAGGGGAGGAAGGTTTGTAGGAACCAGAGGAATCAAGGAAACCAGGAGAGCACAGTCCACAGAATCAGCTAACTCAGGACTGACAGGGGCTAACAGGGACTGAAGTGACAGCATTCATGCTAGTTCTCTGCATACATGCTGCGTTCCCCCCCCCCCCCCCCCCCAAGTGACAGCATTCATGCTAGTTCTCTGCATACATGCTGCGTTCCCCCCCCCCCCCCCGTTTTTTTTAGACTCCTAATGGGGGGAGCAGGAGCGGAGATGTTTCTGTTTCTTTTGCCTATTCTTTTTACCCTTTCCTCTACTGGGCTCCCTCCTCCAACCTTGATATGAGGATTTTTGCCTAGCATTATTTTTACTTGGTGTGCTTTGTTTGGTTTGGTATCCCTGGGAAACCTGATTTTTCTGAAGGGAAATGGAGGAGAAGTGGATCTGGGGGAAAGGGGAGGGAGGGTGGGGGAACAGCTGGTGGGATGTACTGCATGGGAGAAGAATTAAACACAAACCAACAAAAAACCAGGCATTACCCTGTGTTTTTAAAGTGGCAACTGCTGCTTCTAAGGCTGCACTACTTATACCTGCATGCTTTTGCTCCTTGTTGGTCTGTGCATCTACTATATTGCTGCTTCCATTGTCATCCTTCATTGGGACCAGAACTTAGCTTTTCTAGCATTCTTACAAAGACTGGACTGAAGACTCCTCATCAGGAATCTCCCAGGCCTCCAGCAGCAGACAAGGACTACTGAGCCCTTCAGCCTGTGCACTGAGAAGCTGCTGTTCTCAAGCTCTCTGGCATGCAGAGAGCCATTGTTGGCCTACCCAGCCAGGCTAATACATTCCCATGTCCTTCATTATGTCAATTCCTTTACCTCCAGAGAACCCTAGTGGACACAGCTGGCTCTTAGGGAGAGAAACACAGTTTCTACTATTTAACCTTCCAAGGGAAACTTGTAAGAACATTGTATTATACACTTCATTAGTCAAGGAGAAGGAAAACCCCCTTCCTTTACCTCATCAGAAGCAGGGACAAAGGGATAGGTTCAGATGCAGACTTTCAAATATCAGCGGGTATGAGACTCAGGCAGACAATAACAAGAAAACAAAGGTTGAGGATTTTTAAAACTAGTAATTAAAAACAAATTCAACCTATGACTTAAGCTTTGTAAACTTTTGTCATAGCATTTTTTAAGTTGTTCTTCTTAGCTTGTATGCTGCAAGGTACTCCTCATTTCATGTCTGCCTTGTTCTTTTCCTCTCTTCATTACTGTTGTCGACTTTCTATTTTCTTTTACAAAAGATTTATTTTATATGCATGGGTGTTTTGCACACATGTGTATGCACCATGTGTGTGCCTGGTGCCGATGGAAGCCAGAGAGAGGTGTCTGATCCTCTGGAGTCATGGACAGTTGTATACGGCCACATGGGTATGAGGAGCCAAGCCCACATCCTCTGCAAGAGCAGCAAATTCTCTTAAACAGTGAGCCATCTTTCCACCCCCTTGGGTGGTGTAATACTAACGATACTGCAAGAGCAATGGTAAGTAGCCAATGGTGCTGCACTGGGACATGGGGACACAGGTCACATGGTTAACTAGAGAGCTCGTGCCCTTGGTATAAGGAAACTTTTCCCCAGCACTAGTCAGTTACTGTCATGAAGACAAACAAACAATGCAGGTTCTGAGGAGGAGTCAGAAGTCTGGAGATATGACCGTTTTCACATTCTGCTTATGGGAAACTCATTTAAAAATATGAAGCATGGTACCGAACTAAAATACTATGCTCCTCAACGTAAGCTAAAGGGCTGGTCCAGTGGGTAGAAGCACTTACACACAGGCCTAGACACCCGAATGAGTTCAATCTCAGATGCCACAGGCAGCAGAAGGAAACCTACTTCCCAGAGCTCTCTGCTAACTTCCATATGCACACGATGGCCCATGTGCACCCTGCATTTACACACAC
>NW_004949099.1:20702295-20708463 GCF_000317375.1 Microtus ochrogaster | reverse complement strand
GCCAGCTGGACTGTGACTGAAAAAGCATGGGATAAAACCGGACTCTCTGAACATGGCGGACAATGAGGGCTGCTGAGAAGCCAAGGACAATGGCAAGGGGTTTTGATTCTACTTAATGTGCTGGCTTTGTGGGTGCCTAGCCAGTTTGGATGTTCACCTTCCAAGATATGGATAGATGGGGGAGGACCTAAGACTTACCACAGGGTAGGGCACTCTGACTGCTCTTTGGACTGGAGAGGGAGGGGGAGAAAAGTGCGGGGAGGGAGAGAAGGGTGGGAGGAGGGGGAGAAGGGTGGGAGGAGGGGGAGGGAAGTGGGAGGCTGGGAGGAGGCAGAAACTTGTTTTTTTTCCTTTTCTCAATAAAAAAAAAATTTGGAAATGAAACCTAGAATTGGTGAGTGCGTCACAAGGTAACTTTCAGACCTTCTGCTGGGTTCTTTCAAGGTTTCTTATGACTGTTACGCTGACTAGAAAGCCTTATTGCTGGACAGTGAGGAGAGGGATCCTCAGTTTGACAAACTGTTACACCAGCATGTATATAGCAATAGTGACTTCGGAAACCTCTACTGGGTTCTAACCATGTTTACCAGTAAATGTAAATCTATGGTGTTGGGGAACCAGTGACCTCATGTGTTGGAAAGCCACATGAGAAGGAATATTTGTCAGGTTTTCCCAAGACCTGCCCCTGCCTGTGATCCCTGTGTCCCTTATACGCCTAGGCCTTTCCTTCCCATCTTTACTTCCTCCGATTTCACAATGATTTACTAAAGCAAAGGGCGTACTCAGGGATGCTGAGGCAACAACAGGAGGAACATCAAGTTCTGTCTGCAAAGTTTCATCCAGGGCTACTATCTACTTAATCAGAGACAAAATGGTTACATGAACAGATCTGTTGTTCAGAGAAGATGGAACTCTCTAAGTCCTCATACTTTTATTACACACATGTAAATTATAGAAGCATTTCAGTAATAAAACATTCCATCTGACTTTTGAAAGTTTTGAAATTAGTGTGGATGAGCAAAGACATTTAGTGAGGGGAGGGTGATGTGTGTGTGTGGTGTGTGAGTATGTATGTGTGTCCATGCATGTGTGTGCACAGGCATGTGTGTCTTTATGTGTGTATGTGTGCATGTGTATGTGTGTGTGTGCATGTGTGTGTGTGCATGTAAAAAATGTCATTTTTAATCCTTTCTATTGTGGAACAGTTGCTTGACAAAACATCCCCCTTGAGCAATCAGCTTACACCAACTTTAACTGCTCTGCCCTTTGAGTTCCTGCCTGTTTCCTAGCTTAAAGCAGAAAAGGAGCATTAAATCTTTTGTATCAAATGGCTCAATTGCAAGGTGAGGGAGCAGTCCTCCTAACCTGGTGTAAAAGCTGACTTTTTTTCTGGTTTGTTCTTTGTTTCCTTCCTTATTTTCTTCCCTCTTTTCAATATGGATCACAGGTCATTAATAACTTCATCCAGGAGGAACACTGGAAGGAAATGACTGTCAACCTTGAACAGAAGTGTAGGAAGAGAGTGCTGTTGTTTGGATGTGGAAGCTGACAGACAACGTTAAGAAGCAGAGAGGTGTGTGGCACAGAAGGAGCAGAGAGCTAGCTCATGGGCAGTCAGTCCCGCATAGTCAGAAAGTGTGAGTCAGTGAGTTAGCCTTCTGAGGAGGGGGTTGGGACGATGTAATTAAGCAAATGACTCATACTTTGACCCCTTGTCATGAATCAGTCTTTACTATAGATTGTACTTTGAACAAGGTATGAAATCCATGTTTAGATCCTCCAGGCATCCCATGGAAGACTAACTGGCTACTGCAGACATTCTTAGATGATGAGTGATTTCTGATTATTCTTCCACCACAAGGGTACCACTTAGCCAATCTTGTCATATTCTGCAGAGACCTCCATCCAATTCCAGCTTCAGAATCAATGCATCCCACCTTTGAACTTGGTCCAGGGATAGCGTGTGACAACCCTTCACAGCTGTTTCTTTTGCTGACATGGTCTCCACTAAGGTTATACTGCTTATAATAGATGGTGTGGAGTTAGTAGTGAACTAAGCCAAGGACTTAGGCACAAGGCCCACTTGCTTTTGGGAATAACAGCTCTGAAGGGACACAGTTCCCAAACTCCCAGTAGGATTGAATGGATCCTAACTTGTTGTCAACTAGCACAGCCATGTCTTTTTGCCTTCCTTTCCTCCCGAGAGAGCATAGTCTATCCCGAGAGAGCATAGCCCACAACTTTGAGGGAATACTCATATTATTTTTCTATTTCAAATATTTGTTACTTGAATAAAATCTTTTTGGGCATTTGAAACTATAATTGTTATTCTCAGCATTGTGAGTTTGCCTTATTTTGCTTTGGAAAGTGTTTAATAATTGTCTAGTACAGAAAAACTAGACTACATTATATCTTCAGAACCAAGCAGTCAATGGTTGTGTTGAGAAGCAGAATGATAAAGCAGGAGAAAGCACAATCCTGCCTTGGGATGGCTGTGAGATGGACACAAGATTGCTCATGCGTGGTTGTTGCTTTTTGTTTTTGTTCTTGTTCTAAGTCTGTGCTATTGTGCTCCCAACAGTAAAATGGAAAAGTAAAATTCAAAATCCAGCTACATCAAAATGTTGTTGCTAATAGAAAATTTAATAAAGTAGGCATTATGTTTCTGTTGGTGTATGAGGGTCCGTAGCACACACAAACCAAACGAAGCCAAGCCAAACAAATGATAATACAGCCAGCCATTCTCTGGGCCAAGTTCTTAGCTTGCAGCTTCTCATTTAAATGAAATAGTAAATGTTATTAGGAATGTCATAGTAAAAACTGCTGAACCAGTTTTTATTCAATGAATTTCTTTTTACAATGCCAGTATAATTCCAATATTACACAACCACAAATACAAATATACCTGAAAGGAAAACAAAAACATATACCATTCTGGATCATGTCTCCAGTGACATACTTCAACTAGACCCCACCTTCTAAAATTCCACATAGCTATGAACACATACATGAATGGAACCCTTTATGAGACTAACACTTTCATGACCCAACCACCTCTCAATGGTGTCACCATCTGGGAGGTGAGTCTTTAACATATATACTGCTGGGAGGAACACTTCATTTCTAAACCAGAGTTCGAAGCCAGTTGCTAGGGATTTGTCTATGGTCATCTAAAATACTTCACTATATAAAATATTAATGTAAATAACACTTATTTAGCTATAGAAGATGCTCTTTAGAATATGATGAAGTCACCTCATGATAAGCTAAAATGAGAAAAACAAGTCAGTTCACTGAGTTAACTTACTAAATACCTATCTGTTAGTAAAATCATCACTGTAGACTATTGGCCATTTCCTCTTCTCCTGATCTTTTGGCTAACAGAGAGCTGTCATTTACAATTATCATACAGCATCATGAGATAAAACTTATGGTAAATCACAAGCCCAGGAAAAGATTCAGATTCACACTCAGTATAGTTTCTATCTACTGGATGTATATAAATACACATATACACGTATACACACACGAATATATATGTGTATACATACACATTACATATATGTATGTATACATACACACATATATGTTTTTGTGTCAATCTTAAAGTTAGATCATTGTCTTTGGTGGACCATCTGTGTTCACTAATCTGCATAAATTACCAAATGTCAGATCAACAAAGATGCTGCAGCTAAGAATTTGCTGAGTGTTATTTCTTCCTTGACTGTGCATGAATTTTCTGCCTCTTCATCTGTGACAGAGCTAGAAGCAAAGCTCTCTTTGTCCTGTGCTAATTATAGCCTTTAGTTGTTCACTCTATCATTTATTTATTTGCTGATTTATTGCTGAGACACGGTTTCATATAGCTGAGGCTAGCCTGGAACTTACTACATAGGGAAACATAACCTTGAATTTCTGACCCTCCTGTCTCTACTTCTTGCATGTAAGGATTTCAGGTGTGTCCCAACATACACATTTATGCAACCTTAGGGATCAAACCCAGGGCTATGTTCATGCTAATTAAACACTTTCCTGGGCTACATCCCCAGCTCCCTGCACTATTATTCTAAAGAGAAATAATGACTTTTTTCAATTTAGCTGTTCATTTATGATATCCACCCTAACAGCTTTAGAGAAAAATATGTCAGAATGAAAGGAGTCTGTGGAGTTTATACAAGGCTTCTCTTAGCTCAAGTCTGTGGGTACCAGTCAGGACTGGTTAAATGTCTCATGCTTCCACCTTCTTATATGGAATTCATTCACATCTTCATATTATCCTAAAGGTAATAGTTCCACTTTGTCCTCCCCGTTTTTTTTAGCCCATCCGAACAGGCATGCCTGGTTTAGACAGATAATATAGAAGCTGCTGCATCACATGCTTTTCCAGAAATTAAAATTTTAATATTTCTTCTAACCAGTCCTTATTATAAGCCTGTGTATGAAAATTAATATCAGAATCCCCACAATAAATTCACCTATACTTCTTTTAAGATTTAAAAGCATTTATTTATTTAGTTAGTTACCTGAAACCTTTAATCCTTTGAGTGTTCTGTATAAGAGAGATCATCTGGAAATAGATTTAGGTGCCACAGTTCTAAGATATTCTCAATGCAATTTTTTTCAGATAAGGATTTTGAGAAAGACTGTACTCCAGACAGTTTAAATTGCAATTCTTATTATTGTTTGATTACAGAATACTTATTTACATAAATATATGTATCACTTCTCATCCAATATTAACAATTACTATGAAAACTATTGATGAAATTATCTACTATTTCACCTTTAACTTAAGCATTCCCATTTGAAAACTTTATATATAATTGGACCTACCTCATAGGACTGATTTTTTTTATTCATTATCACGATGTAATTTGCCACATGTATAAAAACTGCAAGGCATATCTCCAATATTTTGATGGATCTCCTAAATAACTGTTTCTTTGGGGGAACATTTTGCTATTATTTATTATTAAAAGAAGCCCATTTTTTTTTTTGAGACAGGGTTTCTTTGTGAAATGGCCCTGGCTGTCCTGGTATTTGCATTTTAGACCATGCTGTCCTTGAACTCATAGAGATCCGCCTGCCTCTGCCTCCTGAGTGCTGAGATCATCACCACTGCCTGACTGGAAAACCCATTTTTAAAAAGACTTATTTATTATTTTTAAGCAGTGTGTGTGTGTGTGTGTGTGCACCCTGTGGAGGTCAGAAGAGGACATCAGATCCCCTGGAGCTAAAGTTACAGGCAGGTGTAAGCTGTAAGTTTGGGTACTGGGAACTCTGGTCCTCTGGAAGAACAGTAAAGGCTCTTAACCAATGTATCATCTCTCTAACTCCAGTTGATTTTTGATTTTAGAAACCATATACTTTTAACTCTGCTCCCTAGGTCCATCTTTGTTTGGGTAGTAAAATAGATATAATCAAACATGTGACTCATGCTTAAAGTATTTCTGGGCTGACTTTTATTATGCCATTTTGATCTTTCCTTTGATAATTCCTCACCATTCCAACTTTCCCAATTACTTTTATCTTTACTATCGCTTTTACTTTTATATGACTCCTTTATGGGTCTTTGTGTTGCCTGATTTCTCCATTTCTCCAACACACACTTTCTAACACTGTAAATTATATCCTTGTAGTGCTGATCAAATAGTGAATGCATGGGAGGTCTGTCTTCACACAGCTTGCAGAAAGTTCAGGAATATAGATAGATAACTGTCAAGTCAATCAAGACATGAACGAGTTATTACAAACACAGATAAATGTGAACAAAGAACTGAAGAAAACACATCCTGATGATGTGTTGGTGTCATGGCAAATTTCTATTATCAGCTTGACTGGATTATAGGATCACCTGGGGAATCAATGTGGTGACAGTTTTTATGTGCCTGTGAAGACTCTAGCAGAGAAAATTGAGGGATGAAGACCCATTCCAAATGTTGCAGACATGGTCCGTGGGCTGAAAAGAAGGGGAAAATGAAAAAAGCTAGCAGAATGCCTACATTTTCCTTTCTCTGGTTCTTGATCCTTCCTGGTCCATCAAGATGTGAACAAGAAGCCTCATATTCTTGCCACCACAGATGACCTGGTTCCTTCACATTTCCTTCTTTGTTATAATGGATCTGAAGTTCCTCAAACCTGAGTCAAAATTCCTTTCTTCATTACATT
>NW_004949099.1:20700908-20702195 GCF_000317375.1 Microtus ochrogaster | reverse complement strand
TTCTCCCTCCTCCCTCTCTTCCTTCTTCTTCGTCTTCCATTTTTATTTCTTTATTACCACAATAAGAAAAGTAACAAATCCGGCTGGGAAATAAGCCATAAATATATGCCTTTGGATTATTTTCTTAATAATTAGCCATGAACTAGGTTTCTCTTTTAAAAGTCCATTTGGCCATGGGATAGATAAATGGGTTCCAATGGGCAAGCATAGAAAAGCAGTAAATTGTGGCTACTGCAGCCACCTAGGAAAAAAAATGTTGGTGATTGGATCAGGGCATTGGTGATGTAGAGAGAAAGGAGACAGATACTTATTGTTGGGAGTAGAATTGATAAACTCCACTAATGTATCAGATGTTCAGGATGAGAAAACAAAATGATCACTAATTTCTAGGTTTCCAACTTGAACCATGAGAGAAGGGTAGTGTACAAGGGGGGGGGGGAAGCCTGAGTTTCAGGGAAGAGGTAGGTAGCCAGGATGAACTGCTCAGGGGATAATTCTGAGCCAAAGCTTGAGAGCCGACAGCAGTTGGAGTCCCTCTCTCTAGAGAGACAGTGAAGGTGAAGGAATGAAAGAGGTAGTGCAGATGAAGGAGAATTTGATGTGCTAGCGGAATGATCCAGTAGAAAGTGGAGGGAAGGAGGGGCTCTTGATGTGAGATAAAACAGGTGTGGCCAAAGAGGTCAAGGACCTTGAGACAATGAGGAAGGGGGACATAGTCTTTGAGTCAGAACACATTGTAGTCTTGTCAAAACAATTTTCTTGAAAATGAGAGCAGCCACCTTCAATTTGTCTTTGTAACAACTCTATGTGTCCTGAGGAACAAACCACTTCTTTTTGGAATAAAAAGTTTAAGATAAAATCAGTATTTGGGAACGTGGATGTGTATGAAAGCAACTAAAAACACAAAAAGGTCAATCGTATTTCTATAATACCGATCAAAGAAACAGTCTAGACCTTTGGTTTGTCTCTTCTCTCAAGCAGTCACACATTTACATGCCTATACTTTCAAAATCTCTCTCTCCTTCTCCCAATTTCTATCTCTCTGTTAAGGTTACATTACATGAAATTCCTCAATTCCCTCTCTCACACTAAACTTGTTCATAATCCTCTAAAAGTCCATATTTTCAAGGCCATGGCCATCAGACTACAGTATTGGTGAGAGGTGCAGAAATCTTTAGAAGATGGAGCTGAGTGTAAGGAAGTTAGATACCAGAGTCCTGGCTCATTTTCCCCGTTGTTTCCTGCCTACCATGTTGTAATCAGCTTCCCCATCTTCTGCTCCACACA
>NW_004949099.1:20689222-20700710 GCF_000317375.1 Microtus ochrogaster | reverse complement strand
GAAACCCAATGAACACAATGTCTCTGCGTTCATACTTACCATCTCTGCAACCTCATATACTCTATTATCATACAGTATATTCCTTAAATACCTCAACTCCCTCCACTAAGTCTGATTTATCTCTTAAAAAACAAAATAGATCCTAATTCCAACTGCTTAATATCTAATCATATAGCTTCACCTCATTGAAAGTCTTTATTTCAAGGTTAATTTTAGCTTTGCTATCATCAAACACACATACACACACATGTTCACACACACTGTTATATTTTGGCCTTCAGATTTTATGACCACATGGGGATGAGGATTCCTGATACCATGGATCACTATTTATTTATTATCCTTTCTTAGAATTTCAGAGCATCCCCATCCCTGTTCTCTGAAGTTTCGAGAAAATCTGTTTTTTTTTTTCCTGTCATACAATTTCTATTTCAAATAAGTCTTTCTATAATCATCTTTTCATAGCATTTCCAGTCAATGAACCTTATTCACTATCAACACTTCAAAGGTCATTTGGAAAGTCACATTTCTGATCCTGTTCTTTCCAGTCTGGCATTGTCAACCTCAGGCTGCGTGTCCTCTACAGGAAGTGGGACAACTGCTTAGCAATCTCCTGTTTGGGGAAACGTGCCTTTGAAGTGTGTCAGTTCCCATGGCGGAAATAACACCACTAGGTCCAATTTCAAGTTCCTACAATGACTGGCATCACTGAACAGGAAGCTTGGAAGAAAGGCACAGAGTCAGCCCTTCCTTGTGAGCCTGGGTGAGCAGACTCCAACTTGTTAAACACATCAGACTTTCAAACCCAATGGACCCAAACAGTACTCACCAGCTTTCCAAATTAGTTAGTGTGGTTTTCAGATATTATGAATAGATCCAAAGAATCCTTTATTTGTTATTTTTTTTCTTGGTTTAAGGATTCAGGCCCACTATTGACATATACATAGCAGCTTGCATAAGTAATCTAGCTAAGAGAGACTATTATGTCTCAGCTAATTATTCTTTCTCAGAGTTATGTTTAGCCTTTCTGAGTTACTATACATGGCAAGAGGCATAAAAAGTTAAATAATTGATACTAATATTATCATTTTTCCATAAAATTTAAAACTCTCATTCTTTGATATAATTATGTTGTTTCATGTGGGAAGGGAGTTGAATTGCAAAATATTTCTTATGTTTCAGAGAGCAGGAGGAAGGATGGTGGATGGTAACCCTCCCCCTCCCCCCACATTCTACAACTCAGTTTAATAGTCTTTTAGCCACCACCTGGATATCTCATCAGGCAACCTAATTCTGCTATACGTACCCTCTAGGTACCATATGCTGTAATTATATAGAGAGCCAAGTGTTGCTCTCTAATTAGTTCACTTGGCAGAGGGGACTTAGAAACACCATGATGGATATTTACTAGTGGATCATAATTGACTATGGCATATCTGTTATTGAAATATGAAGGAGAAACTAAACAACTGAAAGATCGAAACCAGAAGTAGTGTATGATCTCAGATCTTCAATATTTACATGACATCGATGCATCTAAGCCACGTAACAGATTTTCCTACTGGCGATGATGAAGTCTGGAGGAACTCAAATCATGGCTGTGCTTCCACTGAATAGGCACAGGACACGGCCTGTCTGGTTTTAATAGCCAGTCACATCACTTCAGTTCTAATTGCTCTTAATTACATGCCACTTCGGTTTGGATATTTTCATGATCACTTAAACCCATTTGATGATACCAATCTATTTTGTCTGAACAAAGGCACTGCTGAGATAATTCAAGGATTTCATTTACCTCTTCTCCAAGGACTTTAGCTGGTTCTGACCCAGTCTTGAAACCAGACCATTACCGCTCACTCCTGCAACTCTCGGCAACTATAAAGTTATGGATACAAAGGCTGCCAATTTATTACTGAAAAATTGAAGTGATTAAGAGTCAAGGCTGCTGTGGCCACTCATACCATTGATATTAAAAGCATCGTCAATTTCCCACTGTTTTAAAAGGGAGATAATGAAATGCTTTACTTTTATTAATAACTTTTTTGCCTTATGACCAGATTCCAGATGCTTTATACAGCAAAGAGAATTACTATATCTCTCTATAATTGTTTCATCTTCTAGCAAAATGGGTGAAATCATGGATGGGAGACTAGAGTATATGAGACACAGATTTAATGTTCAGCTCTAACTCTGTCAAGCTCTATACAAGCTTCCATTAGGTAAATGCCCTGGTTAGAGTTAACAACAGCAGTGACTTCAAAATGTGTTTATGAGGATTCAAAAAAATTTCACCAAGTATTTAGCAGAGGGCATTGCAAAGATCTTTTTTAAAAAAATGTAATAAATTGGGGAAGGAGGTTGAAAATGTTCATTTTCTTATTGAGATTTAAATGGTGGCTACAGGACAACCAAGAACTACATGACTAGAGCGAAAGAGAAAAGTTGCCTAACTCTCCAAGGTCCCTAATGCCCAAGGTTTATTCATGAATGCGCCAGTGACAGAGGGTGATCAAAGTCTCATTTCAGACTAATGGCTGGAGATTCCCTAGGGCTTCCTGCAGCCAAGCTGATGCACGGCACTTCTGTCGCTATTATTTTATATCCATTCACATGATCTCATAATGTCAATAATCTCGTAGGAAACTCATGGCATCTCCTTATTGAGGATGATTCTATTTCTTCCACCAAAACCCTGCAGACACCGAGTCTTCCCTGACCCACATTTCTCCTCTGTGAGTGACTTGCTAATGTATACTGCATGTGTGTAGGTGCCAACATGCTCACACACCCCTTTGTCCCCATCGGCTTCTTTATGGGATCACCTGCTTTAACAGCCACTCAAATACATATTTTGTTGGGAGCCCCTATTGGCAGGTCCTGCCTGCCTGGGATGGCATCTTCTCTGAATGTTCCCCAAGCACTGCTGAATGAGAGGTTTGGACTTTCTTATGTTAATTTGTGCTTTGCTGGTGGCTTTTAAATTGCTTCATGGGTCTATATATTGGTGCAGTAACCGTGTTTTATGAAGCCCTAGGAAGCAAGGCTCACGATTTCTGTCTCTTTTTCTCCTGAGCTAGGTCTTTAATACACTTTGTGAACATAAAATTTAAAGAGAGCCACTATGTGAAACAGCTGGTGTGAACAGGGGCCCCCAACCAGGGATGGGTTTCCAGCTTGCCTTTGCTGCGATGTGGAGCTGGTCAGCGATGTGGGGAACATGGCCAAGTTTCTGTTTTCCTTGCTGCTCTGCCATTCTTTGCCCCTGTGTCTTCGTGTTTAAAGCCCCTACCCTTGATCTAATTTCTCAAAGGGGTTCAAGTCTTTGCAAAAGAAGCCTTCTTGGCAAAAGTCAGGCGCTCTTGCTCTCTAGAGCCAAGGGAAATAATTTAGGCCTCCAACCAAATTTCCTTCCCCTTCACTTTTCATTAGATGGGTCCAATGGAAGCCACAATTTAATCAAAAGTATAAGCACAGGAAATCCAAATAAAGTAAAAATAAAAAGAAACCCAGCCAAGGGGAAGGGCATGTAGCTATGACGATGCTTTATTGGGCTTTGGTGGTCAGAAGAGGGTTTCAGGAACTTTCTCCTATGAAGAACCAGGCAATCAGTGTTTTCGGCTTCAGAAGCCAAGTTTCCATTGAAATTAGTCAACTTTGCCCTTCTGGTGTGAAAGCAGACATGGCTGGATAAGCAACAAATGAGTACAGTTGCCTTTGATAAAGAGTCATGTGTAGACACTGAAGTTTGTCATTCACAATACTGTTGTGTGTCACAAGATGCTGTTTCTCTTCAGAGCCACTTGACAACTTTCAGACTACACAAACACAAGCAGAGAGTTGGCTCCCCCCTGTGGGCCACAGCTTCTGTGTGGGACAGAGCGTCTGGGGAAGGGACATCATGTGTAAAGGCTACCTGAGGACACGAAAGTTGTCCATTGCGACTGACAGGATCCAGTAAGAGTGAGGTGAGAGATGGTCTAGACCAGTGGTTGACTGCACTCTTTAAATAGTCTGGTCAACCTTCCTAAGGCCTTGATCCTTCCTCATGTTGTGGTGACTCCCAACCATAAAATTATTCTCGCTGCTACTTTATAAGTGTAGTTTTGCTACTTTTATGAACCATAATGTAATTATCTGATATGCACGATATGTTATATGTGACACCCAAAGGGTCATAATCTATCCACAGGTTGAAGTCTGCTGGTATCGAGACTTACAAGATGTGAGGTGCTCTAAGACATGGGGGCCGCTGACACAGGTTGCAATATCAAGATACATATTATAATCACCTAGGAAACAGAAAACCTGCACAGTCTTCTGGGTCCATCTTAGAATATGTAAAAAATTAAGATCCAGACACACATGCGTGTGTTTATGTAAATACAGTCAGGGCATGCATGTGTATGTGGGTGCATTACATGTGTGGCATATATGTATGTATATGTGGCTGTTCATGTATACACAGGTAGAGAAGCCTGAGAAGAACATCAGACTCTATTGCTCTTTGACTTGTTTTTTTGAGACAGGGTCTCTCACTGAACCTAGAGTTAGACTGTTAGTATAAATCACAGTAATCCTCTAATCTCTGCCCTCAAAAGGACTCAGGTGGTAGGCAAGTGTGTAACCAAGTCCAACTCTTTATGTGAGGGCTGGAAAACTAAAACAAGAACGTTATATAACAAACACTCTTAGAAGTTGAGCTAGCTCCTCAGCCTGAGACTTGGATGTGTGGAGCCGCTGTCCGTGCTAATGTAGTCAATGAACACTAATATTCAGGGTTTATACTTGGGAAGGACATCTGGGTTTTCCGCTGTCAAGATGGAGGACTTCTGCCCTCTGGGAGCCTGGTGATTTCCAGGCAAACACTGATTACAGCTGCCGGATTCAAATGGCTACACATAGGATGCTCCTTTAAGGAAGGGCATACCAGCGCCCTCCTGAATTCTTGCTGGTCTTCAGTCAAATGCAGTTTCTCAGTTTGTGTCATTGTGATCTTTTTCCTACCAGTTCTGAGAAACACCTCACTCAGCCTTATCTCTACTTCAAATGGTCCCTTTTCCTTTCAAATAAAACATGTTTCTAAACACTGTCACTTTCACCAATCCCATCCAAGGAGCAGACGCTTTTGTTTGGTTGTTTTATTAGTTAGGTTCTGATTGCTGTGATGGGCTACATGGTAGAAACAACCTAAGGGAGCAGCGATTTACTTTGGGCTGTGATTTCAGTCCATTGGGGTAGGGAAGGCACAGCAGGATTCATATCCACAGCAGTGGTTGACATCTGGGTGGAGCTCCACACATCTTCGTGACTCAAGAGCCAGAGAGTTCAGGCCAGAAGCAGGGCTAGATTGTAACCTCTCTGAGTAAACCACTTCTATCCTTCTATGCCTCAATCCACAGCCTCCCCTAAAGAGCACCATCAGCTGGCAGCCAAGTATTTAAACACAAGAACCTGTGGAAGCTACACCACATTCCAACTGCAGCAGCTGGTTTATTCAGTACACAGGAAAACACTGAGTACCTTCTGCATTCTTGCCACAGTGCAAGGCCTACCTGTGTGCTCTAATACAAACAGCCTCTCTCTCCTCAGCCCTTGCAGCCTGTGAGGAGAAAGGAATACCAGTTTCTAAGAGAATAGGGTGAATAGTCTTTGTCCTTTAAATGACTGGATGTTTTTAAGTCCTTTTTCTGTCACCCACAGAAGCCTGATTCCAATGACGCTATGTCTATCACATCAAATGCTTGTTGTACAGAGGAGGAATGAGAGACGTGACAAGCATTTAGTAAAATGAATTAATCAGAAGTGTGAGGTGGGGAGCTTCAGCATTTAGAAAAATGGGTGAGGGCTGGCCCCAAGAGGGAACCAGCTCAGAGGTTGAAGAGCTGGAAAGTTAATATAAAGATTTATTATTATTTATAATAATAGAGGAATGACAGGGGCAGATGACTGGCTACAAAGAGCATTTGTATAGGAAACACTGCAAAGCATTAAAAAAAAAAACCCAAAACAAACATTTCTTTTAGATTAAGGATCTGATTTTACAGTTTCCTGAATGAATTCCGTATATATGTTTAAGACCTAATCAATACTCTGCAGCTTGAGTCAAACAGGGGTCAGGCCAGTCTCAGGTGGTCACTATCTTAGTGTGGCCAGGACATTCACCCTGAACCATAATATTACATGACGTAGTACATTAAAGTAGAAAAGGCCGTGGCTGAGGGTATGTTCCTGGAGTCTTCCAAAGGACTACCCAGTGAACAAATGTTCACTGTAACAAATCACGAGTAACATTGGAAAGAAATCTCTCTCTACCCCTTAAGAGGTGTTTAAGATCATGAATGTCTTACCTCTGGCTCCGAGACAGGTAAGCTGAGGTAATGAGGGAAAACTGCAGAACTAAATTTGGAGAAGCAGGACAAGGTTTACTTCCACAACTGTGCATGCAAAATTAAAGTGATATAGTACTGCCAATAAGCAGGGCAACAGAGTCCAAGAAGAACCATGGAGCTTGCTGTTGCTTTAATGTTGTTTTGCCTCCAAGGCAGGATTTCCATTATTATGGAGATGAACTGCCTCTAATTATTGCAATAACATAATTGTTCCCCAGGGCGGAATCCCTAATAACAGAACCATATAGCTCTGCAGCAACTGGACGAGATATCCTGAGGGCAGGTTTCTCATTAGGAGCACATATAGAGACATTCTGCCTGCAGAAGAGAAACAGAACGCCTGGAGCAATCAGCTTTCCTTCCCACACTAGGACTCAATGGGCCTTCTGGGCAAATACCTGCCATCACACTTGGCATCTTCAGCCCCGGGTTTCACACCTTGCAGACAACATGGAGTTTCACAGCCCTGTGCTGGGATTCTCATCCATGTTTTACATGAATTTTAACTCTTTTAAATGCCTTTGGGAAGACAGGCAAATTGAGGCCATGATCTGATTTCACCTTGGAGGCAGATGGATGTCAGTGTCTCTAAAAAGACATGTGAACACGGTTTCACTCCTGTTTGGGTTGAGTGTTTTAACAGAGTGCTAGTCTTGATCGGGTTACAATGTGCAGTGCAGGCAAATCTGAATATGTGTTTCATTCCAAGAAGATATGGTGAAACCTCTGAATGCTTAGTGTGGGTTTAATTATCTTCCAAACTGGTCCACAGTGACACAAACATGCACTGTCCAAGGTGATGTTGGGCTGCTCAATCGGAAATATTGTTCGTTTTGTCAGGCCTATTCTCAGTAGAAGCCACTTGCTCTTTCTCGTGTCTCTCTCCTGCTTTGGCTTGTGTCTGTGATGTACACCAAGTGATTTCATCTCTTTCAGTTTTCTTTGTGCCCTCCTAGCCAGCTTGGCTTCTCTGTCTTCTGTGGAAATGGGGGTTCCTAAGGGCTCCTTCCACAGGCTGGTCTGACCTGAACACTGCAGGGTTTTTTTTTTTTATCTTCTGGTGATAAAACTCTAGGGTTTTTATCTTCTGGTGATGGATAGCTCTCTGTTCCCACCCTTCAGCTTAGACAGGTGTTTACAACTTCCTACTAGGAAATGGCTATGAAACACCCACTGAGCACTGGGCAGGGTCTAGACAAAAGTGTGATAGATTGGAATAAACTGTTCACAAAGGGCCCAATGTAGACACACAAGAGCCCATCAGAATGAATTAGGATATCACAAGAGGAAGTCAGGCAGGTACAGAGAGGACTCACCTGTGCTAACTAGGAAGACAGAGGAAAGGGACCACAAACTATGGATTGGAGGAGTCCTGCAGAAGCCAAAACTAGATTCTCCCCTAAGATCGCAAAAGAGATATAATCTGATTGAGGCCTTTGTTTCAGTCTAGTAAGACCTGTTTCACAATTTTGATGCTTTTAAGAGACATGTACTAATTTGTATTGCTTAAACCAAAAATACATCCCCCAAACACACAAGTGTGTGGTTTACGTGCATGTGTATGCGTACACACACACACACACACACACATGAGACTCATACAACACAGACACATACACAGGCACAGACAGACAGACATACACATACACAAATATTAACCACACTTTGTTTCTCTCGTTCAAACTTCTTTTTAAAAAGATTTGTTTATTTATTTTTTTACCTGAATGTTTTGCCTACATGTATGTATGTACATCATATGTGAACCTAGTGCCCATGGAGGCCAGAAGAGAGCATCGGATTCCCTGTAACATGAGTTATGGATAGTTATAAGCTACCATGTGGAAACCAATTCTGGGTTCTCTGCCCAAGACTCAAGTGCTGCTAACTATTGAGTCATCTCTCCAGGTCCCAAACATCTTTTTAAAAATATTCACTATTGTAGCAAATGACATTATCACTCATAAACTATTTAAGTAGGGATCCTTGGGGTCAAGTTCTGTTTTTCCTCTTGCTTTCTCAATTCTTCTACTTAGAACATTAAGGGACTTAAATTCTAGCCCATACATCTATCTCCCCTCCTTATTCAAAGCACACTGATACCATGCAGCCACTCACGATTTCCATCCTAGACTGCTGCCTGCACTTGGCCTCACTGAGCTCCCAATCTAGTTTCACTCTGTTTCTTGCTGCTGGCTGCACATGAAGCAGTCTTTCCATAGCATGCACACAGCTATGCACAACTCCACATAATCCTTCAATTCCACCCAGGGTCTTCAGTCCAAGTCTAAACTCCTCAGACGTAAAACACGGTCTTTACAATCTATCACTGTCATAAGTTTTCAATGTTTCTTCTTAATAAATCACCTTTATAACATAAACCTCAGCATTGGATCTCAGCAGTAGACCATGAGCATCTTGCCGGCTGGGTATATGGTTTTTTTTCCCCTCCTATTCTTAGTGCCAAGCAGTAGGTCTAGAAAGTGGCAAATTCCCAAAGAGTGTCCTGTTCATTGAATGAGAGTGGAGTTGGATAGCTTTAGGCAGAATGTCCCTGCTGCTGTCCAGAGCCATTACTGTGATATCCAGGCTATAGTTTTAAGAATCTTTTCTGAACTATTCAATAGCCTACTTGTACCTAGTTATTATCTTTTAGCTTGATATAATGTATTACCTTCATGTCTATGAGAAGTAGAGGGGGAAGTAGAAGATTCAAATGCCATTAAAAGTAAAAGGTTTTTATTTTTTATTTCTTTGACATTAGAGTGAAGTAAACTATATCCTCTAAGTGAATTTTCTATACTTACCCTTTACACTACAGGTTGATTTTTTAAAGTAACTGTTTTCAGGAAGCAGTTTTTTTCAGATGAATTATGTACTCTGTTTTACTAATCTAAGTTCACAAAAGACAAATCTTTTCCTTTTAGAGAAGCAACGGGACAATAATAAAGACCATCCTTCTCTGCACTGATCCATTTCCTCATGAATGCTGCCTTTAGTTCAGGGTGACATACTTTTAAGTAGACATTCAAAGAAATGACCAATATGGTGCAGGATGGGGGGTAGCAAATGATATCATACAAAGAACACCATAAAGAAATGGGATAGTTGAGCTTAGAGCAGATTTCTGGGAAGTACATAAAGAGACAGAAGAGAACAGTAAAGAGGAATTAGATTTGTTAGCATAGCTTCATAAAGTAGAACAAAAGATGAGTGAATGCTGCAGGGAATAGAATTTTTCATCTAGCTACATCTCCATCATTAGAAGTACCTGGGAAATGATGAAGAACTAGATTTTGTGTGGGTCCTTTTCCTGGTTGAGAGATAGAATCCTTGGGAATTGTAGTGGAGGGGTTGGGCCATTATGTCTGCCCACTCTGAATTCTATATTCTTGTAATAGCAAATAGATTTATTTGTTAAAGTCTTTGCACCACTCACAGTTTAAGTCAGTGGTTCTCAACCTGTGCGTCACAACCCCTTTGACAAGGAGTCATTATTGTAGCAAAATTACAATTATGAAGTAGAAATGGGAATAATTTTAAGGTTGGGGGTCACCACAACCTGAGGAACTGTATCAAAGGGTCAAAGCATTAAGAAGGCTGAGAAGCACAGGTCTACGTAGTCAGAGGGGGTATTTCTCCACATGCCTTAGAAGATAATCACCTGACCACCATCCAAGCAATCAGTATGAAAGGTAATCAGGTAATCATTGAGTGCAACTGGTCTAGAGAAGAACTTGGGCCATGACTGACTCAGCTGAGACCTAGACAATCTGTTTTTGTAGCATGAATAATAAAACCTCAGAGACAGATGTTGGAGTTAAACCTGAAGATGAAAAAAGCAAAGCCACTGGCTCTTGCTTCTTCCTCAGACCTAAAATATACGAGATCTTGTCTCCACGAATCCCGAAGATTCCAAACCCTGCACTCTACACCCCACGATCTCACCCATTTTTGATCTGAGGTAGAGGTAAGAGTCAGTGGATGGCTGCTTTGCACTTCTGATCTTTACGTTGAACCCCAATATCTGTCTCTGGTTTTTATTATTTGTGCAACATGTTCTGGAACCTCTGTGATCAAATTTGGGGCTGCTGGTGGCCCTCATACTAGGAAGAGAAAATAGTTTGTTGGAGAATGGAGCCAAGGCAGGCAAAGGTGTTGATGAGACACAAGAATATAAGGCAGGGTTCTGATGGAATCTTATTAGCCATGATTAGAGTCACTAGATTGTTACCTGATGTTCTCAAGTAAGCGATGAGAACATTCACTTTTATAACTTTTATGAAATGAGTTCATCTAATTTGTAACCATAAGGGTACACCCCAATGGTTATCACTGTACTTAGAATTCTAGGATTTTAGGTTATTAATGATTCTGTTATTTCTGCACATTGATGTTTTTGTTATAGCATAAAACCAATCTTATTTGCCTCAAGGGCCTTCTGTCTAAAAACTGAAAGTAAACAAAATAATCAACTTTATTCAGTTAGTAAGTTTAATTGCTCAATTCATCCAAATGATTGGAACTGCTTCCCTGGTGACTGGAGATCCCTCCTGAGGCCTGAAATAGTGGGGTTGTTCGGAACATCTGATCTAACACCAAAAGCTTGGTAACAGTATAAGAAAATAAGACATATTCATTCCATTTACATAGGGATCTGGGGCCTGACCTGCGGCAAAGCTATGCAATTGCTGTACTTTCTCATCTTTAATTTGGATGTTTGGGCTAATATAAGTAAAAGCAATGTTAATATGTTTTAAATTTATATACAAACAGAAATGGAAACAATAATTTTAGAACAATATTTTAAAAATATCTAGCATATGATGTTAAACCAGTATTTCTCATGGTATAGTCACTGAACTAATATGGAACTACCATCTGAATTTAAGATAAAAGAGCCTATGTTTTCTCCATTTTCCTCCTTAAACTTTTTTGGCAAATTCACTTATGCACAGTTAAGTGGTTGAAATTGGAATTAAATAGCAATTGATAAATATGGTCTCATTAAGTCTTTCAAAAACATAGAATTTAGGGAGAGGATGTGGAGAAAGGGGTACACCCATCCATTGCTGGTGGGAATGCAAACTTGTGCAACCACT
>NW_004949099.1:20679502-20688316 GCF_000317375.1 Microtus ochrogaster | reverse complement strand
AAATTAATTAATTAAAAATAAATAAATAAATAAATTGAAAAAAGAATTTAGGGAGAATATTAATTAAAAAGAATGTTAAATAATGAAATTTTGTCTCAATGTAGTTGCATGAGTTCTTTGTAATTAAGGGATTAATAATTTGTATTTAAAGGTTAAAGACTCACTATTTGATTCTGCAGAGTCTAGTTTTAACAGAGAATTAGGGTTAATAAGGTAATATGTTAGAAATTATTACTCAATGCTAATTACTCTTTGTATTATTCCACTATGTCAATCTTCTCCTATCGTATGGATTATAATTTTTCATTCACAATAGCATGTATGATTGATTTTATTCATTTGTCCACAGGAAAAAAGCACTTATTTTTCCAATGAGGAAACAATAGTGAGATCTGTTTGATCTGTCGCTCTTCAAATTGTATCAAATGTTCAACAGTGCACATGTCTTACTTGGAAGTTAAAAGCCAATGGCTTATGTAACCAACTCACTCTATAGATTCATGGTACTCCTTGTGGTTATATCAACATTTTAGACACACATGGTTTCTTGTTCCTAAGAATCAGAATTTCAAACAGTATCTGGATGCCTATTTTTATGAAGTGGTCCAACACCTGACCAGCATTTCCATGTGGTTGTGGGCCGGTTGTGTCCTGCCTTTTTCTTTTATTTTCCACTTGGCTACTTTTGAGCACATCTACATTACCAAATCCAGTCTACCTAATAATATCAGAAAAAGTGAGGTAGAGCCTTGAGAACATGGCACCCGTATGGAGATGAAGTGCTAATATTGATGCTTTGGGACCAGCCTGATGACACTGGAGGTGGAGGTGAAAAATAGCAGAAACTAAGTAACAGCAGGGAGTATCTTCAGTTTAAATATACTTTCTGTGTCAAAGGAATGGGGAAGCATGCTTGGTGTCTATTAATGAAACCAACACAACTTGGATAGGGCACAGTTTACTGTAAGCAAAGTGGTGGAAATAATAAATCAAATTCTTTCATCCCATAGAAAATGGCATAATAATATACTATCTTTTAAGAGAAAATTAAATCAACGATGTGGAAATGGTTAAACGTCAGTAAAACTAAGTTATCATTAATGCAGTTCAAAATACTAGGATGTCATGTATAAATAGGTGTGCACATTGTCTCTTTTCTTCTAGGTACATAGCATGATTATATTTTTTTCCTCAGGGTGGTATTTGGCTTGTTTTGGCCAACATAGCATTAGTGAATGCAAAGTTGCTTCTTTTCCAGCCTGAAACACTAAGAGGCCATGTGTGTCTGAGCCTTTCTATTCTGCAGTGGGAACACTACAAAGAGAATTGGTCTTATGAGATTGTCCTTGCAGGAGAGCAGAGACACCAGTAGACCCTTACTGCCATGCAGGGTGAATGAGAAATTGCTTTTGCTGTTTTAGATCATGCTTCTTATATTAGCATAGTATATTGGACCTCAATAATTTCTCAGACTTAATTCATGGTTTTTGATGCATCTTTAAATCTCTACCATTTTTTTAAAAGTAATTTATTTATGTAGAATTTATTCTCTCTCTCCCTCTAATGTGTGTGTGCCACCAAACATGATTGCTGGGCGTGGAATTGTGGCCTACAGCTAGAGCCTTCTCTACCCCCATATAAAATTCTCTTAATGTTATGTCTTTAAATCATGTCAAAATTAAAACCTTAAAAAATGCTGCCTTATCTATGGAAAGAGAAACCTGGACACCAAACCGTCCTCAAAACCCTCCACCTATGACCTGTCCTGCCTGCAGGATGTATTGGTACAATGATGGTGCAGAACTTGTGGAAGTGGCCAACCAATGTTTGGTTGAACTTAAGAGAAAGTCCATGCCCTACCAGAGGCATGATATCCTAGAGACCTAGGGTAAAAATACACTCTCCTGGAAAAAAAAATAAAGAAAATGATTCCTAATGATATTCTGCTAGATTAGTGTCTTGGCCCGTCATCATCTGAGAGGCTTCCTCTAGCAGCTGACGCTAGAGGTTATAGAGACCCAGAGCCAAACATTATCAAAGAGAAAATCTAAGTTAGAGGTCTCTATCTGGTCCCTTCTCTCGGAGATCTGAGAACCTAGCAGAAGAGAGGGAGAAAAGAATGTAGGAGTCAGGAGGCATGGATGACACCAGGAGAACTTGGCCTATTAAATTAACGAGGCAGGGCTCCCATGGACTCTCAGAGACTGAAATAGCCAACATGGGCCTGAGTGGTTCTGCATCAGGTCCTCTGCATATACATTATGACTATTAGCTTGGAGTTTTTGTGGGAATCCTAACAGTGGAAGAGGGCTGTCTCTGACTCTTTTGCCTGGTTATGAGACTTTTCCCCTCCTATTGGATTGCCTTGTTCAGTCTCAATATGAGAGATTATACCTTGTCTTATTATATCCTGCTTTGTTCTGTTTGGCTGTTATCTACTGAAGGCCTGCTCTTTCTGAAGAGGAACCGGAGGGACAGTGGGCCTGGAGAAGAGTGGAAGTGGTGCGGGGACCAGGAGGAGTGGAGGGAGGGAAATATGCATTTGGAATGTATTCTATGGAGGAAAAAATCTATTTTCAATAAAAATGCAGCATTTTCTAAGCAATGTATTTGGTAGGCATTACTTAAATTTCAATTATATTCAAAGGAACATGTATCCATTTAATGTAATCTAACATACCACATTTCAAGAAACACTAAGGCAGAATGGAATGTTCCTCGTGTTTTAGTAAGAAATTCTGCTTTTTAGTACTGTTGCACCTTCTAAATACCTATCTGAATGCCCAAGGACCAGTTGTGCTACCAAGTTTGGAAAGAAGAGCTTCTTTTGGCCATAGCTGGTGCTTTCTATGGGGTTCACACTGAGGCAAGTGATGAGAACACGCTACAGCTGAATGTTTGGATTTCAGTGGGTAATCTTTGCCATCCCTTCCAAAGTTCAGGAAGCATAAAGGAAAAGGGGGGCAGAGAGATCCAGACTGCAGATTATTGTAGAACGCTATCTTCTGGATATGTTAAGGCGGGCTGCTGCATGCTTGAACTGCAACAGCTGTACTTGTCTGCACAAATCCTGTCCACACTCTGATCCGCTGACGTTATTTTATGGAAAGAGGTAAGAGTCATGACATCCTACTCCTCTCGGACTTACTGGCTGGTAGTGGTTGCTGGAGGAGGAAGAGACAAATCTTCAGTGGTATGGCCACTGATAGTTGCCCGTGTTCCTATAAGTAACCCTAAGGGAACTTGCTGAGTCACCAAAAAAGCAAAAATACAAGGCATGAAAATAGAAAGGAGATTATGTGGGGGAGTGAAAAGGAACCTGCAGCAGTGGAAAAGGATAAGAGAGGGGGAAGAGGGTGCATATGATTAAAATAAATGACCCATAGGCACAAAAATGTCACAATAAAATCCATTATATATAGTTAATATATGCTAATAAAATGAAAATTATTTGCCTTAAAACTTGAATGCCAGTCCAGTATTCAGTGGACTATGCTGTCTCCCGAATATATAAAAAAATCAGAAATGGACATCTCTTCTGAAGTTAATATGTGTGTGTGGACATATATCACATAGAAACTGTATCAAGTTTGTTTATAGAAATTATTAAGAAGGACAACATCATCAGCACAGTGATCTAATTTGTATATGCAAATTTGAAGGTGTGCAGGTGTAAAAGGGTAGATACACACATTTTTAAACACTTCCTTATTGGATCTATGAATACTTGCCCTTTAACATCAATTAAAATCATTATGTATACAGCTGGTAAATCCTGTCTTATGGGTGACAAACACAGGTTCATGCATAATTACCCCTTTCCAGCAGATCGAATACATTACAGAAAATGGTAGAGGCTATTTTACAGGGGTGACAGCCCAGACAAGGTCTTGGAGATATGTGCCACTTGGTACTATCTGATGTCAAACTCCAAGTAACCCATACACATTTACACCCTTTAAACAATATGCTTTCTAAATGTAATTCATGTGTAATAGGAAGCAGAGGCAATGGCAAATTCAGATATTAGAACAAATCGGGTCCCTTAAAGAGATACAAATTAATAATCAAGCAGGCTATAGGCCACCTATATAACACCAGGAAACAACAGATAGTGCCAAATGTTTGAAGAGCTGTCATGGAATGGAACTAAACCAATTTGACTAAGCCAAGGAATTATGATGGACAGATATATATGAAAAAAAGTTTAGGCTAAAGGTTTATTTTCAGTTGCTCACCTTCTGCAAGCAATGTGAGTCCTCACAGGGTTAATGCAACCTCTCTCTGTGTGGAAGGCTTTCTAGAACCCCGATATTAAGAAGGAGCATGGAAGTCAATATTACCACCTGTCTTATGCAGCTTCCTGCTTTGAGTATTTGCTCAATTATGGCAGACAAATTATTACAGGTTAATCAAATATTAAAAATATTTCAACATCATACCTTTCATTTTCTCTTAATAGTTCCCGTCCCTTTCTCCAGGTGTAGACAGGTCTTGGAGATGCTTTTGGCTTACACTCAATGACAACTTCACCGCCCACTTTGACAAGTGTCACTCTTTTTAAAAGTGTTCTCGAGAAATCGGGACTTTCAGCTAGAAACAGTAAAAAAGATAATAACAAATTATTACAGAAAGAAGAAGCACCTTGGCCTTTTTCCTTTTGTGATACACTTACTTACTATAGATCATCAGAGACAGGAAGGTATTTTTTTTTCTGATGGCAAGCACACGGCACTGTATGTTTGGATGGGTTATTAAAATTTAATCCGTGATTTATATAAGATAGACTGCAACTGCTATATGGATGTAACTTGATGGATTTTGTATCCTCCTCCGTGAAGATCAAGATACGAAACATTCTTACCCCCTGTGGAGGATTCTCTTAAAAAATTTATTCCATGTTCAAATGGACAAAAATTTAAAAATTTAAGAGAAGCAACAGGGAAAGAAACAAAACACGAAAATACATTTGGCAAGTTTCCTGATTATATATGCTAGAGTGGCCCTTTCTTTGACAGTTACTGCTTCTGTTCTGCAACACAGCATTCTCCTTCCTCCCTTCATCCCTCCCCTCTCCCTCATGCCCCCCTCTCTGTCTTTCTCTCTATCTCTATGTCTGCTTTCTCTCTCTCTTCTCCCCTACTCTCTGTATCCTTTAGAGAATGCTTATATTGTTGCCTTTTGTCAATTTCTCCTTAAAATCAAGAGTTCTACCATCCCTCCATCACCAGTACCCAACACAGTGCTCATCCTATTTAGAAGAAAACACCTGCATTTGCTGCAGAAATTTATAAAACTGTGTATACATTCTCTCTGATTTCTCTTAAGAACACACTCATATTGATACATTTCACTTTGCTGACCTATCAATAATATTAAAAAATGGCTGCTTCCCTGAAAGAACATCATATTTAGCCTCATCCAAATAAATAAATAAAGTACTTCTGAGAGATTTGTGCTTTCTTCTGAGCTTAGTTAGTGTAGATGGAAGAATTCTTGATTGACCAGATGGAGTCATTTTCTTGTGTAGTTTGTACCTTTTTTAAAAATCTCTGACTTCTTGTAATCTAACTTCATAGAACTGAAGCTTTCAGATCATGCTGAAGACAACATTTAAATCCAAACTCTACATGATCTAAATGAGGACTTAGAGTATGTATGCACATGGGTAGGGTCACACAGGGTGAAGGCCCACTTACTTTTAAAACAATTTAGTTTTTATATGAATATATGTTTTGCCCACATGTATGTATATGCAGCACACATATGTAGTACATACAGGCGAGAAGAAGGCATCAGATCCCCTGGAACTAGAGTTACAGGTGGCTATCAGCCCCCATTGGGGATGCTGGGAACTGAACCTGAGTCATCTGCAAGAGCAGCAAGTGCTCTTAACTGCTGAGCCCCTCTTCAACCCCTATAGACCTATTTCTTAGACACAATCAAACCATAGCTGGTGACTTTTCTTTTTAAACAAAGGACTTAATTAAACCTGGGGATTCATATTTGCTAGGCAGCACTTTGCTACAGTATTGCATCCACAGAACTCTTGTAATTTTTTAAATTTTTGGATAAGGTCTTACTACCTTGCCCAGCCTGATTCTACACTGACTCTAATCCAGTCATACCTCAAACTTGTAACATGTTTTCTCATTCTCCCCCAAAGTTGCTAGGTACAACTAAAGTTGAGAAGGTTACTGTATAATGGGGTGCTACAATGTATACGTGGGAGCTGATACCACATGTGAAGCTAAAGTTAGATGAACCAGTAGGCTGTTGACATTTCAGGGTGCATACCTCAGATTCATAATAATCCAAAATTCAAAGAGTAACTTGATAGTGATGAATGAAATTGACAAATGGAGTACAAGTCTAACTATTTATAAGAAAAATACTGTATATTGTAATATTGTACCAAGAATAACATATTACTAGTATGGTCTACAAAGTCATAGCAAAAATATAATAGGGCTAATGGAACAGATACTTAGGGCAGACCCACTGAACACTTAAGTAATAAGATACTAACAAAATATCTTAATAAATATTAAGCATGATTAAAATGGTATGCTATAATCAATATTTAAGTAATAAAGATACATAAATCAAAATATGTAAAGAATATTAAGAATTCGTGTCCCATTATCTGTACATGTGCATGTGTGTGTGTGTGTATGTATGTATATGTATTTTGGTAAAAGTAACATTTACATTGCTAAGCTATAGAGTTGAGTACAAACTGTAGAGAAATTGAGCACTACACACTACTGAAGTTTGTGGCCAAACTTGCATCAGAGACTGAAGGTGAATGAGGTTACCTGGTATTATCTTCATCCACTGGCTAGCCAAACTTGCATCAGAGACTGAAGGTGAATGAGGTTACCTGGTATTATCTTCATCCACTGGCTAGCTGTATTGATCTGCATTTGTTGCTATTGGTCTAGTTGTGTCAATTGTGAGTTCATGAACATATAAAGCAATAGTTCTCAATCTGCCTAATGCTGCAACCCTTTCATATCATTCCTCAAATTATGGTGACTCCCCAACCATAAAATTATTTTGTTAGTACTTTATAACTATAATTTTGTTAGCATTATGAATTATAATATAAATATCTGACATGCAGGATATCTGCTATGTGACCTCCGTGAAGGGATCATTTGACCCCTAACTAGGTCACAACCCACAGTTTGTGAAGCACTGGGATAAAGTACTTATGCTATGTTGACATCTTCTCCAATTTATAAATCCCACATAAGCTATGTTGTGTCATAGGAAACTATTTTGGCAGAACAGACTCCTTCTCAAATTAGGTAAACATCCAAACTGACAGAAAAATAGACATAAAATCAAGTCTTCTCGAAGATGTTTTAAAGGGAAAATTTGAAATAATGTTAGAAACCTTTCTGATAAAAAATTCCTTCTTACAACCCTATCTTTCTCCACACATGCATTTATCACTCTAGGCAGATATTTTCATCTGTTCAGGAGGAATTCTGCCTCTGCATTCAAAATGACTTTATATAAATCAAACTGTGCACCACACATGGGTGTATTTGTCAAAAAACTATGTATCGCTTTTACAGAGTTTGGATTTGCACGCTATCAGACACAGAGAAAGCAGAAAATGTGTCTAGTTTAAGAGGTGTTTGTAATATTCCAGCTACGGACATATTACCTTTTGGATAGCATAGAGATAAGACCGATTTCAACATCTTTCAGTCATAAAAATGAAATCATATATCAAATATTTTCCTGTTGTTTATTCCACTTGCTTCTGGTGTTATCTAATCCTGAAAATGCATCAGTTGTCACCATAAGCTCTAGTGACTTCTAGGGCATCAGAGTTCTGTCAAATTTTGCATACCGAATAGTTTTGTTTTTCAAACATTTTACTATGTGGTTACCGCTGTTCACTTGAGATGCAGTTTAGCTTATGGAAGGTTTTTCATAGTGATATTTACTCGGATTCGGACAAACACTGGCTTAGCGCAGGCTGAGAGGAAAAGGAAACAGGCCGTTTCTGCTCCATTTGTCACGCACAGAGAAGACAGTTCTACTAGAGGATGTTGGTAGGGACCACAGGAGGGCAGCATAAGACACAGTCTTTGCTCATACTTAAACCCTACCTAAGGAAGGAAAATTCCGGTGGTCCCCAATAGCTCTGGAATGACAAAATCAACAGTCAAATTACCCACATAACTCTGGAGCAGCTGATGGATTCTTGCAGGTATTCATTTGCTGAAGCCAGGAGACCTGAGGGCCAGCATTTCTCATGTGAGCTACTAGATGGCAGCAATCCCTCAGTGCTGCAAAGCGTCATGCAGCCGGCCTCTCCTACGTGGGAGGTGCAGCTTTCAATGACCAATGACCGGCATCACAGTACCCTGACGTTATCTATGAAAAGCTGTGGGGATTCATCTATGCAATGTACAACTGTTTCTATTTAATTAATTAAATGACTCTTGGTCACATATCAAGTGTATTTAAAGTGGCCAGTGGAACCCTCGAAAACGGAAGTTCTCCCTGTTTCAGAGTTAGTGCCATTTCTCAGGAACGATAATGAAACAATAATCCCTTAACTGGATATGCAGTGGCAATACCATTTGGGATATCCACGAGTCCAATGTTTTACTACATTACTGAAGATTCTGCAAGCCTGTTTGTCGCAGCTGGCCTGCAGAAGCATCACTGGGAATATTGCCAGTGGAGACTATTAAGGCTGGTGCTTTTGAAAGATTAGGATTTCATATGATTTTAACCTTTATCTATTACTTTTAGCCATTACCTCACCGTCCTATAAAATACCCAGAG
>NW_004949099.1:20665296-20679402 GCF_000317375.1 Microtus ochrogaster | reverse complement strand
TCTCTCTCTCTCTCTCTCTCTCTCTCTCTCTCTCTCTCTTTATTGAGGAGATAATGGTGATATCAGACCACAAATTTTAGGCTTTTCCTAGTCTGCTGGCTAAGGCATGGGGGTGGGGGTATAGGTGTGTCTTTTTGGGTTTAAAATCTGCCCTCCCTGATTAGAAAGATATACATAAGGAGACACTTAACACAACTCTCTATGAGAGTGATGGTTTTCTTCTTTTCTTATCAGCACGATGCATCACTTCCAAGGTCTCTAATACCGACATTCTGTCTGTTTTTCTCTGGGCTGATTCACTCATGACTTCTTTGTTTCCTAAATCCCCAACAGCTCATGCTCCTGTGGGTGAGGTATTACAAAGCAGAAACACAGAATCTTTATACTTGGAAAGTTATTTTGTGGACTAAGAGAAAAATACACATACTGTGCAGAAAGCACTAGCGGTGGTTACGTTTAAATGTCAGCTTGACAAAATTAGAATCACTTGGGAGATAGACCTCTGGGTATGTCTTGGGGGGGTTATTCTGATTGTTTAATTACTATGGGAAGGCCAGTGTTCATTGTGAATAGGACTATTCTCTGGGCAAGGCTGTATAAATTGCAGAAAGTGAGCTGAGCACTAGCATGCATGCATGCATTTGTTACTCTCTGATTCTTGACTTTAGATGCAATATAAACAGCTGTCTCAAACTCCTGCCACAATGACTTCATTTCAGTGATGGACATTGACCTGCATCAGTCAGAACAAACTCTTCCCCCTAAGTCCCTTATGTCTGTACGTTTTACTGCAGAAGTTAACAAGAACGTAAGGCAGTACTTAACACAGTACTTGTTCCAGAATAAGAAGTTTATACATGCTTTTCCTACTACTATTTCTAAATGTAGCAGTAACTTCTATGCTACAGGCATTAGGGGGCTCATATAGCAGAAAATTTCTTACCATCAGAAAGATACATCTTTGTTTAAAACAAATGAAAAACCCCACTTTACTTGAAAGCAATTACAGATTCACAGAGAATTGCAATAATAACATAGGGTTGTCCGGGGTGTCCTTAACTAGGTTTCTCCAGTGACTGTGTGACAGGCAAGTACAGCAGATAGTAGAGTAAGGAAATTAGCCATTAGCTCTATGGCAGACACTTGTGTAGAATTACATATCCAGTGCTGAGGTCAAGAAATAGAAACGACTGAAAAAACTCTTCCTCAGCAGTCCTACCTTGCTCTTTTGACTATACTTTACCTAATCCCTAGGAATCACCAATTTCTTTGTGAGGTTTTCCCATGATGAGCTTATTTCATACATGGAAAGAATCGCGCAGTAGCCAACCTTCTGGTTTATCTTTTCTTTTTTTTTCCACTGAGATGAAGCTTGAGACATCCAAGCTAGTGAGTGTCCCAACAGCTTGCTGAGTGGTAAACCCCAGTGTGGATACGAAATGCCACTTTAATGTAGGCATTGCAGGGCTTATGGTGACTGCCAAGTAGTTTTTGTGCAAAGAAACCATTTCAAGATCTCTCAACGATTTCTCTGCCAAGAAGTCGAATCAAGCATAGCCTTTTCCCTTTTGATGAAAGGTTTGAAGATCTAAAGATTAATTATATAAATACAGGAGGAAGCTCTTTCTTATTCCAAGGAAAACACTTTTGACTCCATTTAGAACATTTTTGCTCATACATTCATTAGCACAGTACTTTAAATCATTCTTCTGTAATTCTTCAGTAGGATTTAAACCACCGATCGCTTTTTAACCTCCTTTGACCATCTACATAAAGATAAAAGGCCATTATGCATTTTCAAAACTGTGTAATTGCATTGACCTTCTTGTATCTGTCCAAATGCTATTTCATTGTACTTAACAATATGTCCTTAACTCTTGCATAAACCCACAACAAGAAATATATATTGCTACAATGCAATAAACACTCATTTTAAGTAACTTTATTTTCTGACAGAAGTGTTTGCTTAAAGAACAGAAGAGAGACTTTCACGTTTGTCAGTATGAATTATAAAACTCCAGAGGTTAATAAAAGATAGTTCTTGCTCTTAGCTCCTGTTAGATCATTAATTGTCGTTTTATTTTTTAAGACAGGGCCTCATGCAACACAAGCTCTCCCTGAGCTGATTAGTTAAGGATGACCTTGAAATTCTAATCCCCCAGCCTTTATCTCCCCAGTGCTGGTGTTATAGGTGGTTATGAACATGCCCACTTTATGGGGTACTGGGGTTGGATTCCATTGCTTCATGCATACTAGACAAGTGTTCTATGAAATGAGCTGTAACCATAATCCCCAGGACTTCCTTTAGGCTAACAGTGTTTTGTGTGTCTGTAAAGCCCTATAACCAAGAACTTCACATGAAGTAGATATTTAACCTGTATATGGTATGTTGATGCATTTTGTAGAAAAGAACTTAGGAATTCATATCATTTCTTCCTCATGATGTCCTTACCCTATGCCTTGGTCCTATGCCCTTTCTTCCCTGATACTATGGTTATAAATTACATCTTTAAATTCCAAGCCTGCACTTAGAACACTTGAACATATAAAGAACATATAAAGAAGCATATATAGCATATAATAAAAGAAATAGATAATGATTATCATCTGGGCTTTTCATACTCATTAATCATGTGAATATAGAACATGTTCAATATCTTACTCAGAGAATCAATGTATCAAGGAACTTGGTTGTGGTGCCTATCAATTTCTACCTTTGTGGATTTCAACATGAAATCACTAAAGGCAGAACTGAGAAGAGCTTTGCAGGATTGGCTCCAGCCAGTAGGAAGCAGAACTAGCACTCTGCTGATTTTGTCCTTGTAAGCATTACAGTTTGGATGGAAAGGGATCCTGGTAGTCATGAGCCAAAAAAATTACTGTAATTGCAGTAGCTTACAGCCCTCTTCCAAGGAAAGGTTTCCCCACTGTAACAAGGTTTCCCCAGTTGTTACAGTTCTGCTTCGGTTCCCCAGAGTGCAACAACTCTGCTCAGCTAGGGAAAGGTTTCCCCAGCAAAAGTGTTACAGTTCTGCCTGCTCTGCTCCATAGCAAAAAGTGGTTATTTCTCTGCTCCGCTCTAATCCTGTGAAAAAAGGTTATCACCCAAACCTATTCCAAGAGATTTATTAGGAGGGAATAATCCAGGAGGGTGACTCCCTCTGCCAGGGTGGAAAAAGGCAGCAGAAAACTGAACAGACACAGGGCTTATACATGACTTCTTGGGGTGAAGTTTTTCTAGGATAATGATTTTCAGGGTGACAATTGGTCGGATTTCAATTCCTGGGCAAGGACAAGCTCAGAGATTTGCTGGATTTTGTCGTGGGAGCTGCGGGCCTCTTCCCACAGCCCGGCTCCTGGCCGTCTGGCTAGCTTATGCTCCGAAATAACAACACACAAACTGTATTCATTTAAACACTGCTTGGCCCATTAGCTCTAGCCTCTTACGGGCTAATTCTCATATTTTGACTAACCCATTTTTTAGTAATCTGCGTAGCACCAGTCTTACCAGGAAAGATTCAGCATGTCTGACCTGGCGGCTGACTGCATTGTGTCTGCCCTGGAGAGGAGTGTGCGTCTGCCTCACTGAGCAGCAGCCTGGCGTCTGAGCTCACTTCCTCTTCCTCCCAGCATTCTGTTCTGTTTACTCCACCCACCTATGTTATAACGCATCAGGGCCAAGCAGTTTCTTTATTAATTAACCAATGACCTTCCTCCATCAGGATTTTATGCTCAAGGACTGGATGGTTTTGTGTTCAGGGATTGGGTGGTTTTCCTGCTCAGGGCTTGGTTGGATTCATGCTCTGTTGGTCAGGGGCAGATTTGGCTCTGGTTGCAGGGCCAAAATGTGTTTATTTCACTGGCCCTTTATAGCCTTTATGGTCTAGTTTTAAGGCCAGGGTATGTTTGTTTGTTTGTTTGTTTTTTCCCACTTTGGTTCCAGAGCCAAAATGTGTTTCTTTGACTCTGGTTTCAGGGTCTGTGTGTATTTCTTTGGTTCTGGTTTCAGGGCCAGGGTGTGTTTCTTTCACTGGCTCTGGTTTCAGGGCCAGGGTGGGTTTCTTTGAATGACGATTTTACCCTATAGTCCAGTTATGGTTTCAGGGCCAGGGTGGGTTTCTTTGAATGACGATTTTACCCTATAGTCCAGTTACCACAAAGTACACACTTGGGGATTGGCAACAGGGTTCAGGGTACATGAACTCTGGGACTTTCATCTTGTTGAATCCAGGCCATACTTTGCAGCTGTAACATGGATTTTTTTTTGTTATTTATTTTCTATGTCATACAGTGTTGAAAAGGCAAGAATATTGACACTTTCCCAGTTCATTCAATGGGGGTTCACTTTATTCAGCAAATCTGTTTTCTAGACTTCATGAATCAAGGTATCACAGTGGTTTTAAGGGCTTCTGTTTCTATAGGAACGTATCACGATGCAAAAGAGCTAGCTGTATGTAGAACACCACAGAGATAGATTCCTGGCTATCTTGCTCCTTCTACAAGGTTTCAGAAACAGTTGTGCTGGCATCCAGTTTGTAATTTGTCCTTGGCCATGTTCATTTTCACTCACTCTTAAAAGATTTTATTAAGAGCCACACGCCTTACTCAAAAGACAAATCAATTGTTTTAGGAGCCTCTATGAGCCACAGTTTCCTCAAAGTAGAAAAATAACACAGGCTGCCGTCTTGTAATAAGTACTGAATACCTGGAAAATTTTTCCCCTTCCTTCCTTCCTTCCTTCCTTCCTTCCTTCCTTCCTTCCTTCCTTCCTTCCTTCCTTTCTTTCTTTCTTTCTTTCTTCTTTCTCTTTCTTTCTTTCTTTCTTTCTTTCTTTCTTTCTTTCTTTCTTTCTTTCTTTTTATCAAGTCTTGGGTTATGTTACGCTCATGGATAATGAAACTGGGAAGATAAACACATTGAACATGAGTCATATACCAAGTGAATAGCTTTGTCCTTCTTCTCCTGATTATATGAAGGAGAGAGCTACCTGCTGCAATGGCTTAGATTGAAGATTAAATGGATCTAGACTCAAGATTGAGCATTAATGACATCTCAGTTAACTCAGCATTAATCATATGAATAGGTGAATGGAGTTTATTAAGGTCATGAGTTCTTGAACACACTCGCTGTCTTAGGTATGATTTCTATTGCTGCAAAGAGACACTATGACTATGGCAACTCTTATAAGGAAGAAAATTAATTGAGGTGACTTGCTTACAGTTTCAGAAGTTCAGTCCATTGCCATAATGTTGGGGATTATGGCTGCATGCAGGCAGGCATGGTGCTGGCTACATCTTGGCTTGTGGGCAATAGAAAGTCGACTGACTCACTGGGCAGTAGTCTGAGCATAGGAAGCCTCAAAAGTCAATTCCATACTGACACACTTTCTCTAACAAGGCCACACCAACTCTAAAAAAGTCACATCTCCTAATAGTGCCACTCCCTATGAGATTATGGGGACCAATTACATTCAAACTACCACACCCACTATGAGTGGGACCTAGACATTTTACAAAAGTTTTGCTCCTAAATGTATGCTTTCTGGAGCAAAATTAACACTAGCAGTCAGTAAAGACCCATAGCTCCAGGCTTTCTTACAGACCTGGAATCAGATGTTGAATTTAACATCTCAAAGAAATTCATATATGTAAAGATTAGTATGTACTGCTATATCTTCTTTTTTTATAGTGCACAGAACATGAAATTTGCCATCTTAGCTCCTTTTTGTATACATTAGTGTAAACTCCTTGTGATGGATCTCTAGCAGTTTTCATTTTGCAAAACTGAAGATTTATAAACCCATTAATCAATGACTTCTTATCTTCCCTTCTTCCCTTCCATTTATACTACTGCTTCCATTGGTATAAATATGAATTGTCTAGGTGCTTCATGTAACTGGAATCAACAGAATTTTATTCATGTAACGATCTTATCTTATTTCATGTGTCCTCATGGTTCATCCATGTTGGAGTGCACATCAATATTTTCTTCTCTTTAAGGCTGAGTAATATTTCATTGTATGTGTGCTGTATTTTATTATGGCTTCCATAATAAACAATTAGATGGCTTCCATTTTCTGGCAACTATGATGATAATGGTGCAGTGATCATGAGTGTACAAATACTTGTTTGGGATGCTGGTTTTATTATTTTGGATATATTCTAAGAGGGAGGCTTGTTGGGTCTTATGATAACCTCTAACTTTTCAATGAGAAGCTATACTATTTTCTAAAGCTGTTGTGACTTTTTCACTCTCACCAATAGTTCATAGGCTACAATTCATTGAACTCACTGATTCCCTATTCTGTTTTGGCCACTTTTAAGGGTTCCACTCTCCCCTTCTAGGATTGGCTATTTTTTCCCATACTTTGCCCCTCCTACTCTGAGTAGTGGTGTGTGCCATTCTATAGGATATGAGACAAAAATCTCATTGTGATTTTGATTTGTATTTCATCATGAATTGTATCTTTGCTTACAAACATGTCTATTCAAGACCTTAGTCTATTTTTAATTTTTTTTAGTTATGTGCCTACCCCTTTATAGCTGAAACATCTCTCCTATTCCCTTTGTCTGTTTTTAATTGGTTTGGTTTTTGTTATTAAGTTGCAGGGGGTGTTTGTGTTCTCTAGGCAGTAATCCTTTACTAAAGATATGCAAATACATAATCTCCATTCCACATGTGGCGTTTTCACTGTTGTTTTCTTACATCTGTAGTTTTTGTTTGATGTTATTGCTATTAAGGCAATAACATCCCTTTAAATGTGAATATCTAGTTCTTATAATACCACATTAAACTGTGTATGTGTGTGTGTGTGTGTGTGTACAGACACATGCTAAAGAGTGCATTTGGAGGTTAGAAGTCAGAGGACAACTTTCAGGAAATGATTCTCTCTTACCATCTTGTGAAATCCTTGGACTCAAACTAAGGATGTCAGACCTGTACATAAGTGACTCTCTCTACTGAACCATCTTTCTAGGTCTTATTAGTTAAAAGGACTTTGTGTGTATGTGTATATGCCAGTCTGCTATGTTGTATTTGGGCACCATAATTGAAACTTATTTGGTCATGGATTCCATGGTTTGTATTCTGGGATATCCCTCCCTCATACTGACCTATGAACCTATGTACAGGGTACACTTATGGACATATGTCTTGCAGTCTGGAATCATGAGGCTTCCAATGCTGTTCTTTTCTAATATAATCTTAGCTATTTATGGCCCCCTTGAAATCTTATGGAATTATTTTTCTTTAACAAAATACTTTTCACTGAGATTTTCATGTGACTTTATTGAAGTTTTTGACAGATCTGGGAAAATTGTGGAGTCTCCCAATAAAAACAGGGAGTGTTTTCTTTGTGTATTTTCATCAGTTCTTTCAACAATATTATGTAGTTTCTAGGACATAAGTTTTTGTTCCCCCCTCTTGATTATTCCTAAATTAATTATTCTTTGATGCTATCATAGACAGGACTTCTCTTGATTTCCTTTTTGGATTGATCCCTTTTGGTAAACACCAGTGTTGCTGAGTTCTTTGTATGTCTTGATTTTGTAGCCTGCAGCTTCCCTGAAATGATTTATTAGTTTCATAGACCTCTTCTGCTTTGTAGCTGCTTCTGTGTTTCCACTATGCAAGATCATATCATCTTCAAAGGTTTTGCTTTCTTCCTATTCCAAGTTGGAGACCTTTACTGCTTTTTATCATCAAATTCTTCTGCCTAGGACTTCCAGCCTATGCTAAACAATAATGAGGATGATGGGCATCCTTTCCTTGCTTCCAATCACAGGAGGCTTTCAAGATCCCAACAATGAGTGGGATGTTGGCAGGCTGTTTAATATGTGGTTTCTATTCCACGGAGGCAGTTTTTTTTTTTTTAGCCTTATTGTGAAGTATTCTTTTGTCAATTCCTAAGATGGTGTTGAATTTTGTCAATTGCTTTTCTTCATTGACTCAAATGAAATTTGGCACTTGCCTTCAGTCCTGCCATGTAGCATAAGACATAGGCAGATATTCACACCATGAACTCTAAGTTTTAGGTATAAATTCTGCACGACTCTGGTGGAAAATCCTTCACGTTGACGAATTTGTCTGGCTGGTGGCATGTGGGGAATATTTGTAGAACAGCAGATCATGGCGATGCACAGTATGAATGTCTGCTGCTCATAGTATCAAGCAGCTCAGGGATGGAGGCCGGCTATGTTTCCTTTCCTAAGATTCTGGGGAAGGTTTGAACATAATTGGTGCAAATTCCTCTTTAAATGCTGGGTAGGATTCTCCATGGAGTCCTGGGTCTTTCTTTCTTGGGAGGCTTTAGCTAAGCCTTTTACTTCTTAAACTGGTTATAAATTATTCAATTATTCAAACTCACTACTTCCTTACCACTTAGCTGGGCAGGTAGTATGTGGCAATTACTCTGCTTCTTCTTAGGTATTAAACTGAAACGTTATCTGTGTTATAGTTTGCAATATTTTATTTGTTATCTTTTATTTTGAGTCTTTTTCTTAGTCTAGATGAAGGTTTGCCAAATTTCTCAATCTTTTTAATGAATGAACTCTTCATTTTTACTTATATATTTCCTATTCTTTATTTTTGTGATGTGTTTAATAATTATTATTTCCCTGTGAGTACTATTTTTTTTGTTGCTGTTTTGTTTAGTTTCTTTTCTAACTTTTTAGTTGTTGACACAGGTTTCTGATTAGGTAACTTTAAAATTATTTATTACTATGAATTTACCTCTTACTACAACCCATGCTGCATAAATAAGTCTATATATTTTCAGTTCTCTCCAGATATTTTTCAAGTTCCCTTTCATTTCTTTCTACACTTCAATGATGTAAGAATCAGATATTCTATTTTGACACATTTGTGGATTTTCCCAAAGTATTCAATTCTTAATTATTTAGTTCTATTTTTATCCCATTGTGTACTGAGATGATGCTTTGCATTGTTCTAACCTTTTTATGCCTGTTGAGATGCATTGCACATGGACTGTCTTATAGAATTTCCAAGCCATGCTTGTGAAGAATGTTATGCAGAGTTGATCTGCAGGTGTCAGTTATGATCAACTGGTGTACTTTGTTCAGGCTTCCTGTTTTCTTCCTATTCTTTTCCTACTTCTTTCCAAAACTTAAAGTAGGATACCAAAGGATTCTATAATCTTTTTTTCCCCTCATTGCTTCATATTTTGTAAAGTTCTAATGCTTAAGCACACACACATATGTGCACATGCGTGCATGTACACACACACACACACACACACCATCCTATGGTTGGGCATTGATCCTTTAACAATGATGTAATATTGTCTTCTGTTTCAGTTTTTTGATTGTCTTATCTGATGCACTATTTTTTATATTCCTTTAATGTAGAAATGTTTTGTTTACATGTATGCAATTGTGCCACACGTGTACCCTTGGAGGTCATAAGAAAGCACCAGATCACGTACAGTGGGAATTCTAGATGAGTGAGAATCAACAAGTGGGTGGTGGGAATTGAATGCAAGTCCTCTGCTAGAGCAACAAGTGTTCTGAGTCACGTAGCCACCTCTCCAGCCCCTATATATAATTTCTTAAAGATAGCCTATAGTTTGGATATTTTTAAAAATCCATTCAGCCAATTGTCTTTTAAATGTATTTCTAATTCATTTTATATTTAAGACAATTATTGATAGGGAAAGAATTGAAATTGTCATTTTGTGATTTTGTGTACATCTTTACTTTTGTACCCCTCTTTTCCTTTATATATTCTTCTGTGTTTCCTTGATTTTTTTTAGTGGCATGTTTTCAGTTTTTGCTCACTTTCCTGTGTATTTTCCATATGTATGTATATGATAAACACACATTATTTTTGCTCACCATTGCAATTATACAGCATATTTTAAAAGCAGAATTATTTATTTCAAACTTTCAACTTAAATTTCGTCCTAAATAGGTTTTTCCCTATACAACCACTCTTACGTTGCAGATGAAAAATTATTTTTAAGAATATATACTAAAAATACAGATTTATATTTTCATTTTATACTTTTTTCTTTATAAATATTAGAATTAAAATTACTTTTGCACCTATGTCATATTATTAAAATACTACATTCATATATGTATGCATCTCTACATGAGAGTTTGATTAAAATTTTCATGTCTTTTTCATCTTTCATTTTTAACTCAGAAGAGTTCCTGCAGGATTTATTGCAGGGCAAGAAAAACACCAACAACAAAAACCCCTATGAACTTTTGATTTTGTTGACCTGGGGAAGTCTTTATTTCTCCTTAGTTTTAAACAGAAAGATTTGTTAGATAATTGCATTTTTAGTCAGAGATATTTTTCCAACATTTTTATTAGTTTATCTTAGTTCTATTGGATTGGAAAATTCATGCTGAGAAGTCTACTAACAATCTTACAGAATCCTCATACATGAGTTATGCCACTTTTTTTGGTGTATGAACAGTCTCTTTTTATTTCTTACTTTGGAAGTTTGGTTATCATGTGTCTAAGTGTATATCTGTTTGGATTCACTCTAGGAGGGATTATTTGAACTTCTTGAATCGTTATATCCATTTCTCCTCCAAGGTAGATTTCAGTCATCATTTATTCAAACTTGTTCCTTAATGCTTTATTTTTATTTTCTGAATATCAGAATATATACATAGTTCTGTTGGACTCTGTCACATAAATTCTGTAGGCTTTTTCGCTTCCCTAGGTGTTTTGTTCCTTTGCCTTTCTTATTTCCGATGCTCTGTCGCTGAATTAAATTATTTCTTCTTCTTGGCTAAGTTGGCTGTGAAATTTTTCAAACTCTGTTGCTGCAGTCTTCCTTTGTCCCCAGAATCTATTCTTTTTCTTCATCTTCTATGTCTGTGATACTCTACTTTTATCCCATGTGTCACTTTATCAGTTTGATTTTGCTGCCTTAAAACAATCATTAAGAATGAAAATTATGGTTGATTTGAATTATTTTTCTGGTAACTGATAAACCTCTTGTAAACCTTTAGCATTGGTTTCTAGATTTTTCAGCTGTTTCTTCAATAGACCATATTCCTGTAATTTTCTACAGAGGTTTGCAATTCCTGCTCAGTGCCTTCCCCCACTGTGTCTCCGAGAATGTCTTTGTCTTTTTCCAAGCTGTCAGTCAGCCAGGTAGCTGCTAGACCACCATAGTGCTGCTGAACAGCAAACTCTCATGTTGGACCCGGCCAAGAAGATGGGTAGTTTTGTTTTCAGTGGGCCTTACCCTCCAAGCCTTGTTTCTGTCAGCATTTAGATTTAAAGAAAATACACATCATTCCCGTTGGCAGCCCCGTTCCTTCCATGCCAAGCATAGTCACTATATTGAATGTGCCTTCCACTCCTCCCCCAACTGTCTCCATGTAAATGTCAGAAGTTAGGATTACTTTTTTGATGATGTCATGTAATGATGTTGGTGGGATGAGCAGAAAGGAGCTGACTCCTAGTTATTAAGCACTATGAATTTTTCTGTTATGATTTAACATGACTGGTTTCACTAATGACTAGAATACAGAAACATCTTCATTGTGTTAGGTAGCTAGATAGGTATATTAGCAACCTTAGATGCTGTGAGAATGCATCCTACCCTCACTTGATAGCTTTGGACTCTACCCCATGTTTCCCTGGTAATAAGAGCAAGGGAAGATTCACAATTGCTCCTCTTGTGATTTAAAATGCTACTTGAAAAGCTGAGCATATCAGGCCTTCGCTGAGGCCCATTAAAATAAAAATATTTTCTGTGGTCAAAGGATTGAAGTCTGGGTTCGATCTCAGGTCCTGGGTAGAGATAGAACAGTCTGATCTACCTGTCAAATTAGAACTTTACATATCTCTTCCCTTAAGAGTTATTACAGGTGTGAATTACTTGGCCAGGAAACTATCCCTTAGAAGACTAATTCACCTTCAGACATCCTAAGGAGATGGGAGGAATAATTATCCCCTAAATAAGATCGTGTAATTATATGCCCAGCTCTCCTTCCAATGTAGTGGTTCACAGACCTTCATTGCTAAACCTTATCACTCTCCTAAGCTCTAACTCAAAAATAATAACTTCTCCTCTTTTCTTCTTTTTATGTCTTTTTTGAGACACCGTCCCAAAGCTTACTGACCACCCATGTTGAACCTGTCTGCTTTGTTGTATCCTAATTCAAAAGAAATGTGAATCTCTCATCACTTTATCAATTTCCCTCTTCATAAGCTGAGATTCAGTGCTCCCTTACACTTTGGTTTATCTCACAAATGCCAATAAAATGGCACCCAAACTTTCTTCTGCATCCATTTTGAAATTACTTTACTAATGAACTAGGAACACACAAAAGGGAATCCCAAATTTCACAGTACCAATTGTTTATAGAAACCTCACAATGGCAATTGCTCTGTGCATTGCAATTTGTGTATCCAGTCAGGACAGAGAGTCTTTCTATTCTGTTATTTTGCTACCTTTACTTCCCACTAGGAAAACTTAATAAATGTCAATTCTAATATACCCTAAGCCAGGCTACCAAAATGTAATTAATCTGTTATTAGAAGGAGCTAGAGAAGAAAATAATTATCTCATTTTGTTACATTTTCCCACCCAAGAGAATTGAGGGGGATAATGGTAAAATACATAGAGGAGTTAGTAAATTTAAAATATTACTGGAATCAAACAGAAGAAATAAAGGAAAACAATCTCATGGGGATTGTACGAGAGAGATAAATTAGTCCTGAACTGTTGGAAGCCAAAGAAGACAAGGAAACATGGAGAGCAGAGGAAAAAGAGCCTTACTGGTTGGTGAAGATTTCGGTAATGTAATAAAACATTTGCACTTTTCTTTCTTAAACAAAAAGTTATTCATGTGAAGATCAATGTGTTAGGAATCTCTTTTTGTAAAACATTATAAATATCAACACAGATAATTGAAGGAGTAGGGCCTGCTTGTTTGTCCCAGCTGCCCGGCTAGCTTAGCCCTGAAATAACCACACAGAAATTGTATTAATTAAATAACTGCTTGGCCCATTAGCTCTAGTTTCTTATTAACTACCGCTTACATCTTAATTTAACCCATTTCTATTAATCTGTATATCACCATGAGGTTGTGGTCTACTAGCAAAGTTCTGGCATGTCTGACCCTGGTGGTGGCTCCATATAGTCTCTCTGACTCTGCCCTTCTTCTCCCTAGCATTTATTTCCATCTTCCCTGCCTACCTAAGTTCTGCCCTATCAACAGGCCAAAGCAGTTTATTTATTCATTAACCAAGAAAAGCAACACACAGACAGAAGGACCTCCCACACCACAGCATGTAGCTGCTTTGCTCAGCTTTCACATGGTAGTTTGCCAGCTCACTTTTTTCTACCTGTGTCCTGGTGACACAGACCATCTAGCCACGATGGCAATCCATGATGCCTCATATTTCCCTTACACAAACAAATTCTGATATAGAATACTGATCTTAACCAAAGGTTTACCAAGACAGAATATGGTCAGCTTTTAAAAAGGAAGCAAATGCTCTGTCCAGAACTGGAAGTATGTTCTTGACCAGAAATGACAACATGGTCTGGTTCTTTTTTTTTTTTTTTTTTTTTTTTTTGGATTTTTCGAGACAGGGTTTCTCCGTAGTTTTCTTTGGTTCCTGTCCTAGAACTAGCTCTTTGATAGAAATGTGAATATTCATGTCTCATATCAGAAGCAGTATCCATAAATTCTGGGGGAGGGGGGCAACAATATTTTGAATAGAATGTTATCTAAGTTATTTTGGTTCACAGTAAAGTTTGAAAACCAGGATTTTAGGCAAAATCCTATGGTATTTAGATCTGATCAGTAAGAACATTAGTTACTAATTTTTGCATCTCATTGGAGTCACACTCAGATAGTTTTGAAGATTCTGGTACCTGGTTCTGGGTACAAAAGTTGAATTACCTGACATGAGCAGAGTGCATTATCATAAGAAAGATCCCCTAGATTATTATAATGTGCAGAAAAATTGATAATTACAAAAATGACTCATAGTGTTGATTTTTGAGGCTATGTATGTGTTTTTGCTTTGGAATAGTTAACAGGAGCAACTCTATGTTGTTGTACAAACTTCCAAGTTTGATCTATTGGGAGCTCACCAAGGCCAGCT